>NC_142612.1:59464935-59795768 GCF_059453375.1 Lepisosteus platostomus
TGCAGCAAACTCACTCCAGAAGTTCAGCGAGGATCTCTGAATGATCCAATGTTGTCCTAAATGACTGATGGTGATAAATAGAATCCACCTGTGTGTAATCAAGTCTCTGTATAAATGCACCTGCTCTGTAATAGTCTCAAGGTTCTGTTGAAAGCGCAGAGAGCATCATGAAGACCAAGGAACACACCAGGCAGGTCCGTAATACTGTTGTGGAGAAGTTTAAAGCCGGATTTGGATACAAAAAGATTTCCCAAGCTTCAAACATCCCAAGGAGCACTGTGCAAGCGATCATCTTGAAATGGAAGGAGTATCAGACCACTGCAAATCTACCAAGACCTGGCCGTCCCTCTAAACTTTCAGCTCAGACAAGGAGAAGACTGATCAGAGATGCAGCCAAGAGGCCCATGATCACTCTGGATGAACTGCAGAGAACTACAGCTGAGGTGGGAGAGTCTGTCCATAGGACAACAATCAGTCTTACACTGCACAAATCTGGCCTTTATGGAAGAGTGGCAAGAAGAAAGCCATTTCTCAAAGATATCCATAAAAAGTCTCATCTAAAGTTTGCCACAAGCCACCTGGGAGACACCCCAAACATGTGGAAGAAGGTGCTCTGGTCAGATGAAACCAAAATCGAACTTTTTGGCCACAATGCAAAACGATATGTTTGGCGTAAAAGCAACACAGCTCATCACCCTCAACACACCATCCCCACTGTCAAACATGGTGGTGGCAGCATCATGGTTTGGGCCTGCTTTTCTTCAGCAGGGACAGGGAAGGTGGTTAAAATTGAGGGGAAGATGGATGCAGCCAAATACAGGACCATTCTGGATGAAAACCTGTTGGAGTCTGCAAAAGACCTGAAACTGGGACGGAGATTTATCTTCCAACAAGACAATGATCCCAAACATACAGCAAAATCTACAAAGGAATGGTTCACAAATAAACGTATCCAGGTGTTTGAATGGCCAAGTCAAAGTCCAGACCTGAATCCAATCGAGAATCTGTGGAAAGAGCTGAAAACTGCTGTTCACAAACGCTCTCCATCCAACCTCACTGAGCTCGAGCTGTTTTGCAAGGAAGAATGGGCAAGAATTTCAGTCTCTCGATGTGCAAAACTGATAGAGACATACCCCAAGCGACTTGCAGCTGTAATCGCAGCAAAAGGTGGCTCTACAAAGTATTAACGCAAGGGGGCCGAATAATTTTGCACGCCCCACTTTTCATTTTTTTATTAGTTAAAAAAGTTTCAAAAATCCAATAGATTTCGTTCCACTTCACAATTGTGTCCCACTTGTTGGTGATTCTTCACATAAAATAAAAAAATTATATTTTTATGTTTGAAGCCTGAAATGTGGCAAAAGGTTGAAAAGTTCAAGGGGGCCGAATACTTTCGCAAGGCACTGTATATTACTCTAAGTTAATTGTACTGCACATACTGTAACAGGACTGTGGTTAGCATGGCTGCCTTGCAAATCTAGGGCCCCAGGTTCAAGTCCGGAGCTGCGTGTTTGTATATTCTCCCTGTGTTCACCTGGCTTCCCTCCAGTTCTCTGGTTTATTCACATAGTACAAAAACATACTGGTAGGTTAATTGGGTTCTGGGACATTGTCCCTGGTGTGAGTGTGTGCATGTCTGTGCCTGTGTGACTGGTGTGCTGTCCTCAGTGTAATGTGCCTTGTGCCTGTTGCTTGGGTAGGCTCTAGCTCCCCTATGACCCTGAATGGATGAAGCGGTTAGAAAATAGATGGATGTTGTACTGTACTTTGACTGTAGCTGTAGGGCTGTTATACTGTAGTGGTATACATTAGCCTCCATTGTAACAAGACTGTTTCATGCACTGGGACTGTGCACCTATTTTAGCAGGACAACTCTACTGTACTGTGACTTAATTCTTATTTTAACAGAACTATAAAACCTTACTGTGACTGTAGCCCCTATTATAGCAGGACTGACTGTAGCCTCTGTTGTAATGAGATGACATGTATACTATTCTCCTGTTACTTTAGCTCCTGTTTTGTACAGAAAATCTAGTTACAAGGAAAACAGAAAATTCATTAGCATTTTAGAATGACTTCAGATTACGTTTCTCCACTAACCTGTCCTGGAGATCTTGTCAAATCCCCCTTTGCAGATGTCCTCCAGTTGCTCTTTCAGTCCTGACAAAGCTTCCTTCACAATCTCAGGAGAGAAGTATGGATTGACAGTTATGTGTGGTGAGTCTTCAGCTCCAGGAAAGACACAGAGAGACTGGACATTCTACAGCAAGGACGAGAGAGAGAGGTTTTCAGTCAAACACAATGGGCTCCAAAACACATTGCTGCATGGAGGCCAGGAACAGCTCCATTGGAGAGCTCTGTGTTGGAGACACCCTTCAGTACTGCAGATTGTCTTGGAGCAGTGATGTTACCTGGAGGAAATGGATGTGATCTTCTGTGTGTGAAAGCTGGTTCAGTTCATCATTTCTCCTCTTCAACTCAGTGATCTCCTGCTCCAGTTGCACTAAGAGTCCTTCAGCCTGATTCACTGCTTCCCTCTCTTGAGCTCTGATCAGGTGTCGAATGTCAGAACATTTTCCATCAATGAAGCGGATCAGAGCATGAAGGATCCTGACAGGGTCCTTTATGTTTGCCTGTGCAGAGCTCTGATTGAGGAGACACACAGCAGATTATTACAGAGGAAAACACTCACATTTAAACTGATGGGCATTTCTTGGGCAAACTAGTGGTGAAGGCCTGCTCTTAAAACTAGAGAAAAAAGTCAGAGTTATTGTTAAACTATTCTTGGTATAATGTACTAAAAATATATTGCACATATTGTGTTTTCTAAGGATAGTAGTCTGTCCAGTGTCCAGGTATTAGAAATGTCAGTGTTATCCACTCCTTGGTGCTATACCCACACTGAGCGAATTCACAGCCTGTCTCAGCTTCTTCTTCTTCTTCATTTTATTCTGGAGTCTCTGCTGAGTTTGTGTCTGTGTCACCCCCAGCTGCTTCTGTGAAGAAATAAAGACACTCAGGTTTCTCCCCACACTCCTGGAGTTTCTGTGTTTTAGAGTATCTGAAGGGAAGAATTTTTTTTTTTTCATTGCTGAGGCAAGCTGGCCCAAGGAAGACCTGTAATAGTGACACTAGAGGCCGCTGAAATTACCATTTCAAAGACTTACAGGATATTTTAGTCAGTTGCACACTCTTCACAGATTATTCATAGAAGGTAATGACTTTTATTCATGTAAATTCTCACATAAATTTTAGCAGTGGCTTGTCTCACGGTGATAGTGGTGGTAGGAGTCAGGGTATGAGTAGCCTGGTGCAGAGATAGTGATCCTTGAAATTGTTTTGTACTACTATTAGTTATTAAATTCTGGTTGTAGCCCATATGGAAAACAGTACAAAAGGCAAACAGAAAATGAGGATATATACTTTAAGTGTAGAATTTAAATTGAGAGATGTTCTTTTAAACTGAATGACCTAGGTTTAGAATACTGTATACTATTTTGGTCACCACATTATTGAAAAGATGTTGTTGCTCTGGACTGACAACAGATGTATTCCCAGGCTAAAAGTAGTGTCCTACACTCACAGGCTAAAAGAACCGCTTCTTTACCCTAGGTCATTTCGCTAACCATTTGCACTCAGAATTCCTCAAAGGGCTGGATGATTCAGCCAGGGCTCTCAGCAACACAGGGACCTTGCAACGTGCTGAGCTTGATGGTATGCACTGCATTTCTGAAGGGATTTGATGTCTTCAAAGACTGAGATTTCAGAGGTAGGCATTCCAGAGGAGGCTGTCTGGCCTAGATTTTCTCATACTCCTCTGTGTGCAGGAATCTCAGTTGCAAGCCCAGATTTGAAAAACACAGATCTGGTGATTCTATATTAGATGAGAATAATGTTTGCTGATTGAATAACTAATAATAGCTGATGATTCTAACATTGAGACGAAATAAATTAAAGGACTGAATTTGTCAGCCTTAAAAAGCAAAGATGACAAGATTATCCCATATAAGAATGCATATCTCTCAAAGGGAATTTTAATGTCAACTTATTGTATTTCTTCAGGACAAACAATGAAAGCATGAACTGGAGGACAGAATGAGAACCACATGACAGTCCATTTAACATTGACAATAGGAGACATCATTTCATGCAGAAGTTTTTGAATGCTGGAAGAGACTACCCATAATTGATTATGACTGGGATATTTAAATAGCCTCCATCCAGTTACAGTCCGATTGTTCTTGTTATATTCACTGTGGTAACATGTTAGTTTAGAAGAACCCACAATCTTTTCCCTTTGAACACATACTAGTTCCTCATGTTGGATTCCCAAGTGTCTGCTCTGAGCTAGTCAGCAGGGTCAGTCTGCAGATCTCAGCCCAGTGAGATACTAGCTGCCAGGTGGTCCTTCTCAGTCTGGAAGAGTTATGACTAAAAGAGGCTCTGCCACTGGGTCAATAAAACCCATTTCCACCTCTTATATCTCCTGAGAAGGAGAGGATGGGGACTTGGATTAACCTGGAAACTGGGAGCAGAAACTTGGCTCCCTCTTCAACAGCACTGACTGGCTTGCAACATCCACAGGCTATCAAGACACAAAAGTGATCAAACTGCTCAATTTCACATATATGCACTTTAGAAATACAACTTGCTTTGAGCTGAAATATATTCCTCAAGAAAACAACTGTGTAGGAGGCATCTGCATTTGGAGCTGAGGGAATTAGAAGATCTGCAAATGTCGTGACAAAGACAAACAGCTGCAGTGGCACAGGGTTCAAGGCAGGACTGTGAGCTCACACGTCCCAGACAGGGAAAAAAAGGAAAATATAGAAAAGGCACTCAAGCCTTTCAGAGAAGGGAGGAAATATAGGTAGCTAGAAAACCTAATCAATTAAACACTTTCCCCAAAGCCTGCGGCCTGGAGCCAGGTTACAACCAAGGACTCTGCACTCTGCCACCATTCTTGAAATGTTTTATTCTTGATCACTCTGTTGGTGAAGTGTACAGACATGTCAGTGTGTGATGAAATGAGTCCATGAATCAGTTGACTCAGCTCAGAGTTGGATTTTCATCATTACTAATGAATTAACATGAGTGAGGGGTGAGGACAAACCTTTCAATCCGGTCATGACAATGGCTATGAAAAGAGTTTTCTTTTAAGATATAATCATCCATTTCACTGCTCAAACTATACCTGTACTACGCTATTGAGCCCAGATAAGGATGTATGAACTGTCTGTAGCTATATGAATACATAGAGACAAAAAACTGAGTTATAAGCCTGTTTTGAAAGTTCTCCTACCAGCCCAGTAGGAATCATTTTGATAATAGACAAATTCAACATTAAATATTCAGATATTCAGCCTTTTGGAAGCTTGAGAAAATCAGTCTCACTTCCGGCTGATGCTAATGTATACATTTTCAAAGGAAATGAAATATAAATGTGTAAGACAAAACCATCAATAAATTCACAGAACCTTGCGTACACTCTTACTAGCCCCTGTATCAGACAGATTAGATGTCACCTGATTTACAAACTCAAAGTCCTCACCTGTTTCTCAGTCCTCTCTTCTGCAGCTGAGACTGTATCATGGCCTCTGTGTTCATACATTTTGCACAAATAACAAATACATTTCTGATCAGTACGGCAATAAATCTCCAAGGGTTTCTCATGACTGGAACAGATCCTCTCCTGCAAAGGTCCTATAGTATCGACCAGCTTGTGTCTGTTTCCTGGGTTGAGCTCATAGTGAAGATCGAGGTGAGTGTGACAGTAAGAGGCCAGACACACCAGACAGGATTTCACAGCTCTCATCTGTCTCTCATTGCAGACATCACACGGCACATCTCCAGGACCAGCAGGGTTATCAGCTGGATAAGGACGCTTATCCCCCCTCCTCTTCAGTTTCTCCACCACTGCAGCCAGAGTGGTGTTTCTTCTTAGATCAGGTCTTGGGGTGAAGGTCTGTCTGCACTGGGGGCACTTGTAGACACGAGTATCTTCATTCCTATCCCAGTAGGTCTTAATACAGTCCATACAGTAATTGTGTCCACAAGGAAGCGTCACTGGATACTTTAGCAAATCCAGACACACTGAACAGATGAACTCATCCTGTGAAACTGAAATCTTGCCTTCTGCCATTTTTCCTGGTTAGTAAAAACTGCAGAATGAGGAGTCGTAGAGACAGGGGTACTGTGAGGCTATTCCTAGTAAAATGAAACTTATCTCTGAGTGAGACTTCCTGGTTCTCCACAGAGCTATACAGAGGTGCAGGGGGTGTGGTTTTCAGAAAAATGGGTGTGGTTTTCGATACTGACAGAGAGCAGAGAGAAGTTTTAATTCATGAAGTGTGTTTGATATCAGTGGTGACTCCTGTACAGGGATCATTTGACCCCAATGGGGTAGGCCAGCAGTAATGATATTAGTTTTACTCATTTAAACTAGTTTTGCTGCCACAAGAGTCACACTCTCACTTGGGTTTCATTTAGCCTAGGTTTGGTATTTAAACCCTGGGAGGAGCCTGCTCCAGTCAAACTGTCGTGTGGGGCCACTTTTAACTGGGCCACTTATAACAGGGATTATAACCCATAATCGAACACCTGCAAAGCATAGGCCAAACACCAGAGAACCAATAAACCATTATTGGTCATTTTAACTATAAACCATACATCTTTTAATTGTCATCTGTACTCATGATATAGTCATTAGCCCAAACTGTATAACCCAACATACATAACAACAACATCAGTCTCTGAAGCCCACTGGCACCAACCAACTTCAGGGCACAGGACACAACTAAAAAAAATTAATGAAAGTCAAACACAGAACAAGACAAATAACACTACCCTACCCACTGGGACACACACAAACACAACACATACTGGAATGCTGCACTACCCTAAACAGACAAGACACACTAGCTGAGTACATGACTACAGTACGTAAATTAAATGCAGGTAATAACACTGTGGGATATTAACTCTTTTCTCGAGAACTAACTCACACCGGTTTGTGCACTCTTTACTCTGCACAACCTCCTCGCTTCTCTAGACCCAGCTATTAACCGTACTCTACTGCCCTCTAGTGGCACCAACAGTAAATCCAATCTACTTCTTACCTTCCCCTTTAAGTCTGGTTTTTTTTTAAGTTGGCAAACATTTGGTTATACTCCTTTACACAACTACAACTCAACTGAACTTTTAAACTTCCCAGAAAACAATGATTATATGTTTTTACAGTTCACAATCTTCAAAACTAACTTTGAAGTTTGTTCATTCTCCATGAGCGATGCAGCTTGTTGTCCACTCCTGAATTGTGGGGTTTCTCTGGGCAGGTTTTCTCCACTTGCTGTCCAGCTTCTATCACCTCCCTGTTTTCTTCCAGTGTTGCCCCTGCATGGTGGTTTCTGCTGTTATGGGCTCATGAGAGAAAACACAACATTTCAGCTGTGAAGCCTTCTTTGAAGGCTTTGAAGGCTTTTGTCTTTGAAGAAGGCTTCACAGCTGAAATGTTGTGTTTTCTCTCTTCTCTTTCCAGCATGGAATAAACCTATTACTTGTTCCTTTGCAGACTTCGCATGCTGACGCAGCTACAGTACCCACCTGAACTGATGAAATTAGTTTAGAACTGCCTTCCACCCTCGTGGTGGGTTAATTATTTGCGCCCCTCACAGAAAGCATCCGTCCTCACACCCAACTGAATTTGTCTAAATCTGTACAGTACAAAGCCACATTTTTGGGGTTGTTGTTTTCAAACTTTAAATACACAGTCTCTAAATAGGATAGGGTCTGTACCTGTCCTTGATCTGACTTGGCTGTCTTCCACCAGGCCAGTGTCTGCACTCTCAAAGAGCAACACTGGGCTCTGTGACGTCTCTGGAAGTGGAAGAAGACTAAAAGCATCAGCATTCCCCTCCTCCCCCCTGCCTTGTACACTGTGGAATATTCATAGACTTGTAGTGTCTCTGTCCATCTTTGGACTCTGGGTGACATTACTTGTGGCACACCTTTCACCTTGTTAAAATGTGATAGGAGAGGTTTGTGATCTGTTTAGATAGCAAACTTCCATCCATACAGATATTTATTAAAACCACGTATGCCGAACACCACTGCTAAACCCTTTTTGTCTCGTGAGAATAATTCTTTTCAGAGAATGTCAAAATATGGGGCATACATCCAGTCTGCTTCATCCAGCAAGTTATGTGACAGTACAGCACCCACTCCATGTGGAGATGCGTCACAAGAAAGTACACCTTTGCCACAAAAATAGTTTAGCACTTCACAGTACTCTTTGTCTTTAAGTAAATTCAGTTTAAAACTCTGGATTCACACCTTAAGACTTATTTTGGTCCCTCAATAAATCTGTTACAGATTGTGAATCATGTAAGCAGGTTGTTTATGCATAGGTGATGCCCAGGTTGTGATGCTGTGCCAGACAGCATAGCCAGCTGTCCAAAGAGCTCAGGCTCAGTCACCACAGCCTGGACCTAGACACTGGACACAAGCAGACCTGGCTGTCCAGACAGGACAGACTCAGTGACCACAAAGACCACAAACTGGGTGACACAGAGAGACCATACTGCCCAGAGAGAATAAAAATGTGTTTCTTATTGCATTGTGAGAAATACTTTGGGATTAGATAAACATTCTCTCTAAAATAACGAATCTAATCCCACAATTTCCACACCTGCTAGAATTAGAATGGCTCGTAAAGAGTAGGGGTATAACCCCGGTGTCCTGGCCAAATTTCCCATTGGCCTTTACCAATCATGGCCTCCTTATAATCCCCATCTATGAATTGGCTACATTACTCTGCTCTCCTGCCCACTGATAGCTGATGTGTGGTGAGCGTTCTGGCGCACTATGGCTGCCGTCGCATCATCCAGGTGGATGCTGCACATTGGTGGTGGTGTAGGGGAGTCCCCATTACCTGTAAAGCGCTTTGAGTGGAGCGTCCAGAAAAGCGCTATATAAGTGTAAGCAATTAATATTATTATTATTATTATTATTATTATTATTATTATTATTATTATTATTATTATTATTATTATTACCTACAGGCTAAGGAGGGAGGAACTCAGCTGAGGTGCAGCCTAATACAGTATGTGATCTCCTGTCAGCCAGAGGAACACTGAGTGAGCCTGTCTCACAATAAAGTTTTATGTTTATATGTTTATGTAAATGTCCAATAATAAGTCTGTGAAGCAATTGTCCATAAATGTTATGTGTATTGCATCTGCTTTGGCAGCACTGTAATTCATCGATCATTCCAATAAAGACTGAATTTGAAGGTGATTTTTTTAAAAACTTTTTATTTGAACAACAAAAAAGATACAATATAAACAAGAGAACATTTAACATATCAATTACATCGTCAGGGGTACATATTACAATACAAATACACTTCATGAAAAAAGTTTAAACAGAGTAAATAAAGATACATTTTCTTGTTTTTACATTGTGAAATAGTCTGCAAATACGCCTTTACATCTATATTGACTACATCAAGCACAGGACTCTTCCCAGACCATTTCACTTTATGTATATAGTAACGTGCAAGTATAATATTTAACTCAATTATGAAATATATTTCCATATTATTTTCAATGGGATTAAAGTTTAACATTACTTCTGTTTCTTTAAAAGTTATATCAACATTAGCCTGTTTTTGTGCAAATCAGTCCAGAAAGCTTTTGCAATAGGACCTAACCAAAATATATGTTGTATGGTTTCAGAGCTACTTTCACAAAAGACACAGTTATCATCTATAGTAATTTTTAATCTCTGCACAACATAACATCACTTTATTAGCCCTATACAATTTCTTGCATTAGGAAATCACCTTTTCACATACGCCAGCTTGCTCTCGGGGGCCCAATGGAGTAGGATTCCTCTGCCAGCCGCGTGATTTGAATCGACAACCGTCCAGCCACAGGTGCCGATCCTTAGCCACAGAACCACTGCTCCGCTCCAAAATGAATTACGATGCATTGGCCGGGAATCGAACCCGGGCCTCCCGCGTGGCAGGCGAGAATTCTACCACTGAACCACCAATGCGCTACGATACAGTATTAACTTGACATCATCTTGTTTTTCCCAATCAATCAGTTTCCAAATAAAGGTATTCCAAAATACTTTAACTGACAGGATATTGTCAGCTTGCAATAGAAATCTTACAAATTTGTTATTACATCCATAACTCAAAGTATCCTTTCCTTGTGGGATAATAATAATAATAATAATAATAATATAAGCTGTACAATCTTTCATAGTTTCTGATGAGCTACTATTGCAATTCCTTGATTTGAAAGTGATTTCAGTTTGGAAACTGAACGCTAGAACTGAAAAAAAAAATGTTGGCAGCGCGTCTGCGTGAAATGAGCATGCGCGTTTCTCCAGGAGCGCTACAGTGTGCGCAGGCGCAGTATCACTCCTCCAGCTCAGATTCCCGGGTTGGTTGATTTACATAGGGTGAAAAAAGCATTTATTTTTTACGTTGTGAATTAGGAAACGGGTTTATTTTCTTTAGAATTTTATAATCTAACAGAATCATTTTTGTTGTGTTAATGTACTTTATGTGTGCGTTTTAAACATTTCTGACCTCCGCGGTCGTTGCCGCAGGCGCGGGCAGTGTAGGTTCCCATCTGAAGCGCCACAAGGTAAACATTTCGAAATCTTTGATCATTTTATCGCACTTCTCGGGGTCTCATGATGACTTTTCTGTATCAGAAGACAGGCCCCAATGTTGTTCCGGATCTCTTGGTTTCTCGGCATTGTCTCCTAAAGGTTATTAATATATAAAAATGTAGTTTTCCGGTGTTTGTGTCACTGAATCACTTTATTGGTTGTCCACCAATAGACAGAAAATAAAGGTCTGTGTATGAAAGGGCATATACTAATAAAATATTTACGCGTAGGGATATTAATTTCACTTATAAAACCATCGGTCGTATCAGCGGACAACGGAATAAATAATTGGGGTTTAAATTGTTTCGGTAGTATTTTGTCATTTTTTAGATTTGTTTATGCAAGATCTGCAGCTTATTGCTTTCTAGGTTATATTGAGCTAAACGTAGTTTCGCGGGAAATGTTTACCTTATTTTTACCATTTTTCTTCAGATATACAGTCAGCTTTATTAGAGTTTATGAGATCGTATAACCGTATATAGTGTCTTTTTGTATATGGTCTCCGTACTTGTGCTCTGCTGAAGAAAGTTTTCAGAAACTTTTTCCTGTTTCCTTACTGTGTTCTTCAGAGAGCAAACAGGTGACACGGTTTTTAAATAGATTCCTGATTTTACTGAATTGTATCCGTCATTTGGTCAGGGACTTGGGATTGGGAGCTAAAATCCCAATAAAAATTAAAAAATGATACAGCAGAGGAGATATCACAATCTGTAGAAGAAAATAAGGATTTCTGTTACATCCTTTAAAGACAGGGATAGCTTTAAGTGTCACTAAGAGATTCCTTTTGCAGCAGTCTCTGGACCTCACTCTTTTCCCCTTCCTCCAGTGGGATTCGGGAGAGGGGGGGTGGGACAGGTAGAGATGCCCGAGGTGCCGAAGGAAGAGGAGCAGCTGTCCCACGCGGACTGTATCTGCTCCGTTTGCCTGGAGATCTTCCTGGAGCCGGTCACCCTGCCCTGCGGCCACACCTTCTGCAAGACGTGTTTCGAGCAGACGGTTTACAAGGCCAGCATGTGCTGCCCGCTGTGCCGCAAGAGGGTGTCCACGTGGTGCCGTCTGCACAGCCGCAACAAGACGCTGGTGAACGCGGAGCTGTGGAGGAAAGTGCAGGCCGCCTTCCCCCTGCAGTGCCAGCGCAAGCTCAGCGGGCAGGACGCCGACGACAGCTGCAGTGAGTCTCGCCCCTTTGCCACTCTTGCCCAGTCACCTGGGGACCTGGGGTGTTCTGGAGGAAAGAAGAGGGTTTAATAATAATAATAATAATAATTGCTTTCACTTATATAGCGCTTTTCTGGACACTCCACTCAAAGCGCTTTACAGGTAATGGGGACTCCCCTCCACCACCACCAATGTGCAGCATCCACCTGGATGATGCGACGGCAGCCATAGTGCGCCAGAACGCTCACCACACATCAGCTATCAGTGGGCAGGAGAGCAGAGTAATGTAGCCAATTCATAGATGGGGATTATTAGGAGGCCATGATTGGTAAGGGCCAGTGGGAAATTTGGCCAGGACGCCGGGGTTACACATCCGAAGGACGGTTTATCGCTGTCTTCAGTGATACAGGGTTGATGCCAAATAAAAATACCGTTGAACTATTTAAGACCTTAAATTTGTACCCTGAAAAGAAGATTGAAGTTCACGATCCAGATCTGTGGTACAGGATCAGTGCTGGGTACCACCACTGTGTATAAACAGGGTTCCGAATGCAATGAAAATACCCTGTGTCCTTTTGGTACTACACTTCATAGCAGATCATCATATAATATTGAAATCTTTCATTTTGGTCTGGTAAGGTACTGTTTTTTATGCCTTCGACAGCTCTGGTTCCCCTACGAACAATCAGCAAACCTGGTGAACTGCGGGAGGAATATGAGGCCCAGTTAAGTAAGGTAAATGCTCATCATTTACTGTTCTAAACAGAACCCTAGAAAATAATATAAAGATCTAAGCTTGCACACTAGATCTGCCGGTTAGATCTGAAAAGAAATGCAGTTGACACAAAACTGTTGAGTTGGTCATAGCAGACGGCGAAACATCGGAGGTGTGACGTTTTTGCTGAAATGGGACTTGATTGTATTGTGAATTACAAATTAACAAGTGGTGCATTTCCAACAGTGTATTCTTTAAATCCTTTGAGGAACCTCCTGAAACGTATTTTTATGCAGAAACCGTGTGGCAGATTAGTGCCGGAAATGACCCCATGCTCAGCATTTTTACATCCAAAATAAAAAGGGATTTGGTCAGCTTTTATGCATGCTTTGTACCAGTTTCCCTCTCTGATAATAGACTTGATTGATTGTTCCACACGGACACTGTGTCACTCAGTGGATCTGTCTGTACTTCTGCCCATGCCCGTGTCCTCTCCGGCTCCCTTGCCTCCTCACCTGCCCGCGCAGCTGGCGGAGGAGAAGAGGGCCCTGGAAGAGGCCGAGAGGCAGGCGAGCGAGGAGTACATCCGCAGGCTGCTGGCCGAGGAGGAGGAGCGGCAGGCAGAGGAGAGGAGGAGGGAGGAAGAGCAGCAGCTGGAGCACGACGAGATGCTGGCTCGCCTGCTGAGCCAGGAGCTGGTGAGTCCCAGGGAGCAGGGTGGGGACACAGTGAAAGTTTCCGGTTATCACCTGTAGAATATCGATCAATCACTAATTTATTCTTCACGAGCACGGAAATCGCTTATAAAATAATCCGGGGCCAGGTATTTGTAGTTTTTTTCACGGATGGAAAATCTTTAGCATACTTTTTTTTGGGGTCTACAGTATGTAACAGGTAACTTGGAACTTTATATTAATAAAAGTTGTTTACAATGCTTCAAAAACACCTGAATGAAAGTCACTAGTTTTGCTCTAACCTTGCTGCAAATATAACTGCAGAAGATAAGTGTAAAACTCCATGCAAACTGTATAGTAAAAATATGGGATTAATTTAGCAAAAGCTGAGATGTTTGTAGCAATGGTTTTTGATAGAAAGTTTGCTGAAATGTTACTATTAAATGTTGAATATTTACTGAATAGTGTACCCTGCCTTGCTTTTTGTTGTAGTACTTTTGGAATGGAAATTGTTAAATTGAGACCTATTATATTGAGGTCCAAGAACACAAAGTGATTCTTTACTCAGAGTGTTGTGGAACAGTGTGCCCAGGCTTGTTGCTAAAGTTCACTCCAACAGATCTTCAAGGAAAGATCTGAAAAAGATCCTCAGTTCCATTACCTAGAAGTGAGCAAGAATACCCTCCTCTTCTTTGGAACCTTTCTTAAGTCACTGATTTTTTTTTAAAGCTAGAACATTTGTGTTTGCTTCTTCAGAACTCCAACCAGGTTTTCCAACCCCAGGGAAACCGCACACAGGTTGCATCACAAGTGCAGCACCCTTTGGTAAAAAAGAAGAGGAAAAGTGGTGGAGACATTGAGAAGTAAGAATAATTTATCATTGTCCAAAGTTTTTGTTACGGACCTGAAGTGAGTGTAAGAGAAAAGTACTAGTTTTCAGAACATAACTTTCTCATAAAACGGGAAGTACTGTAGTTTTCAAGTCATACCTCTTTCATATAAGAGGATAATTTCACTCCAGAAAAGACGATAACAAAATTGAATAAAAAAGAATGCGCAGTAAACTGACAAATATGTGTTTTTTTGTTGTTGTGAAAACCTTTTGTTTTCAGGTACCTGTCTCCTATATCGCACCGATCTTCAACCTGTCATGTGCATCCTGAAACAGGCCAGAGCGCAGGCTTGTCTGCCAATAAGGTATGGGAATCACAGTGCACTTTACAAGACTTGCACTACTGAGCATTTTATAGTTTAGAACACTGAGAACACTTAAAACACATCTATATTGTGGAGAAGGTCTGATTTGTACTTGATTATACAATAATTAACTATTTAAATACATAGGAATCTGTGTGTTATTTAACTCCAGTAACCTGTTGAATGGGGTTTTTTTTATTTCCCATTTTTGTGGGAAAGTGGGAGTGAAGGGGCAAAAGAAACCTCTTTAGAGTAAGAGCGTGCTTGTTCAGTGGTCTTCACTATATGAACACCGGAGCTAGGTTCTGAGTGATACTAGCTTAATCAATTCAACTACATGATTGGAAATAGAAAATTGATGTTTAGTATCAGCAGATTGATAGTGTTTCTATTGTTCAAAGTTGATCAAGATAGGTCCATGACCCCCTCTGACCTACACCCAGTATGTGCCTTCTCATATTTCCAAGTGTACTTCCTCATTATGAAGGAAGAACCAACTGCACTGTAAGGAAACCATCCCTGCAAAGCTTATTGTCCAAGTTATAAGTGAACTGGTCTCCTATTTCATACTGCAGTGGTATAATGGACTGCATATCTGTTTTGTGTGGGAATGTAGAATTCTTTACTCAAGTTTTTGTAGTTGAAAAATATTAAAAGTATTGGTAATTTTATAATGAAACTTCATGAACATGTGTTTCAGCATGGCACCGCAACATAAATGAACGTATCTGTATTTTTCCCCATAAGGAAAACATCAGTTTCAGTGGACCAGTCTTTAATGAACAAGGAATTCCAAAATTGAGCCCTCAAGCCAAATCCCGGTTCTCTGAGAGGACGTGTGGGGAACTGGTTGAAGAACCTTCCATGCCAGAACTGACTTTCTGTGGCAAGATGGACTGCTGCAGGGAGCTTTCAGAGACACCGATAAAGTCCGAAGACATGCAGTGCAGAGACACAGAATGGGGCCCTGAGCAGAGCACATATGTCTTTAATAATGGTGGGTGCAGCACGGATTTGAGGAGCTCCTTCGAGAGCATGGGGACTGCAGAGAGAGATGGTGAATTGAGCGCTGACACCCGTCAGGGTCCCCACACCAAGACAGATGTCCGGAAGAGGAAAAGCAAGGAGTGCAGGCAAGAAATAGACAGTGAGTTGGCAAGTAAAAGGTTGAAGGCAGTGGCCATTGACTTCGAGTCCGGGGGGGTATCCGATTTCCCAGTCGATGTTTCGGGCATCCAGGAGCAGATGAAATTGGAGGAGCAGATGTTGAAGAGGCAGCAGCAGGAGGAGGAGGACCGGCTGCTTGCCCTAAAGCTGCAGAAACAGCTCGACCAAGAGAGTAAAGGTGTGAACAGAAAGAAGGGATCTCCAGATGAGTACCCCTTCCGTGAGAAGTTGCGGCAGGCCCACGGTAGCGGCTCAGGTGACTCGGCCACTGGGAGCAGTCAGGGGTTGAGCTCAGGGACTCGGAGGTCACGGTCTTGTCCCTCTGCACAACAGAAAGAAGCAGACACTGTAACGGAGAAGTCAAGGCATTCTGATTGTGATTCCTTGAGAGATGCAGCAGGCAAGACGAATTCGGCTATGACTGCTACACCGACGACTAGCTCAAAATATACCAGGAGGCAGATGACCCTCTTGAACATGTTCCAGAGCCAATCAAGATAATGCCTCTTCAGGAAGGGATATCAAAGAAAAGTGCTCCTTCTCTAGAATGTCATTCCACTTGTCCCTTTGTCGTTCCAGTTTTATCAGTTTACAAAATAAGATGATCGTCTTTCTTTCTGTTGGTATTTGAAGCATGTAAAACAGGATCAAGACACTGTTTGCTGTTTAAAATGAAACTTCATATCTTCTTCCAGAAGTTTGAGAAATCAAACTATAAAATGAATTGTAAAAAGTACTTCTCTGTTTTTTTTGCTGTCTTGAATAATTTTGTTAATAAAAGACTACATTTCAGGAAAGTGAAAGGAAATATTAGTTGCTTATTGAGATATTTAAATATCTTAATATTCATTCATAAGATTAATATGATAACTGTAGAGCAGATTCTAAATTTAGGGAAGGAACTTGTCTTTGGGGAAAGAACGTTTAGAGAATCACTCTCTGTATCCTTTTCAATATTACAGGTTTTCCAATGACAAGTTCCTGAATTGCAAGGTGTTACATTTATGGGGTAATTGTTGGGCTGCATTCAGGTTATCAATTTAAAAAAGACAGTGACTTCTGACAGTGGGTCAGTATTGTTAAGTATTTGCTTAAATGGGTTGAAAGCTGAACTAGTTTTATTTTCCAGGATTTAAGTAAACTCTAACCCTTTGTTATGCAGTCACTACTGTTATAATATGCCACATTGAAATTATCTTGCAATCAAGAAAAAACTGTATAGTGCCATGTATTTTATTTCACATTTTTTTACTGTGTACATCCTTTGTACGCTGTTGATCAGTTTTACTCCGTGTTAACCAGTTATTGCTGAAAAATAGAACTATGAAAAATATATTCTTTTTTTTCCATATTCCAAAGATGTTTAGCAATAAAGGATGTAGTTTGAGAAACTTTCATTGTATTTCTTATATTTAATATTTTACATGGATATGAAGATAGACTTGGGTTTTAGATGGGGAAAATATAGCATTACACTAGAGAAGAATTGCCTCCAGGCAATAAGACTGCTATATAGCCAACCTGCAGCTCCTTAAGCAAATCACCCGTAATGGCTACATAGGTATACAGTTTTCACTGTATTCTGCATAGTGCACTACTTGGACATAATATATTGCATACACCCTGGATACATAGCAGCTCTAAATTTATTTTTTGTCTGAGTTTTTTATTCAATTTCTATTACATTATTATCTATTATTATGTAAGCTTATTTTGTAACCTTAATTTTGTGCTTTTTATCATTGCCAGCAACTACTGCTGCATGCTGTATTGTGTATTTGATAAACGCTGAAGAAGTAGGTTTAAGACGGACATAGTAATGCCAAGAAATATGTTGTTGAATTTTGGGCATTTTTCAAAAACATTAGCTGCAGGGCATTCCAAAGTTACAGTTTCAGAATACTGTGCTAACTAGTTTTTTTTTAAAACATTTTTTAAGAGAGATACTGTACTGTAAGACTACAAAAGAGAAGAGGGCATTTTGATCAATTGTACACCAGAACATATAATACAGCACCGCACAGGCAAAATAAAAATGGGAAAGCTCAGCAAAGGCACTTATTAAAATCATGAATTAAACTAAATGTAAGATTTTTAGTAAAAACTAAGGTATTGAGTTCCAAAGGTTTGGTGCTTTACATGAGAACGGCTCTGGTCCACCCTGTGGAGCCTGGTCTGCAGTGTGGAGCCTGGTCTGCAGCACAGAGAGAAGGCTCTGGTCCACCCTGTGGAGCCTGGTCTTCAGCACAGACTGAAGGCTCTGGTCCGCAGTGTGGAGCCTGGTCTTCAGCACAGAGAGAAGGCTCTGGTCCGCAGTGTGGAGCCTGGTCTTCAGCACAGAGAGAAGGGTCTTGTTCGCTGTGTGGAGCCTGGTCTGCAGCACAGAGAGAAAGCTCTGGTCCGCAGCGTGGAGCCTAGTCTTCAGCACAGAGAGAAGGCTCTGGTCCGCAGCGTGGAGCCTAGTCTTCAGCACAGAGAGAAGGGTCTTGTTCGCTGTGTGGAGCCTGGTCTGCAGCACAGAGAGAAAGCTCTGGTCCGCAGCGTGGAGCCTAGTCTTCAGCACAGAGAGAAGGCTCTGGTCCGCAGCTTGGAGCCTAGTCTTCAGCACAGAGAGAAGGCTCTGGTCCGCTGTGTGGAGCCTGGTCTTCAGCACAGAGAGAAGGCTCTGGTCCGCAGCGTGGAGCCTAGTCTTCAGCACAGAGAGAAGGGTCTTGTCCGCTTTGTGGAGCCTAGTCTTCAGCACAGAGAGAAGGCTCTGGTCCGCTGTGTGGAGCCTGGTCTTCAGCACAGAGAGAAGGCTCTGGTCCGCAGCATGGAGCCTAGTCTTCAGCACAGAGAGAAGGCTCTGGTCCGCTGTGTGGAGCCTAGTCTTCAGCACGGAGAGAAGGCTCTGGTCCGCTGTGTGGAGCCTAGTCTTCAGCACAGAGAGAAGGCTCTGGTCCGCAGCATGGAGCCTAGTCTTCAGCACAGAGAGAAGGGTCTTGTCCGCAGTGTGGAGCCTGGTCTTCAGCACAGAGAGAAGGGTCTGGTCCGCTGTGTGGAGCCTAGTCTTCAGCACAGAGAGAAGGCTCTGGTCCGCTGGTGTGTTAAGTAACCCCATTTAACTCTGTTGTTTCGTGCTTCCTTAATGCCTTTGCAGTGGAGCATACGTGCAAATAAGGATTTCATTACACTTGAGCGTAAGACAAATAAACTGAACAGTATACCCTGGACCAGACGCTAGTCTTTCGCATAATGCACACAAGCCAAACCGGAATCAAACCAAATCCAAACGCTCTGAAACCACACCTGTATGGCATAGTTCAGCTTGATGTTGAACTGGTTTCAAGATTTTTTCATTACGATGTATTTTGTTAGGCTTTTTATTACGTTCACTTAATGTATGAAATCCATGAGCCTACACAAATGGTGATTAACTTCTCATGCAGCACTGTTTCCCCGGGGTGCTTAGTACCGGCATATACGAGTATAAAAATTATCCACACCTTTGCTGCTTGTAAAGAACTCTACTACCCAGAATGCATTGGTAGATGTCACGTGTACAAGCGGCGGCAGAGGTCGCGTTCATAGCCCTTAGTGCGCATGTGTGACAGTGGTGTTGTTATCAGCGGCGGTAAGATGGCGGCGCTCGGGGATGCATCAACTCCGGGGCTGAATGGGTTAATACAACAATTTACAGCCATTACTGGTAAATATGATATATTTCAAAGGATTATATTATGTTTTATTAACGGAATCAATAAAAAACAACAGGAGTGTGCAGCACGGTACATATGTAAAAAAAGTAAAGGGGCAATAGAAAGTACTGCCCCCTTGACATGCAGTGAAAATAGACCTGCTTATCTTAAAAAGAGGAGAGAGATGAAAAATGGAAATTAATAGTGATTAAGTTAAAACACTTCATCACGCAAGATAACGAGTCAAAGTTGAGAGTCCAGGTCTCAGCACGCATGCCCATGATTTCGGTTGTATCGTTTTTGTGATTAAAGAATGCTCGCTGTGTGGGCACGGTAACACAATTTTTAATGTAGAGGCTCCTCCTAACTGTAATGGTGGTTCAACGTGCAAGCTCACGTCAGATCCCTTAAGTGTTGTTTTAAAACTTAAGAGATCTGGGTCCTTTTGCAACTGGTCTCTTAAATGTTTGGATATGCTGATCAGCTAAACATCTGCAGGACTTTGCATGTGAAGTGAACATCGGCGACAGTGATAAAGTTTGGTGGCATTAGAGTTTGTTGATCAAGATGCTTTGTTATAACAACCTACAGAAAAAAAAGAAGTCTGGTGGGCTGACCGTTAGCAATACTTCTTTCATTTCTCAGACGGAGAGTCTCCTCTCTGCTGCTGTCCTGCGCGCCAGTTTCTGTGCCTAGACTAGCACAGTGAAATGGATTCGCCTGCTACACCCTTACAACTGCACGCACAGAAAAGCAACAAATGTTCCCCCGAGAAGTCGCACTTGTTTTCTAAAGTCCTCGGCCGCCGTGCCATAAACCTGTCACGTGGAAAACAAAGAGGCAGAATTCTCGTAATGTGAGCAGAGTGAACTCCAGTAGTGAAGGCAGCAGGCCCCCCACTCTGGGCTCAGGTCTGATCTCATTTCCTTTCAGACTTCACAAGGGAGCGTGAGATTCGGTTAACTGTTTAACTTTGGACACGGAAAAGGTCCTGTCGAAGGACTTTCTGTCTTGAGGTTGTTTTTGGAGCAACAGCACTGCAGGTGATTTAGTCATATCTAATATCTATAGTAATAATTAAGGTATTTTCTAATACTATATAATAATAATAATAATAATAATAATAATTGCTTACACTTATATAGCGCTTTTCTGGACACTCTACTCAAAGCGCTTTACAGGTAATGGGGACTCCCCTCCACCACCACCAATGTGCAGCATCCACCTGGATGATGCGACGGCAGCCATAGTGCGCCAGAACGCTCACCACACATCAGCTATCAGTGGGCAGGAGAGCAGAGTAATGTAGCCAATTCATAGATGGGGATTATTAGGAGGCCATGATTGGTAAGGGCCAATGGGAAATTTGGCCAGGACACCGGGGTTACACCCCTACTCTTTTCGAGAAACACCCTGGGATTTTTAATGACCACAGAGAGTGAGGACCTTGGTTTTACGTCTCATCTGAAGGACGGTGCCTGTTTACAGTATAGTGTCCCCGTTACTATACTGGGGCATTAGGACTCACATGGACTGCAGGGTGAGCGCCCCCTGCTGGCCCCACTAACACCTCTTCCAGCAGCAACCTTAGTTTTTCCCAGGAGGTCTCCATCCAGGTACTGACCAGGCTCACACCTGCTGAGCTTCAGTGGGCTGCCAGTTGTGAGTTGCAGGGTGATATGGCTTCTAGCTTATATATATATATTACATAAGTCATCCATATATTACTGTCACTTTTGCTAAACAAATTGGTTTTATGCACAGTTGAGAAAAGTCTGAAGTTGGATATTATATGTGGCATCCTCTGAATTCCTCATTTTTTTCCCTCAACCTCCCCAGATTGCCACAACTGCCCTCTTTTTGCATGTGAGAGAGAGAGAGGTTGTATGTGTGTGTCTGTTCATCCATTTTTAACTGCTTTATCCAGTTCAGGGTTGCGGGGGAGCCAGGCCTATCCCTGCAAGCAGTGGGTACAAGGCAGGATATACTCTGGACAGGATGCCAGTCCATCACAGGGCACAGGGCACACACACCCTCACCAGAGGCGGTCTTCCCAAAAGCCAATTAACCTGCCAGTATGATTTGAGCTGTGGGAGGAAACCAGAGCACCCAGCAAAAGGCCAAGCGAACACGAAAAGAACATTCAAACTCCATGCAGATAGCACCCCAGCTCAGGGCCCCAGCGCTGTGAGGCAACAATGCTGACCACTGCACCACCATGCCACCCCCACACTGCATTCATCACTCAAGTTGAGTTGTAGCTTGGTTGTTATGACATTGCTTACAGTGCAGGTTAATAGTGCAAGATAGCACCCCATGAATCAAGCCCAAGGCCCCAGCAATGCTAACCATTGCACCACCATGCTGTCCAGTTGTGCATGTGTCCTCCTGCAGTGGGGTTTTGTCAGGCTCTTGTGCTGCTGTCATGCAGCCTGCAGAGACCTACTCAAGCCTTCTCCATCACCGCGCTGCACAGGCGATTCTGTGCAGCAACTGGGGTCATAGCTGTCTGACTACGGTTCAGCAGGCATATCCTGTATCCATCCATCCAGTTTCTCACCACTTCTTCCAGTTCAGGGTCGCGGGGGGGAGCCAGAGCCTGTCCTGGCAAGCAACGGGCGCAAGGCAGGATACACCCTGGACAGGACGCCAGTCCATCAGAGGGCACACAAAGACACGCACGCACCAGTGCCAGTTTGCTCAAAATCCAATTAAACTACCAATATGTTTTTTGACTATGGAAGGAAAATGGATCACCCAGCAATTGGCCGAGCGAACACGAAGAGAACATCCAAACTCCATGCAGATAGCACCCCAGCTCAGGCCCCAGCGCTGTGAGGCAACAATGCTGACCACTGCACCACCATGCCACCCCCACACTGCATTCATCACTCAAGTTGAGTTGTAGCTTGGTTGATATTACGTGGCTCACACTGAAGGTAAATAGTGCTTAAATCCTGAGAAGCCCTGCAGTTATAGATAGTAAAATGATTGTAAGAAAAGAGGTATTGTGAAAGAAGTATATGTTTTTTTAAAGGAACAAGTAATAGGTTTATTCCATGCTGAAAAGAGAAGAAAGAAAACAGGTGTGAGGAACCTAAAGAAGGCTCCTCGGCTGTTTTCTTTTTTCTCGTTTCAGCATGGAATAAACCTATTGTTCCTTTGCAGCCTACGCATGCCGACGCAGCTCCCCACCTGAACTGCTTCATTTCTTTAGACCTTTTCTGTTATTGCTTCAGGTAGACATTAGCCTTTGATCACCATTATGCTCAGCGAAGTTCCAGGAAAGGCCCGATCCCCTCTCTGTCGAATGTCTAAAACCTGTGTGTCTTGTCTTGTGTGGAAATGAATAAGGGGACAGTGCAGTGGTGTTCAAATCGCTAATCAGGCAGCACATGTTTTCCCAGGTGCTACCGAGAGTGTTGGGAAGCACATGCTGGAGGCCTGTAACAATAACCTAGAGATGGCAGTGACCATGTTCCTGGATGGAGGGGGGATCGCGGAGGAGCCCAGCACCAGTTCCAGTGCCGCAGTGGCATCCAGCAGCAGAGCCCCCCCTGCAGAGTGAGTGCATGTGATGCCCTTAAAAAAGGGGGGGGTGGACGGTGTGTGCCAAGGGCTGTCACGCCAGCAGAGGGAGCCACTCCCTTCCTCAGAATGCTGGCCTGCAGGCTCTACTGGTTTGTTTTTGTTCCTGCTAATCCCCGAACTGAACTCATTTGCTTCACCAGACCAGTGTTTAGGTCAGTTGTAGGTAACAGAAATTGACTGATGAAACGTGTGGGTCCTGAGAGTCCCATTTCTGCAAAGCTTGCTGAAAAGACTATGCAGCACAGCCACCACTGCATCCCCTGGTTAAATCACTGAGCACTGGAATTAGTGGTGCAGTAATTCACAGTGCTAAAGACGCCGAGGAGATGATTCACATGACAGAAATGGAAAAAAACACTGGTCCAAAGATTTTATGGCAGCTGAAGACAGGGAATAGATTAGGCAAACATAATTATCCTGTTGCATCTACTGTATTTCTGTTTTTTGCTGACAGATTGTGCATGTTAATGCAGTGCATCCATCACAACCTACCAAGCTGCTGGTAGGCAAATGCCGGTGACTTTTGCAGCTCTGGACCAAATGAAATCACTTTCTTTTGTCCTATACAGTACTTGTACATGTGATTTTACAGGTATTGTATGGTAGTTCTTAAATTATGGAATTAATGTCTGTACAGGATACTGCGGTTTGAGCTTTGTTTGTAAGCACATGCCAGAGAGGAGATTACAAAGTGCTTTTATACAAGATGAGGGTACACACCCTTATAAGGAATGCTGACATCTTCTACCTAAGTACTGTCTCCACACCAAACCCATACGTGTCACCCTGCAAAACACACAGCAATGTGAAAATAATGTCAGTTTCAACAGTGTGCTGTGTATGAAGTGCCTTGTGGGAAAAAAAAAAGATTAATTTGGCAGATTCTGTGTGATCATGTAGGTTGTGGATGTGATATGTAGTTCCTTCGGACAGCAGCAACAAAATATCAAAATTAACAGCAGTGTAAACTGGAGATAAACTGAGGTCATTTAATCATCTTTGTAGGGATGAAGTGCGGGCACCAATTCCTCAGAAGCAGGAAATTTTGGTGGAACCTGAGCCACTGTTTGGAGGTAGGTAACAATTTGAGTATTTGAAACAAGTAATAGGTTTATTCCATGCCGAAAAGAGAAGAAAGAATACGCAACGTTTCGGCCGTGGAGCCTTCTTCAGGTGTGAGCAGATTAGTATTTGAGTATTATGCATAGTTGTATTCTAATATCATACCTTCTTTGCAGACAGTGGGCTTTCTTCCTTCAGAGGGATGGGCAATAGCATTTTCCTATTGCTCTGTCTGCAGAAAAAATATAAATAATCTAATTTTCTGAAGGAAATGTGCTGTGAAGGAGCTGCCAGTTTCATATTCAGGACCAATAGATACTGGCACGTCCAGAATCACTAGGAAATATTTTATTCATTCTGTGTAGGAGAACACCAATGTGATGTTATCACTGTAACACAAAACTAGTGTTTTAAGTATGGTGGTAATACCAAGGTGATGTTCACAATGTGGATGATATCAGTAAATTCGTATTGCAAGGCTCCATGGCAGGAGACTTGTGATGTAGTGTTAGGCGTTTAGTATTAACGTTTTAAAATAACAGGCTTTAGTTCTCTTTTTCTATTTTATTTAACTAAATATCATATTTTTATTATTTAAAAAAAAATTGCAGAGTTAGGACTCTTCCTTTCTTCATTGACAGGATGGGATCTGATTGGATTATTCAATGATTCATTGATTATTGATTATTATTGATTTTTAGTTCCTAAAAGACGAAGACCTACGAGATCCATATTTGATGGCTTTCGGGATTTTCAGACGGAAACAAGTAAGGGGTTCGTTTTCTTCTGAAAAAGTTGAAAAACATCATCACTGAGCAGGAGCAGTTGAGGGCTCCTAGCACAGTCACACCACTCATATCAGGAAGCAGATTAGTCACCCAGAAGCACCTCATCGCAGGGCATCCCTGTGGCATGTGTGGTTAGGTACCAGGTACACCCTGAGTGTGGCTGTAACAGAGGGGGTCAGATCCCTTGACAGTTCCTTCTGCAAGACTGAAATGGATATCCAGAATTTTTGGAAAAAGAGAATCTGTTGTCCCAGACTGCAGGAAGACGTTGATGGGAAATGGATTATTGGTGATGTGAATTGTGTTATCCATAATCCAGAAGCATTTGCCACCTTGTAGCCTGATTTCTTAAGCTCTTGGAAGCTAAGCAGGTTTTATGCTTACTTTCATGTATTTCATTAACTTTAATTTCCTTAAAGGTGAGCTCAGGAACGATGCTGGGCAAACACCATTGTAAATGATGGAAAAAATGTAGCAGCTATCTTATAATTTGTGAGAAGAAAAGGGATAAACCACGACACACAATCTGAAAACGGTGATATAAATCCTTGTTCTGCCAAATGTGTGAGAATAAGCACAAAACTTTTATATGGCACAACCCTTGTTCTGTGGCCCCTCTGCAATGTGAAAATAAAATGAGTTGCTCCTAAGGGTCTGTTTGGCTTAGTGTCCATCTGTCCTGCAACAAGTGCTCAAAGAAAGAAAAAATAAAAAACAACCCATGTTTTTTTATATTCTGAGTGCCATTGTATAGCACCACAGAGCCCCTAGAATATGCGGTACGAAAAACCTGATGCACTTTGTATATACATATTGCCCATCGTGGTTTTAAACTATAATAAATACATGATTGATTCCTTGTCTTAGTGTGCACTTTGCAAGTTTATTCTGCAGCTGACGACCAGTGTCTTAGGTTGCGTGTGTACGGAAAGGGCTCTGCAGATTTCACTTCAGCTGTGGCACGGTGTGGTTCATTCAACTCTTTTTTTTTCTAGTCCGGCAGGAGCAGGAGCTACGGAACGGCAGTGCTGTTGACAAGAAGCTGAGCACGTTGGCAGACCTCTTCAGACCTCCAATAGACCTCATGCACAAAGGCAGTTTTGAAACGGTAAACCGGACTGAATGGGGATGATGCATTCAAACTTATTGGGCCTCACCTTTGGGCGTGCACCTTTTTTCTGAATTTTTACACAGGAGTTCCAAAAAAAAGCTATTTTACTTTTGTAGTTGAACTTTCTTTTTTCCCCTACTGTCAGGATTTATACTTTAAATGTTCCGACTATAAGCAAACCATTTGGTACCAGCACGTTTAGGGATGCAAGAATTCAGATTGCAGTGCAGCGTAGTTTGGAATAATTTTATTGCAAAATGACTTCTGGAGAATCGAGCAGAAAGACACCTACATTCTTGCAGTTCTAAAGTTTCCTATAAGAAAGAAATGTTAGCAACAGCACGAGGCCAAACCTTAGACATGGCGATAAACTGCCTCCTGTGCAATCAGAATCAGGAAACTGACATGCTTGGTATGAATATATTTCAACCTTACCAGAATATGCAGATTTTACAAAATGAAAGTTAAGATGTCAAACATTCCTTTTAAAAATGAAGAACGTGGGTATAATTGAATGCAAAACACATGTTTGAGGAGAATGTTATATTTTCTTTTAGGTATCACTGGTTATTTTCTTTAGTCTTTTACACAACTTGCTATTTCAACTCACTCTGCACACTCTTCCTCATGTTCCAGCTGTTTCAGCTCACTCTCTCTGCATACTCTTCCTCACGTTCCTGTAGCACATTTCACCATTTTCTGCTCCACCTGTTCCCCTTTCTGTTGTTAAGACTACAAATGCCGTGGTCTCTCGAAAAGTTCCTCAACATAGGCATTGCTTTGCAATCAGTTTGTGTACAGTCTTAGTTTTCTGTTGGTCAAGAAATCTGTGCATGTGCATTATGCTATACAGGGAATCCTAGTCTCAGTCAGTTAGCGACATTTTCCAGGCTCAAGCCGACAATGTCTGGATAATATATATGGGATGTGCTCCATTTCCAGTTGAAACATTTGGGACATGAGCCTTTTTAACAGTGCTACTGTATCTAGTTTAACAGTTTTGTGGCTTTTTTCATCACTTCTACGTCTTTTATTTTGAGCAAGGCAAAAGAATGTGGACAGCTGGAAAACAAGTGGCTTATGATAAACATCCAGAACGTGCAGGACTTCGCATGCCAGTGTCTAAACAGGGATGTATGGAGCAATGAAGCTGTCAAAACCATCATCCGTGAGCACTTCATCTTCTGGCAGGTATAGCACGTAGTACACACAGAACAATGCTCGCACAAGATCACCTCCACACACATGCATGTGTTCTCACGCATCAGAATATTTTATTTCCTGTGTTGTACGCTTAACAACTCGTTTTCGGCACTCACTAGGGCTATACTGGAACATTTGACAATCTGCGTGTTGCATCTAGCAGGTTGTGTGCTTTATAGATTGTAGGTGCTAACGTGGTGAACTAAAAGATAAAGCTTAATCTGGTGGGTCTGGTAGTGTGGTCAGTGATGCTGAGGTGGAAGGCACTGTGGATTACCCTGGGTGCTCATGTATGTGCTCTGTCATTGACAAACACTCATGTGTCTGTCTGGTGTCTGTCTCAGCAGATGTGAGCATGGCAGTGGTATACCTGTCCAACTCTGATTAACTGTTTCTTTGTATTCTTGCAGGTATATCATGACAGTGAGGAGGGACAGAGATATATTCAGTTCTACAAGCTAAATGAATTCCCATACATCTCTATTTTGGACCCCAGAACAGGTGCAACTTTGCAACTCTTATATTCTCACCCATGAATTATTACATTTTGTAATACTGTGCTCTAGGTATGTATCCTGTCCCGTGAGTTTTAAGTCTTCTAGACTGTTTTATCAGCTCTCCAGTCAAGAGAGAGACTCATAAACTTGCTTGCGCAGAAACCTTCCAATCTCTGTGTGATCTTCCTGACCTTGCTCCCTTACAACTCCTCAGGTCAGAAGCTGGTGGAATGGCACCAGCTGGATGTGACCTCCTTCCTGGAGCAAGTGACCAGCTTCCTGTCAGAGCATGGCCAGCTTGATGGCCTTTCCAGCCAGCCGCCCAAGAAACGTGTGCGCTCTGTAAGTGTTTTTACCCCTTGCAGCTCTCTGCCTCTTCGTCTTGTTGAATGTTACATCCCAGTGTGTGGTGCATGTGTGTTTTGTTACTATGTTCCACACTTCCTGACCTTGATTGTTCTCCCTCCCCCATTGGTCCATCATTACATCATTGTTTCTGTGTGACGTCATCATCAATCAGCTTCTTAGTCAATCAGAGTGCAGCTTATTTAGTATATTAGTTGGAGGTTTTCTGAATGAAGGGGCCTTTCGTTTGACTTCGGTCCCGCTCGGCTCAGCTTCGGTTTCACTTCGCTTTTGGTTTTTGCTTCGGCTTCGCTTCGTTCATGTGTGTTTTCGTATAGCTTTGGTTTTTGTTGGTTTGTGTTTGCCTCGTACTTTTGTTTGTTTGAGTGTTTAGCCTTATTTAGCCATTACCTTGCCCTAATGTATTATATTGACCTTTGTGTTCTTTTGTACCCGGTTCTTGTTGTCTACTCTCTTTATCCCTTATTTGTATTCCTAGTTCACTTGTGTATTTGTGTGAACTTTTGTGTATAGGGTTAGTTTAAGTTGTCGTTTACATTCTGCACACATAGTTGATCTCTGTATTAGTAACACTAGTTAGTACGGGTGAGTGCCGTTTGTCTTGTATGGTTTTGGGTAGTCAGGGGAGGTCAGCTAGGGTGTTTGAAGACACCGAAGACCATGTGTTTTGGGTTTTCTTTTTGTAGTCAGATTAGCTTTCCCTCACTTTCTTAGCCAGCTCCATTTTGTTTGTTATTTTCTTTTCTTTGGCACCACTCTAGTTCCCTTTCCCTGTGTGTTATTGTGTCCTGTTACATGCCAATCACTTATTCACCTTAAAATAATCACTTTTGCACCAACACTTGTTATCATGCTTCCTAAGTCCCTCACCAGAACCCACCTGCATCCAAAAACTATCCTAAATGTTACACCCCTTTACCCCTAGACACTTGGGGTCGTAACATTGACTCTACTCTAAATCTCTCTGTCTCTTAGACTGCTTGTCTCGAAAAACTGACTGTGACCAAGATTGTGTTGACACCAGTGTAAAATTGCACATTTGTTGTTAGCTGTCTGGATCTCTTTTGTCTAGTTATCTTTTTTTACAATCCCAGTCAAAGTTTTGACAGTGCAAAAAACATGCTTTCAGTTTCACTTTACGTTGGCAATATCGATCAGCTGTTCGTTCAGTCTGAACCGCATCCTAGAAATTAAGTTTGCTGCTGTGATTAAGAAATTTGCCTTTTAATGTGGACTTCTGTACTTAAAAAACTGAATAATGATAATTATTCCACAAAGCCAAACTAGAGCTGTACATCTCATGTTAAGAGTTTGACCCCCCTTTTACTTTCTCACAGTGGGCTTGAAGTTGGTTAAATCCTTGGTTGGTTGTGCGTTTTTTACGTAAAAAAGTTGTTTAACTTTAATTTGAAACTACCAGCTAGAATGTTGTTTGGGAAATTTTTGTAACAGCCTTCTTGGAGATCAACAGGCCACGCATCAATTCCAGCCTCATGCTGATTTTAATCCCGTGCTTTGTTGTATAAATACTTGGGCTTTATGTTGTTGCTGCTCTGGGAAAGGCTGGACTGTAAAGGTAGGAATGGTTCTGCAAGTCACTTTTTTACATTTGCAATGGGAAACCTTTTGGATGCTGAGTTTATGTAAGAGTGTCCTTAAGTCAAGGCAAGCGCAGGTTCGAATGGTATAGTATTTGTCGAGCTGTATGTCTCTTATGTGTGATTCTTTCTCTGTCTCTTGCCCAGGAAAGCCTGATCGACGCCAGCGAGGACAGCCAGCTGGAAGCGGCCATTCGGGCTTCCCTTCGAGAGACTCACTACGAGTCCTGCCAGCCCCGGGCCGACTCGCGCTCCGAGGACGAGTCGGAGGCCGAGCCCTTCTCCGACAGCGAGGGGCTCATCTCCGTGGACGGCTCTGACGAAGAGGACGGCGAGACAGGGGGAACCGCGGACCAACCCGTGCCCCAGAGCCACCCCCGCTCCCCTGCGCAGTCCCAGCAGCCTTGTCCCAGTCCCCCCAGGGTCAGGAAGTCCCCCCACAAGGAGTCCAGCCACCGAAAGGAGGAGAGCAAAAAGAACCACCTGGAGCCCCCGGCCAAGTCAGAACCAGCTGCAGGAGAACCCGACATAGGGACGAACCACCGGACCGAGTCACCGCAGAGCTCTGGTTCGAGAGGAGTGGAAATGCACACGGGGGAGACAAGCTGCCCAGAGGTGCTGAATGATAATGGTAAGGCAATTGGGTCTTTCTCTCCATATTGACAGCAGGGACAGCATAGGCCGGACCTGTGTTGTTTTTACCAGTCTTGTACAATAATGTCAAATAATGTGTTCAGCTCAAAGGGGTTTTACAGCGCCCTACAAAAAGTGACAAACAGGTCAAGAAAAATCCTGAGTATCAGAGACAGGTGTGTCAAACATATTTGCTATACCCAGACAGATTTTGACTTACATGTACTTCAAGCTGGCCTTACATACCTGAAATTGGCAGCTGGGCACAACCACTACATAGTGTTATTTATTTGTAGTGTTTGGTGATTTGGTGTCAACAAAAGTCCTTCCTTTTATTTTTATTTTATTTTAAAGGCCATTAGCAGTCATTGTGTCTTCACTACCTCCTCATTAACCTCTGAGTATGGGGTGTTTTTTAGCATGATTAACTGTAATTAGTAAAACTCTTAATTGTGATTATTGTGCACTACATAAATATCTTCCGTTGAAAGAAAGATTGTCGGGATATCATGTGCAATAACTGGCAAAAATAAATGAACAGCTATACCATGGCTTCCTGTTCTAAAGCTCAAATTGTACAAAGTATTTGAATACAGCAAAGGTGCTTCACTCTTGGTAACATTTTAAAATTGATAAAGAAGGTTGAGAAAAACGTAAATAGTGATGGTGACTGCTGTCTTTGCCCCCTCTGGTCATTTTGGCAGAAGTCCTTCCCTGTCTTGCTGTTGAAAGATGATACACCTCTGAGGGAAAAGGAAATACATTATTTTTCCAGATTAGTCTTACTCTACTGTGTCATCTGCATCATTTAACTTATCAGTGTTAATACCCATCTAAAGGTTAAAGGTTTGCCCACAAAACAAATAGTTATATCCTTATCCAAGCTTTTGTATTTTAATGTAAATAAAAATATTCCATTTGAATGAAAATCACTTTTTGTCTTTTCCAGGGCCAAAGGCAAGGTTGATGCTGCGTTATCCAGATGGACAGAGAGAACAGATATCACTGCCTACTCAAGCCACACTTATGGTAAATGCCCATGTAGAAGAAGCAGAATTCTACTTATTCTTGTCGATATAGTAGAAGATCTAGTCAAGATACCTGCCCTGGGTTACAGACATTAGTTCACATAAGCTTGAGAAAAGGTAGTTAAGTCTAGGAATACCGAACAGTTTCAACATAGCAATTCTGCTGCAGCTAAGTTTTGACACTTGGTTATTTGATCCTTGATTCGGTTAAAGAAAATGGTTTTAGGAAAGAATTTTAGATATAGTTAAGTGCTTTGTGAGGGCTGGTATTTGTCTGCCTCTGAATCCTGTGGAAAGTCTTTTCACTTGGTTTTATGTAGCTGTATTACAAATGCAGATTAAAATGACTGAAACAACAGAAATAAAACAAAGTCTAATTAATAGTTAAAATTATATATACCTGTGATATATGAGATTATTCATCTTTTACATTTTTCACTAACAGCTACAACATAAACATAATTTAGTATCTTTAAGTTTTCATTGCAGCTGTAAGAGAAGGTAAATACTGTGTACCCCCAATAAAATAAATAACAAAAATACTGCAGAAAACAGATCAGCGTGAAGGATTTATGTAAAAAAACATAAAAATGGCTTGTTCCATTTTTGTGAACTAATTTTGCATTGTTCTGGAATGTCATTTAGACAACTACTTCAAGAACGCCGATCGTGTTGCCCACTTCAGTGCAGACATTGATACTGAAAGTTAAAAATCAAACTGAAGTCAGCAGTGCCACAGAACGTGCTGGGGCACCGCCCCCCAATGTCATTCCGCAGTGTTGCAGAGTCGCTGTAAGAGAATGCTCTCCTCTGAGGTCAAACTACGGTGCCAGAATGACTCAAAGACATTGCAGTTTCCGTTTCCTTGAAGTAGTGACAGAATATGCAGTTGAGGTCGTGTAACAGGGATGGTGGAAATTTCACAAAGTCACTTTATTTACCTGTGTGAGCAAAAACGACTTTTTACAAGTTCTCGGTGCTCGTTGATGATTGCCAAAGAATGTTTCCTTCTCCTGGTGACCCGTTTTTTTTCCGTCTGTTGACTCTGTTTAACATCTGTCTTCGCAGGCGCTCGTGAGGCACGTACAGTCCAAGGGGTATCCAAACGAACGCTTTGAGCTTGTAACCAATTTTCCCAGACGGAAACTCTCTCACTTGGACTATGACATCACTCTGCAGGACGCAGGCCTTTGCCCCCAAGAAACTGTGTTTGTGCAGGAAAGGAATTAACAATGGACCTGTTTGAACCAGTGCAACTGCCCTCCCTGCCCGACTCTTCTGCCCAAACGTTCTGAAAGGCCACAGGATCCAGGGGGAGCATGGAGGGAGCACTTGTGTGCAGGAAGACGTTCCACTGCCCACAGCAGCCCAACATTCTCCTCCTTCCACACGCAGCTTTGTCGTTCTGGAAGAACAATAAAGAGAGCCCAAGGTTTGCAGCCCTGTTGCTAACTTGCATTCTTATCAGTGTGCAAGCATACGTTTTCTATTTTCTTTCCCCCAATATTTGTCCCCTCCTCACAGTGCTTTGAATTTCCGAGATTGACCGGCTAAATGTGTTGTTCTGCGCAACAGAAATGTGCACAGTGCAAATTTTGAATAGGCTGCTTAGAGGAAGGTTGGGGGTAAGCATTTTGTTCTTTTTGAACCCGTGTTTACAAAAATAAGCCTGGCAAGTAGAAATGTCAAATCAAAGGGAATTTTTATTACTGTATTAACTACCTATCGGAAATCTGTAGAATGAACTGTCGTTTATCTTGGTTGTATTGTATACTGTGCAGTATTACTTTGCATACAGAACCATTTACTTGTAACTTGTCCCATTGGAAATCATGGTAGTCCTGTTATATTTAAAGTGTCAAAGCGATCTGATGAATAGGAGAATCAAGTAAAAGGTTGGTGCCTGCAACAGTCACTTGTTTTGATTGCATTGGAATTAATCAACTTCGACTTTATGATAATACCATAGCTTATTGCTATCAAGCAGAAACATGAGCTTGAATTTGACACAGAAACTGTTGAAATATGACTGAAAAAAAAATTGTTCAGACCAAAATCAAAAGAAAAGCAACTTTTTTGTTGTTGCACTTGTGCATATATCAGGAGTGCAGTTGTGTTTCTTAGTGACACGCATAACCCTGCTGATGACATCTGTGGCAGCCTATCTGCTGGTCCTCAATGTCCAGTTCCCTTAGTCAGTCTGTGTTGTCCTAGAATAATTTGTTTTCTGGAACATTTGTGGCAGTTTTGGAAATCACTGCTGTCTCTTCTGTAAGAGTAATGTTTATATCTCAACCTCGGAGTACTTTTTAAATGAGTCAAGACAGCAAAAGGAAGTGATAACATGAACAATTGTGTTGCCTGAATGAGCTGCGATTATGTTTGCTTGTTGAGGAAAGATTTTTTCAATTTGGTTATTTTTTGGTACTCTACCCAAGGATTATAACTCTAGTACTAGATTATGCAAAGATACACAACACACTCCCTTCCAGTTTCTTACAGTAAGTACTGCCATGATACAATACAGACACATTTAAATGAAATGGTCTGCTGTCTACCAACATCAAGGAGTTTAAATAAACTCACAGTCCTGGTCTTTTCAAGCACTTTTTAAGAGCTTGGATTGACACAGCATTTTAATAGAGGTTGGTTCATGGAAATGTCTTGGTAATCTGTAATACAGCACAGCTCATGATTTCAAAATAATAAAAACAGCGCATTAAAAATTGGAATTAATTGATTTTCCGAGTCCTATACAACCTTGTCTAGGACTAAATAACCCCGAACTGTCACTGTTAAAACCCTTTTTTAATAAAAACATGTTCTTTCTTGACATTACTTCTAAATGAAAGAAATGTCTCTTTTTTTTTTTTTTTTAGTTGTCATGTCGTATGTTTGAGATGAACAAGGACAGCTGCAGTCTATGTAAAATACACATTTCACTTGTAATGTTTTGCCAGAGACCCTATGCTCCATATACAATCTCTGGTGTCAGTGGTAAAGCTTTGTGGTTCACCAATCTTTAAGTTTGCTGCTGGGGATGAGGTATGTGCTCCTGTGTATAACACACTCTTGATCACCAGATCTTTCCCACTTCCCCTTCAGTGTTGGACAGGAAGAATGATTCCTTATAAGGTCAGCCTTGGAGTCCAGCCACCCTGTTCCTGTCAGTCACAGTTGAGTCAGTGCAACAGTTCGCTCACTTGCCACACTCTCCACCTCAAACTCCTCCATTTCCAGTCCTGGGTGTGCTTGGTAAAATGCAAACACCTCGTCATTTTCCATACCAGTGAGGAGGCCCTAGCGAGCTGTAGCATCCTTTTCCCTCTCTTGAGCAGAACCGTAATCGGCACTTCATCAGATTTGAAGTTTTAGGATTTTTGAGAGGTCTAAAAAAAGGGGCGTTAGGATTGTAGGCTAATAAGTCATTTTTGTTGCATGTAGCACAAGTCCTGGTTGTGACTGAGACAGTGTACTGCTTTGTTGACAAGTTAACCTTTTTCTGTGTTCTGTCTTTCCTCAAGGTGCTAATTAGTGAATACAATGCTGCAAATACTTTTGAGGCTGAAGTGCCACATTACCAGCCTGCACCAGCCACAGCTCCTGGTACTCTACACTTAGCTCTGTATCACACAGACTGGTACAGTGAGACCAAGTATAGCAATAAGGGCATATTTTACTGCTACAGCACTGCATGAACTGTATACCAAACCAGCAACAGCACTTAAAAGCCTTTTATGACAGGCATAGGCATAGCACGGTGCTTGCACATTTGACTTTGGATTTATCTGCTCCGTGCCTCCAAAGCCAATGACATGTTCTGTGTCCTGTAGGGGTGCTCACCTGTATGAATACCCACGAGGTATACCTGAGCTGCCGCACAATATAAAATGGAAGTACCTTTTTTTCATATCGAGCCAGTTTGCACTTATGTAATGGAAAACTGCCACTGCACATCACTGTGTCCACACCTGACGACTCCATAGTCCCGTGGCGAATTGCTGTGTGGTCTGTTACTTGAGGGCTGGGATGCAGAGGTTAACAAAAAACGTTAATGTTTTAAGTTTCCAATAAGGCTCCTTCAGCCTTCAGCATGATGTTCATGAGATCATGACACCAGTAAGGGCAAGGATGTAAGAACAAATATAACAATATATTCTTTATATTATTTGTAATAATATGAGCTCTCTTGTGTATGTGTATATAGACGTAAAACACATACACTGAAATGCACTATTCTTTGTGTGAGTGAGTGCAGAGACTAGAGACAAGCAACGTGACACCCAGGACCGAAAAAGCAGTAGTGGATCCTTGAACAGTGAATAGCACTGGTGAAATAAGCATGTGGTTCTTAGCATAGACAGAAGGCAGCAACAAGCCTACACACTGTGTTTGTGAGATCAGCAGTTATAGACCATAGCTTCAGAGCAGAAATTTCTTTCTAATAACAGAAGAGAGTAGGTGAAGTATATTTTTGGAATATCAAGTGATCATTTCTTTGCCATTCTACATAAATCTCCTTGCAAAATGTATGTAGTGTGGTTTTCAATTTGACTCCAGTTGGTAATAATGAAATCACCAACAGAACCATACATATGGGGGCCTAAAGATTTTACTTGCATTTTTTTTATTTGGGGATTAGCTGCTTTTGAGATTACAGGGTATAAATAATTCATGTTAAACATGTACCAGTGCTTTTTCTTTTTTGTATAAATATTTTGAACTGTAATTATTGGCAAGTGAAACAAGTGAAGACTCTGGTAAATGATTAACGGAACTTGTGTGGCCATTTTCTTACAGAAGGGAATACTACATTCTGTTGACAGTTTTCTTGCAATGTCATGATGTAATAGGAAGGTTATTTTAGAATCAAGGCGGCTGTTTATGCCCTGTAATTTTTTTTATCCTTCTCCTTTTAATTTTTCCCTAGCTGAATTAAGCCGAATTCTTACCTGTTACGGTGTTCTACCAAGGAAGAAAGCAGTGCTTACTGAAATGTCCTCTGGCAATTTCTGCCGGCTGCTTGTAGTAATGGCTTTTTCTGTACATAGCAAGACAATAGGGTTTTGAAGAGACTTGCCCGTTTGTTTGCGCGCATATGTGTGCATCTAGGGACCAAACGTAAATGGGCGTTCTCATCTGTACAACAGTTTTTATACAACTTGTCTTAATATTGTAATACTTTACCTGAAAAAATAAAAATAAAAGTGCTTTTCCAGTGCCTGTGTTTCATTCCATGTCTAGGGTATTGTGTAGTTGCTAATCAGCTTTATATGTAACACAGTGGTTGACACTGTTCTGTGCTGCAGGGACCGGATAAGGTTAAAAAAGCCATCTTACTGCCTCTTTAATCCTCCAAACCAGGCAGTCACTCGAGGATGGAGGCCAAAAAAAGAGTTTCAAAGATACAGCAACATCGACTTCAACTCCTGGGAGTTGAAGAACCAGCTGGAGGAAGAATATTTCTGAACAAAGAAGTAAAGAAGGTTGACGAGAGCTCCCAGTGTCCAGAATACACAGTCCACAGCCCGATATTTGATATCAACCTGATACGTTTTGGTTTCAGGGAAGACACTCACAGCATTGTGCTGAGGCGCTGGGTTCAACTCCCTGAGGTGCTATCTGGGTGGAGTTTGTATGGTCTCCCTACGTTTGCATGGGTTTCCTCCAGGTGCTCCAGTTTCCTCCCTCCATCCTAAGACATGCTGATAGGTATATTGCCTACTGGGAAAATCAGCCCTAATATGAGTGTGTGTGTTTGTGTCTGTTGTGTGATGGACTGGCATCCCATCCAGAGCCTATCCACTGTGCCCAGTTCATCCTGGGATAACCTCCAGGCCACCGTGACCCAGTTAAGTGGTTATCGAAAATGATGATGTTTGACATTCAGTAAAGAAAATGGCAACAAGATGCCTGTCACATCTTTACAATCACTTAGCAAGACCGTGACATTTGAGTGCATGGCAGTCAGAATTACTTGGCTCACTCACCTTCCTGTACGTCTGTGGTGGGCAGCAGGGTCAAATGTTTCCTTCAAACAAAACCAACATTTATTGATTTCTTCATTAAACCAACTATTTGCTTAAATGCTTATGTCATGTGGATCATTGCTTCCAGGCCTTTGAAACTTGTAGCATAATCTACAATATGATAAGCACTTGATTTCACTTTAGGAATGCTGTTAAAGATGCTTGCCTACCATGTCAAAATTCAGGTGTTTTGTTTTCACGGCAGTAACTCTATCTTGAAGATGCGAACTATTGGAATTCTGCTACTCCTATTCAATGACAATTAAAAGTGCATACCAATGACTAACACAGCAATTGGGTAATAAAAGTGCGGTTACAGAAAATAATTTCTGGGTTTTTTTTGCACAAACATTCCTTTTGTCACATTGCCAGAATACTTACCACAAACTGGGGCATCATTTGTTTTAACAGAACTTTTTTTTCCTAACAATATACACTGATGGAAAAAACACAAACATTTTTTGGAATGAGAATACTATAGTTATAGCCTATGTACTTTCACAAAAAGTTGTCAGTTTGTTTTAAGCGCTCTGACCAGCTTTACAGCTTGTGCAGTGAGGCATTGCAACTTGCCAATAACACGAAAGTTGTTAGGTGCACTTTTACCGATCGAGGTCCAGGTGACAGATCAGGTCACCTTTAAAAAGGCCTTAATTCAAAGCTTAGGTCACTGCAAGAAAAAGTTTTCTGTACATTCTATAATGCTGAAAATGTCACCAGAAGCAAGGGAGAGGGCATTGGCATGCTGTAGGCAGACATGTCATGTGCCAGCATTGCCAGACACTATGGAGTAAGCTGTTCCACTGTGTCCCAGCTGCAGAGGTTTCAGCAGACCGGCAGGACAGATGACCAAGATCCGGTCTCCCTCGAGTAACCACACCAGAGCAGGACAGACACATCAGACTGGTCCGAGAGATTGTTTCAGATCTGCCACCCATACTGCTGCTGAAACTGCCGGCAGACACAATGCCCGCAACAGTGACAAGACAGTGAGGCTCCATGCTGCTGGCCTTAGAGCAAGGCGACCTGTCAGAGGCCCTCTGCTCACACCTCCTAGACGTCACACACAACTGGCTTGGGCCAGACAGAGGCTGTGATGGACTTGTCAGCAGTGGCATCAGGTCCTCTTCACGGATGAGTCACTCTTCAGCCTGTTCCACGCAGACGGAGTGTGGAGGAGGAGGTGTTGTGTTTCTTTTTTCCATCAGTATACAATGTTTTGGAAAATGAAATACACCCCCTTACGATTTTTTTTTAAATTTGATTTTGTAATTTAACATTTAGATATATTTGACCTATATTTGACCTTCACCTAATGGCTAAAGCTGAACCAAAAGTGGAATACACAAAAGTGGAATACCTCATCAAGTCCTAAAAGTAACCTCATTCAACAAATAACACTAAAGAGTTAATCCGTCTCTCACATCACCTGGGAGGAATTTTGGCCCACTCTTCCTTAAAGAAGTGCCTTGACTGTGATGTTTGAGAGCTGTCTTGTTCTTGCACTGCCACAACACCTTTATGGGATAAATGTCTGGACTTTGACGTGGCCATTCCAAAATCCTAATTGTCTTCTTTTTGAGCCATTCTGTAACAGATGTGCTTGTGTAGTCTGTATCACTGTCCTGTTGTGTATTCCACTTTGGGTTCAGCTTTAGCCATTGGACAGATCCAGCTAGACATCCAGGTCCTGAGGCAGCAAAGCAAGCATAAAGCATCACCCCCACCACCACCGTGCTTGATGCTGGTCCTCCTGGTCAAAGGCAGTGTTTTCACCAAAAACAATGTTTTGCATTACAGCCAAACAATACCACTTCTTACTTTTCTGTACAGAGCAAATTGTTCCAGATGTCTTGTTTTTTCATTCAAGTGCTGTTTTTCAGTAATGTTCTTCTGGGAGTACAGAAGATTCCTCCTAGCTGTCCTTTCAATGTTTATTCAAGCTTTTCAGGCTGGTGGACACCGACATTTACCAAAGTGAGAGAGGCTTGTAGATCCCTAGATGTAACCCTGGGGTTTTCTGGGACTTCTGGGGGCATTACAGTTACCTGTAGATCTTGGAGAGAACTTGGTAGGTTGCTGCTGGGTAGTTTGGCAATATTATTTGAATGGTGGAATATCTGTCTTACTGTGGAATAATGGACTTCGTATTGTTTGGAAATTACTCCCCTGACTGATCAGCAGCATCAATTCTTTCTTTAAGACTACCACAGACTTTATTATCCAAACATGATGCATAACCACTAACCCACAAACAAATTGACAAATTGTCTGATTTTTATATACAGATGGAATCACTTCCCGATGATCAACTAATCACTTGCACACTTCAGTGCATCTGATTACATACCCTCTTAATTGAGATGGTGCACTTAATTTTTCACACGAAGATATTGATTGTTGAATGTTTTTTTTATAATTAATGTAATATAGTATTGTGTGTATTATGTGTCACAATAGGTTAGTTGTATCTACTATTCGAACTTGGTGAAGACTAGGTGAAGCTAAATTACTGTATATCTAAATATTTTAAACCATAAAACCTTAAGGGTGTATTTGCTTTTTCACCACAATGTAGAACTTCAGGAAAACAACAAAATAGAACAGAATGTAGTTCTTCTGTGACATAGAAATGAAAAGTTTTTTTTTTTTGATTTTGTATAAGCTCTTTGAATTTGCTTAGAAAAGTGCAGGGCAGCATAGTGACTCCATGGTTAGCATTGCAGGCTTGAAGAGCATTGGATTCAATTTCTGGGATGCCATCTGCCACATCGGAGTTTGTGTTTTTTCCCTGTGTTCGTATGTTTCTTTGGAGTGCTCTGCTTTCCTTTCACAGTCCAAAGACATGCTGATCATTCATGGTATTATTATTATTTTTATTACAATTTTTATTATTATTATTATTATTATTATTATAAGCAACAGGTGCAAGATGGGGTACACCCCGTACAAACAGTAGTCTATTGCAGGGTAGACACACAGACATACACACTAGCACCAGCCAATATACCTACCAGTATGTCTTTGAACTGCGGGAGGAAACTGGACAACCCCATGGGGACACACATGGACATGGGGAACATGTAAAAACTCCAAATCCCACCCCAGGTCCATCATTTGAACCCAGGGCCCCAGAGCTGCAAGACCAGTGCTAACTATCATACCACCATGCTGCCCGTTCCTGATTATAGAAGTACCAGAAGTCTTTTTCTTTTTGTAGAATTTGGTTTTGTTATAACAAACTACCAAAACTTCCTGAAACAGAGCCACAATCCAGGTTTCAAGCTAAATATACCATAGTAAATAGCAGTACGTAGTACTGTAAGTCTATACACTTTAATTATGACTTGATTTGCTTGTTTGTGAAGACATTTTGGATGAGCAAGTTCGATATTGACAAATTGTGTGGATTGCACATTGCATTCAACCAAGGCATCCCTGCATAAATGGTCAATGCCCACTGTGTTCACCTTTGGTTCAAACCTGGGACATTTAATTATTCAATCTGCAAAGTCACTGCTTGACTGTTGCTTTAGCAAAGAACGGAAGTGTGCAGTGAGCTATCAATGAAATCCAGCCAATTAAATTTGGTAGAAATGCTTCCAAAAGGATGTCTTGTGCTAACACAGACCAGAGTGTGACCCACATGGTTTCTCCAGTGAACACGTGCTCTGGGATGGGACAGATGACCCGGTCCACTCTGTACTATTGTCCAAGTGACTCTTGTCCAACATGATGTGCAAAATTCAGGTTGAACTGGCTGAAGGAACTGGGAAGCAAACTGCAAGATACAGTTCAGTTTCCTCATCACATACTTCTATTTTGAGTTTGTCATTTACACTCAAAATGTATTTTAGTCAGATTTAAAAAAGGAGAAATGGAGGATAGAGCTAGCCCTTTCTGCTTAAATGCATTGAAGCTAATTTTGGAACACTGTACAAATGTTCATGCTGAGAGAGGGAGTTATTCAGATCAAATGTTTTCAGGTTTTTTTGTTGAGACACTGTGCTTTTCCAGATCTTTTGAATTGGTCAAATTAATTTCGCAATTCTCTACTATTACAAGCAATAAATATATGTTTTTTTATTCTCTAGTAAACCAGGTTTACTAGTATGTTTTTGTAGGGATACATTCTCTCCCAGGATTCAAACCCATGTTCAGAACCCTAAACACTATTGCATGATGCTGACACAGAAATAATTGAATTCATTCCACAGTGATTAATCAGTGATGAGTTAATAAAGAACAATTGAAAAGTTGTAACAGCACAAATGCTTTCTATTAGCTTTGTAACAGCATGGCATTTATAACAAGGGCTCTAAATCATTTCAGTACAATTGATCGGCTAAACATGGTGAGCTGAATCATTTGTAACTTTTCGTGAGTTCACGGATATTTATATTGCTGAACGTACAGTATAAACACGTTAAGCCGTGGCTTATTGATTTAGTTTGCGGTGCAGGGAAATGTTCCCGTTTAGCGAAAAGAAAAGAGAAACAGTTTTCGTGGAAAGCACAACTGAAGGGTTAATGGGGAGCTTGTGTTTCGGAATGTAATTCTATGCTATTTCGGTTTTCGGAAACGCGAAGTTCAGACTCACTGTGGTGAGAATGATTCATTATCGTGATAACCAGAACTTGTGAGAAGTGGTGCGTAGTATCAAATCTCTGTGAAATACATGCTGTACATGATTTCTGTAACGTGATTTTGTAACAACTATTTTATACGTATATTTTGAAAGAGACGGGTATATCTGTGTCAGGTGGCGCCCTTTGAGTTTGCATAAGAACTAAGTGGTTTTTACAAATGTTGCCTCCATTCTCCAACATAAAAGTGCAAATCAAGCACTGCTCTCAGAGTCGGATTCTTCTAAGAGAAAGGAAGATGTCCTAACATGGGCATTGTCTGTACTACAGTATCATCTCCAGGTTGAAGCTTGTGCATACCTGAGAGTGACACCTTTATGTGCTTAGATATCTACAACAATGTTGAGTGGAGACACAAAGGACAAAGCATATAATAGATGAAGAAGGTGGAATGCAAATAATTAGGTTTAAACTTGCCTTTTTCTGTATTACCTTTTAACAAAATAGAGCAGCATAAAATGTATTGCCACACAGAAATATCTGGTGGAATTTGCTTTAGGTGCAGTGAGAGAACAGGTGCAGTGAGAGTGATGAAGCAGAAATACAACACATACAATATTTTTAAAATATTGTATATAAATTGTAATAAATAGTGAATACAAATACAAGAAAATGAACAAAAATACAGCGATGTAAACTTGAACCTTACACTTGGCAAATAGATATCTGTCCTATTATTATTATTTCTTACACTAGACTTTCCACTCAAAGTGCTTTACAGGTAATGGGAACTCTCCTGCACCACCACCAATGTGTAGCCCACACCTGGATGATGCAAGAGCACCAGTATACTCACCACACACCAATTACGAGTGGTGAGGAGTCCCTTCTGCCTCCCTCCTCAGTTTAATCAAAGTCCTGCATTGGGTAAGAAGAAGACAATGCCAGCACTTTCCTCCACTGCTCAATGCACAGTCCATGGTGACACAGTCCTCTGCTGGGTCCAATACTGCCTCCTGCATTCCCCCCACTTTTTCTCTCAGATCCTCTGCTGGGTGCTCCTGGCTGGGGTTTATGTCTGGGGTGTTGGCAGAGCTAACAGTTGTTTGTCTATTAACAAACTGCATAAATGCAAAAGGCCAGGTGTAAGGATACATTGTCTGGAGTGGTTCAAGTGGGTAGCCGCGTTCGCATGCGTAGGCTGCAAAGGAACAAGTAAAGGTTTATTCTATGTTGAAAAGAAACACAACACTTCGGCGGTGGAGCCTTTTTTGCGTGTGACACCCGAAGAAGGCCCCACAGCCGAAACATTGTGTCTCTTTTCTTCTCTTTTCAGAAGAGAAGGCATGGTTAAAACGTGTCATTCGATTCATCCTCTCAACTCTGAGCAGTGTGTTGCCAGGTGACCTTTGACATGAGGTAAAGCTCAAAGAACAGGATCAGAAACAGGACAGCCCTTACTGGAACATTGGCCATTTTTTTGGAACATTGCAGTCAATATAGTCCCTGACACCAGCTGTCTCACACCCATTTTTTTCACTCTGTGACACTCCTTTTGTATATTTTAAACTAATATGCGACCGGGTGCGCCTACAAAATTCGGATGTCAGAAGGGAGGCAGAGCGAAAAAAGAAACCGAGGACTTTGCCCAGCTCAGGCTTGCAAAGGCAGTTGGTCATCTAACCAGGAGCTGGATGAGTGATGCGGTAGTGAAGTGATAGAGGAAGTGCAGACTGTATTTAACTCGCGAAAAAGACGAGGGTTCCTCAGATCTCTCAACACACCACTGAGCTGTCCCAGCCCTCCCGGGTTTTGCGAAATCTGCTCACTCTAGATAACAGACACCAAAAGTTAGCTGGCATCGAACCCAAGTCAAGCATCTTTTTCTTCACTGAGGTGAGTCCAGACCCGATACGCGTTTACATTCTCGCCCCTATTGATTTTGGATATCTTCCTGTCAAAACTATATTTGTAGCGTCACTTCAGTGTTTAATTTCAGTGCAGGTGAGATTTGATTAAATCACCATTTAACAGAAAAAGATTGCAAATCTTGATGTTGTAATGTTAGTTTTTAAGATTTTAAAACGTTTTTTTTTTTTTGTTTTCAGGGTATAAATATTGCCTATACTGGTTTCCGGGAGCTGATGTTGTTACTGTGTATAAGCTGTTTTCGTTCAAATGTCCAAAATCATTGTTTGTTTAGAAATGTTATGAACGCTAATTGCAAATTATACTAAAAGGACACGAACTGCTGTAACGTTGCTCTGTTAGAGTGAATAGTAGAATAGTGCTGCGCTTTTGCTTGTTGGGCCAGAAATAATTGATTTGAGAGACTTCGTTGTCCAGAGAACACAAGCGAGAAGCACGTCGGAGCCCTTTACCTCCGGCGACTTAAAAGGCTTTGCAATAGTTAGCAGCAGCTTGCTCATGTTTGCCAGTTCATTCCTTTTCAATGTCTTCATACTTTTAAAAAGTAGGTTTTGAATATGTATTCTTTCGTTTTGCGTGCTGGGGAAAAGCGCTGCTGGTTTATGTGTGAAGTAATGTGCCTGTGTGCTCTAATTCGCCCGTGGTGTGTGTGTGGCAGTGCGGCGCAACAGATCGAGCAGTGGACTCGAAGATGTGTATTGCTCGCTGTGGCAAAGCTCTGGGGATTCTCCTCATCCCCCTGGCGCTGGTCTCCATGCTTGCCAACACGCTGCTGCTGTTCCCAAACCTGCAATCCCGTTACCTGAGGGAGGGGCACATTACCAAATACGCTACCTTGGGAACAGGACTGTGGGCGTCAGGACTGTTGGTGAGGGTCTGCAGACTGATGTTTATTAATTAACAACGTGAACGTATGAACTAAAAAAAGACGCTGGTGAATATTGTTAATACTATCGTCACTGTCATGATAATTTAAAGTTATGATTAAGCAAAAAATAACAAATATAATGTACTATTGCTTATTTAGAGGTCTTTAATTTGTTTTAAAGTTCCAGTTAATTACCTCTAAGAGAACGTGTTTTTTATTGTAGTGTTTTCTATACAAATTAAAGCCATTGCAAATACTGTTTCATCTCAGATTTGCCGATTATGATCAAATCTCAGTTCAGAGAACTGTGTCGGATCTTTCGGCGTGGGTCTGTGGTTTCTGCAGATCTCAAACCAGGACAGGTTCACAAGTCACGTCTCTACAGTAGGTTAGGTTAGTTACCTTTTCTTTCCATCTTTCCAGGTTCTCCCAGCTGCGAGGGTGTTCATAACAAGCAGTCACAAGAAAGGGAGGTGCGGCTTTAGGAGTGAAGTAAGGACTCGTTTCTGTTCATGACCGAAATTAGCATTCTGACACAAAAATAGTCCAATATAAACATCAGTATACATATTTCAATTGTATTCCTGCTTCTGTGCGCGGCACAGCGATCCAGTGATTATTAGTGCTACCTCGTAGCGCCAGGGCCCTGGAGTGATATCTGTGTGGAGTTTGTATGTGGGTTAGCGTGGGTTTACTCCGGGTGCCCCGATTTCCTCCCACAGTACATAGACAATACTTAATTAATTGGTTTCCGGGACAATTCGCCCTGGTCTTAGTGTGTATGTCTTAACGGATTGGCGTCCCGTCCAAGGTATAATTGTATCCGTTGATTGTCGGGATAGGCTCCGGTTCCCTCGAGACTCTGAACTGGATAAAGCGTTTAGAAAATGTATGGACTTTGCCATTGCAGCATAGCTCACTGTAGGAAGTTAGATGAACATTTTTTTTGTACAAGTTAATTTCTATAGCAGGCTGCGAAAGGCGAGTTTAATGCACTTTACTATGAAATCACCCGTGTCAAAATTGTGGAAAGAAATACATTTTCTATTCAAGTGGAGTATGTTATTCAATTTAGACATCCGGAAAAGTAGCTTTTACCTTCATTCAAAATAATGTCATATACTACTGGCTCGTGTGATTGTGCGAAATAATAACTGGGTGGGCGACTTGGTTCATCAGCACCCTGTGTCAGTGCCCGTTTGTTTGTGCCACGCAGATGCTGTGTTCGATTTTATATGCTGCTATAGCGATAGCAGGAGCTACGCTGTGTTTCGTAACGAGTGGGACTGCACTGGTTGAGGGACCCCTCTGCAAGTACAATCAGACCTATAGCAACGGCACACAGGAGCAGGTGTGGGGCACCCCGCTGGAGCGCAAGACGCCCAGGTAAGGGTGGCTGTCACCGCGTCAATATAGCGCTAACAGAAAATCGACAGCTAGTTTTGAAATCTGTGCTTCTTTAAAGAAAAGTGTTGCAGCAACAACAACAACAAAAACAGAGTCTTAAATTAACTTAACCAGAACTTGCAAACAATCGTTTAGTGGAACAGAAATTTACACTTCACTTCCACACTTCACTCCAGGGAAAACATTGAAGTGGACACACAAATGTGAAATTTTATCTACCAATTCACAAACACAAAACTATGAAACTAATAGATTTACTTTTCATTGAGTTGCTGATCAATAGTCAGAGTATGCAGAGAATAACTGTTACTGTAATATACTGTACTGTACGCCCAGCTGTTCTTTAATTATTGCTGTTGGGTTTTGTTTTTCTGTTACTCCAACACTCTTTATAAACAACTTTACATTCTGCTGAGGACCACTAGTTTTATATCATCGTCTGTAAGTATACACAAGTACACGCTGTAATTTGTCGGTAAAGAGCTTGTAAAATTAATACACATAAGCAAATACATATAATACATATAACAACATGTACAATATATCCTGTAATATTTAAAATATCACAGTTTCTGTAAAATACATTTGTATTCATATATTAAATGTTATCCCTTGTGTATAAATGGCAAAGAAATAAATTACTTTTATGAAAATAAATGATTAGATTATAAGAACGTTAACATATGGAAACTTGTCAATTACTGTCTTGTTAAAGAAACCGCTTATACAGTGAATACGATATACAGCTTAAGATCATCTGTTCATAATGAGAACAACATCAGAGCCCTGGAGGACATTAGTAAAGGGAAGAAATATCTTGGTCAAAACTGAGTTTATTTTGATTGAGTGGGGGTTTCGATTTTACAATAAAGATACTCTCAAGTTGGTGCACTTGCTTCATGATTCCTTAATATCCCTGAATGATCTTGCATCTACCTCACAGAACAATTAAATGTCATTACTGATGCCTCTGTTACAGTATGGGCTGGTGTTGCTGTGGCTTTCTTTTGCATAGTTAACATTCAGGAGCTTGGATTTTAGAATTTAGACCAGAAGTTCTCAATCCTGGTCCTGGAGGTCCACATACTGTACTGTACCTGCTGGTTTTCTTTCTAGCTGAGCTTATTTACTTAAATCAAGTCTTAATTGAATTGATAAGCTGATTAAAAGTCTGAAAAGACTGAAAAGTCCCTTTTTGACTCAAGAGTTTGGGATTTGATTTTAATTAGGAAATGCAGTAGTTAAAAGGCTACCTCCAATAAGTTTAAAATCTGAAAACAGTCACACAGTTCAAATTGATCCTGCTATTAAGTCAATTACAAATTCAATGGTGTAGCTGACAACTTGGCTGGAACAGACACCAACAGCTGTGTGGGACTGCAGACTGGGAAACAATGATTTAGACATACAGTATGTGAATATTGTGGCTCACCACCACACTGTTCTGGTTGTCCAGGAAGTGGATTCACAGCCCACTGTATCATATCTCTCTTCACTAAAGCACTTTGTGCAGTTTCAAGGACATGGTAGTGTGTGCTGGAAGGGGTTTTGGGATGCTTTACATGGCTGGATGAGCAAGGTGGGACACACAGATTCCTCTCAACTCCATTGACACTTGTGCTGTTCTGTGTCCTGATTTCCCAGTCCCAGCAGCTGGGAGGAGGTGTGTTTGGAGCCGCAAGGCGTGGTACTCTGGAACGTGGTCCTGTTCTCCACCCTCCTGGCCAGCAGCGGGACACAGGCGCTGCTCTGCATCATCCAGGTCCTCAACGCCATCCTGGGCTTCTTGTGTGGGCCAGACATCAAGCACAACAAGGTAGGGAAAGGACTGGCAGAATTCCATTCTGTCAGGTCGCAAACACTGCTGGGCACCGTAGGTTAGAAACGAAACTCCAGGAGAGACCACCCTCAGGTCATGTGATCTGTCTAACATCCTATCAGGCATAAACATAGGTGGCTGTCCTAGCTTGATAGTGCTTTAACAAATATCCTATTACTCATCAACCTTCTACAATTTGAAATTCTATAGAATGTTAAAACATCCCCAGATATTCAGCATCAAGGAGCATAGGTTGGGGTTCGGTTAATTGTAGAGTTAGTGTGCATCTATAAATGCTTTACTATAATAACTTACTACAAAACCTCAGCTGCAGGTACATTCATCATTAACAGAATATCTATTAACCCCTTCTTTATTCATCTTCAACCAATGTGTCACTTCTCACCACCTCTGTTGCTGGGTCTCTTGCATCTCCTGTTCAATGCCTTCAAAGCTGGCAAACATCTGCACACACACAGTGCCACAGAACCACTTTCACAAGCTTAGGTGTGTCACCCTTTGCTAGGCTTATCTGAATTAAAAAAAATAATAATTACTAACTTGCTTATTGAGGAGTCAAATTAATTTGACTGCGGGATGTCGCCTGCTTGATTTTATTCTGAGACTTTGGCTTGAAAATTGCAAGAAACTTTGACTGATTGTCCACTGCAATGACAATTGTTGCTCATAATCTTATGGCCTAATGTCTGTATTAAGTACTGTATATGACGAATTGCAAACATTCTGTGTTGTAGGTCAGCCCAGTGTGAAGAAACAATCCATTCACAGAAGAGGAGGAAAAAGGCACTTTAAACCTTTGGAACAGTGGGAACTGACTGTCAGGTCTTTCTCTCAGTTTATTCAGTGAAACTGATTTTTTTCATAGGAGACTCGTTGAAAACTGCTGAAGAGAAAAGTATGGAAAACTGGTGCGGGTGCTGTGTGATTTTCGTTTCCCATGCTGTCGTCTGGCAATAGAATAGGACTCTGCACGGGGACAACATGCTTTCAGAACAGGATGAGCCCTGTGTCCAACACCACCTTTTCCTTAAGACTGTCCACAGAGAGCCTGCTCCACCACATCTCTGTGCCTGCTTTGTCATTCTGAAAAGATTTTGCTGGGGCTCACGTTCCACCATCAGTCTCTAAAAATGGTTCTGATTCTTGTTCTGTTTTTTTTTTGCCTTGTGGTGGCTCTGTCAGTAAAGATGCATACTTAGAGTGTAGTGTGGCCTCAAGAGCTCATCCAGCTATTAAACAGGCTGGGGCGGGGGGCAACTGGCCTCTTCTTGTTTGAAAGTGCTCTTTCATTCTTATCAATGGTAAAAATCTGGCTAAAGTTATTATCCCAGTATGACTGGGACTCTGCAGTCATAGTTTCACATCACCTCCAGGGTGGTGTTGAGCAAGGTATCCCTAACTTATCACTGTTTGCAGTGATGAATGTGCCAAATTGTCAGTAATAAATGTTAAATGTCTTCAGTTATCCATTAGTCTCCCTTATTCTGGAGTGTATGAAGCCAAATGGCTGGACATCAGGGATACTGGGCAAGAGCACAGACAGTTCTCATCCTTCCTGTGTCAGTGCAAGGAGCTGTAGCAGCTGGAAATGGGAGAGTATATATGAATGTGAAGTTCATGAGTATCTATCAAGGTGATTCAGAATGTCAAATACAAAACCTTCGAAAATGGTGCCTATATGTTACCATGCTTTACATGCAAGGGACTCCACAAAAGCTCAGGACAAACCAACTTTCCTGTTAAAAGGATGACTAGGAACCCTTTAAGTATGAAATGAATGCATTTAAATTTACCAGCAGCATAATTTGTTCAATGTAAATCTTCCTCAATACCAGTAGACAGGAAACTGTAAAATGACTGATATGTGCATTTTTGGAAAGACCTATATGGAGTATTTATTAATGCTCACAATCTTTTTATGTATTAATTAATTTCATTATTAAAATATTATCATGAGTGATTTAAATATTTTAGCACCAGTTAAGTATTTGGATACTGGACTTCATGTAATATGCAGCGTTAAATTTGACACATACATTAGGAAGAGCTGAATATACTGAGAGGCAATGGAAAAGCACTTCCATTAGTGAAATGTCTTAATGGCTCCAAGGAGCTTCATATGGACAATTCTTGCTTCAGCAGACTGAGGATCACAGCGATTATATCACACCATTAAAATGCCACGCAGAAAACATGCTTGCATTCATCACTGCATGTTACAAGTGAAGATTCCTCTTTGCGATCAGTAATCACAGCACCTTGCAGATGACTGGCAGTAGTCATTATAAGGCAGGGCCGGGTACTATACCCATGCATTATGATATCAACAGACTGAATGGCATTTTAGAAAATTACTGCACTGTTACATTCATTGCACACTTGTCAGCAATTCAATGGTAACAGCTGTTTCATCAGAAGTAATGCTGAAGACAAACATATTTTACACCCACCAAAAAATCCCTAAGCATTTACTTTCAAACAGATTGACAACGATGGTGATATTACTGTATAATTTCCCAAAAATGGATAAATGTTTCTTTTCGTTTCTGGTGTACATTGTTTGAATAAATGAGAATGTACTGTACCGATGATTTATTGATTGTTACAAAGTATTTTTTCTCAAATGCATGTCCTCTTTAATGGCACAGTAGTGCGCTGACATGAATGGAGCTGGAGTGAGATAACCTGCTCAGTGCAGAATCTCTGCTCTTAGGTTTCACAGTGAGATCTGGATTGATCTCACTCTCACCACAGACTTACAACAGGATGGGTTATGAAATACGGCTATTGTGCAAAAGACAGGCCAATACTGGATGTGCTGGATGTTTACCAAAGGGCCAGCCTACGTCAGCAGACAGCCCTGGAGTGGAAAAACATAACAGACAGCATCATTAACCACACATCAGTGGATTATTCTTTATATGAAAAAGTGGTTCCTGCTTAAACCCAGACATTTTAAACCTTATTCTATCATGTAAATAGATTATCCAGCCCAATTATCCACCCCTTTAAGGGCCAACCTAAACAGTCGGCCTTTGCTTCTTTTTCACATCACAGCAATGGCAGAACTGAAGCATTAAAAGGAGCTCAAAGTTACCTGGGAAGACATAAACCCATTGCCTCATTGCAAGCTGAGGACACCTTTCCCAGCTGTGGACCCAACTGCCTGGGGCACTGTTTAACAAACCAGTTTTGGAGGAATCCCAGTCATATTTGACTAATGTCACAGCCCAGCTTGAACCAAAATTCCATGGACGACAGGACCCGATCTATTAACTGGAAGGGCGGCTTTAATGGGTGGGTTTTCTGAGTCTATAACCATGCTCTAAGATTGTGCAGCACAAGTGAACACATAGAGAATGGTGAAAAAGTGAAATCAGCCTCAGTTTTGGTGCAGGATGGAGGTGAGGACATCTCTAGGCAACACTGCAGTGATTCCATTTCCTGCTGCGCCTCATCTCAGTTTTCCCCCTGAAGCAACCTTCTCCCCTGGGGATGTTACGAATGAGCTCATAGAATGTGAAGATGCTGAAGGAAATCTCTTCGTAAGGGGTTTGGGTACCGTTCTCAAACAGGCATGCGAACGCTATGCCTGGGGGGCTGTCGAAGGAGTCCAGGGAAGGCAGCTCCAGGTAAGCCAGGTCTGAGTAGGCACTTGGACCCTCGTAGATGACCCAGGGCTCGGTCCAGCTGTCAGGGTCTCTGGGGAACAGGCTGAGGTAGATCCCCAGATCAAGACGGCTCGAAGGGAATGTGGGGTGGGAGTAGATCACCCAGGTAGGAGGAAGGAACTTTGCACTTTGACCTTTGTGGAGCTCACTCTTTTTGCCACAGTGTGAACTGGTGGGAAGAGCAACAGGGTTTCTGTCCAGCATGGTGCTGCGGGATCTTAGGAGCGTTTGGGATGCCTGCTCCTGCCATCCGGTGAGAGCTTTGTGGGTGGCGGACAAAGTCTGAGACTGGAAGTCAAGGGGTGCTGGGAAACCCACTGTACTTCCGTGACACCCATGAGGCGGCTCCACCAGCTTCTGGACCAGCTGCCCCTCCTGGAACACCGCCCCATCATCGAGACTCAGTGCCTGCACCCGGTATCCCAGCGGGGTGCGGGCATTGCAGTACAGGACATTTGTGCCGCTCTCTTCATCCACCGACACCATCTGGCACTCCACAGTCTTCAGGTTCGGTACGAACTCCCCAAAGCGCCAGGTGCGGCCGTGAGTGTCGCTGTGGAAGCAGAAGGAGTGCGGTGTGGTGAGGCACACCTTGCCGAAACACTCCCGGCAGTGGATGTAGTAGGCATATGCCGGGACGAGGAGTCGTCCAGATTTCAGCTGAATGCCATGGCCCGGCCCCAGAGCAAAGGTGGCCCAGTCTACCAAGAGAAAAAATAAACACCAACGCACATATGAAGCAGGGAGCATGTGAGGTGTGTGTGCATGTATGTCCATCCATCCATTTTCTAAGTCAGGGACTTCTAAGCCAATTCATCTAATTCAGGGTCGTGGGGCAGCCAAGGTGGGGTACATTCTGGACAGGAAGCCAGTCCATCACAGGGTAGACAGACACACACTCACAGAACCAGAACCAGTTCTCCCAGAAGCCAATTAACCTACCAGTATGCCTGTGGACTGTGAGAGGAAACCAGAGCACCCAGGGGACACCCACTCAAACACGGGGAGAAAGTGCAAAGTCCAAACAGGTAGCACCCCAGGAAGTGAACTCAGGGATTCAGTGATTAATGATAATGTGAGAATTTCACTGCCACACAGTGGCCAAGGGGCAGACAATCTTGGCATTTCCACTCCATTCCCTTGGAAAACACTGTCTGATTCATTCACCATTCCGCTGAGGATCACAGGGGTAACACAGCAGGCACTAAATACAGGCTTGATTGGAAAACAAAACTATGTCTCTGCCCCTTCTCTCGCTCACATTCATCCTGTGCATCCCTCCTCCATCTGTACAGCTGCCCCTTGGTCACTCTTCACTCTGCAGGGGGTTTCAGCTTCATCGTCTTACTGGCAGGGAGCTGCCCCTCAGCCGAGCGGGTCGAGTCAAATTTACTGTGACTAAAACAATTAAGCATTTTCAGTGCACTGAACACCTGGGTGATGTTATTCCTGGCGAACAGTGTAGCAGAAGAAGAAGAGGGGGGTTACTCTCTGGTTGGAGAGAAAATAAGATTGAATAACAGGAAACAGTGTGGCAACACACTGTGCACCGGTGTGTTTAAGCGCTTGCAGGAGCCGAAGCCGAAGCGGGAAGACGACCCACCCTCGATGGTGTCTCCGATAGTGCACTGAGTGAGATCCGTGACCGAGCTCCAGCTCCGCCCTTGGTCCCCGCTGGAGACATAGCACAGCCGCGTGACGTTCTTGCCGGTGATGAGCTGCTGGGACTCGGACGTGTGTCCCAGCACGGCGATGAAGAACAGGAAGACGGTGCCGGTGAACTCATCGTAGACTGGGCAGGGATTCATCGACCGGTAACCTCTCAGCTGCGCGGATTCCAGTGCTCTCATGTCCTCCCACTGCAGAGTGGACATTTTTAGTCAACTTTTTTTCTGATGTTTTTAAATTCACAAATCATCCGCTGCTAGTGGAAGAATTGGATTCCACCCCCTCCAAAGTGCTCAGCTAAATGGGCTTCACGGCTCCAGGCCCTTGGCTCTTGGCTCTTGCATCTCTCCCAGTTAAAACCCGAGAAAGAACAGTGAAACGACTCATTATATTGGACTGTATGCTCATTGCCTGCAATTTGCATACAAGGATGGAGGGGAGCAGAAGTTGATGAAATAGTCGCATTGTTAAACATGGTCTATTAGTGTTATGTTCAAGTAAAATTGTTTGTTAGAATTCAGTTAAAATAATTTCAAATGGAATGCCAACATGAATTAGTCGGGTTTTAGAATTTTTAACGAACAGCTCTCAACGTTTATCCAGCAGCCATATCACCCTGCAACTCACAACTGGCAACCCACTGAAGCTAAGCAGGTGTGAGCCTGGTCAGTACCTGGATGGGAGACCTCCTGGGAAAAACTAAGGTTGCTGCTGGAAGAGGTGTTAGTGGGGCCAGCAGGGGGCGCTCACCCTGTGGTCCATGTGGGTCCTAATGCCCCAGTATAGTGATGGGGACACTATACTGTAAACAGGTGCCGTCCTTCGGATGAGACGTAAAACTGAGGTCCTGACTCTCTGTGGTCATTAAAAATCCCAGGGCGCTTCTCGAAAAGAGTAGGGGTGTAACCCCGGTGTCCTGGCCAAATTTCCAATTGGCCCTTACCAATCATGGCCTCCTAATACTCCCCCTCTATGAATTGGCTACATTACTCTGCTCTCCTCCCCACTGATAGCTGATGTGTGGTGAGCGTTCTGGCGCACTATGGCTGCCGTCGCATCATCCAGGTGGATGCTACACATTGGTGGTGGTGGAGGGGAGTCCCCATTACCTGTAAAGCGCTTTGAGTGGAGTGTCCAGAAAAGCGCTATATAAGTGTAAGCAATTATTATTATTATTATTAACGTGAAAAGTAGTGGAATAGTTATCTGATGTTCGTTGCAGTTCTACCAAATCACCACTAGGTGGTGTCCTGTCCCTTTTATTGTACCCTACCGATCGTAAGAGCAAACAGACCAATATCATTAAGTCTGCTGAAGACAGCCCTGTGATCAAGTGCCCATCCTAAATTATATTATTGAATGGTGAGTTCTTTTTGGAGTTAAATATTTTTTTGGGGAAAAAACGAACCCCTCATTGATTTTAGGAGCACTGCAATCCCACTCCAGCCGATTTAATAAATGGTCAGACTGCAGAATTTTTTGATGATTATATGTAACTGGAACAGGTCATAGATAAAAAATTTAAGAAGGTACAAATGCTGTGAGGCTATTTACATAAATGGTCAATGGAAACTTTTTCTAAGAATACAGCGTTTTTAAGGTATACAAATGTACAATATATTAACACTCCTCTACAAAATGTTTATTGAAAGTCTCTTAATATACAGTACTGTCTTGCTTGTTGGGTTATTAACATAAGTGCTGTAAATTGTAATAAACTGTGAAAATTAATGAAGACAAGCAGCAAAATCGTTAGGACAAATCAGATCAACATAAATCCCTTCTACAAACACACCTCACCCCTCCACTCTCAATCTATACTAATTACAATTTTCCTATCTGGGGGATACTTCAATACTTCAATAAGTGTAACAGTAAGAGGCTTAGGAAACTGGTGTTCTCCCCTGCAGTTTTACTCTTAATGTAACATATTTGCTATCTCCTGAAAGTATGTTAAATACTGTATTGGAAAATGTTGTTTTTGTTGTACTGTTGTGCTGCAAAACAAATTGCCCTTAAGAAAAAATAAAGCTTGAATTGATTTGAATTGAAAGGGAGAGACCCCTGAGATTACCAGTTACCCTCACGACGCTTAGCAAAAGCTGCATCAAAAAGCACACAGTTCATCAAATCAATTATATTTCGTATTTAATAAGAGTCTGTTTTATTCTAATTTGGTTGAATATAGTGAGCTCATTCACATAAAAAGCTTAAAAACAAAAGCTATAATTTAAATTGACCCTTTGGTATTGTTTTCTAGTGAGAAAACAACATGCTGAAATGTTGTTTTGTTGTTTTTTTTTCCGAGACAAACACAAAAAGAAGTTAGGTTTGTCCAGTTGGTTTCACAACACCGTGGGCTCGTGCAATACAAATCTTTCATCTCCTTTGGCAGAAAGGGCAATGTCTTCTGTTAGTAGGCAGCCCTTTTATGCCTGTGCTCGTCCATCGGCCTGCGGGGTCTCGCGCTGTGCAGATGGGGGCAGGAGCGCCTCACCTCTACGTAGTTACGGTAGAAGATTCCTCTGCGCAAGGCCAGCAGGTTGGCCTGGGCGTCGTCGGGGCTGAACCGCTCTTCACAGAAAGCCAAGAAAGTCGTCGAGCCTGGCAGGTAGAGCAGGGCAGGGATTCTGTAAGTCACGCCACTGGCTTCCTTCCGAAACAGCACGGTCCGGGCTGGGAAATATGGTGAGCCCATTGCTGCTGAACACACAGACACTAACACAGAGAACAAGGCATTTTTTGACACACGTGACCATTTTTGTAAGAACCTTCCTGTTATCAAACACACGCACCTTAAAAAAAGCTTGTGTCGACAGCATCAGAAGAATAAAAAAAAACACTGTTAAAGTGGAAAACTTACAGTTTGATCCCGGTCAGAGCACAGAAGAGCTCTGCTGAAGAGTCTGATGTGAGCGTACAGATAGGAGTGAGGGCGAACAGCTATAGTCCTCCCTCTGCTGTCCAGTGTCAGTGCCCAGCACTGAGCCCCATTCACAGAGTGCGGGCAGGGTGCCTGCTGACCCAGAAATCAGCTCAGCTCATCATTACTACAGCTCCGCATGCATCAGCACACCAGGGCATTGTTGTGTGTAAATATACTGGCTCCCCAAATGAAAGGAAGAAAAGAAGCTCATTAGGCTGGTACAGTTAAAGAAAACGTACTCTATGTCTTTTGTTATTACATTGAAAAGGACCTCCAGCTATAGCACAATTTGAATACATTTCTTTTTCTGCTTTCTGTTTGGTCTCTCAAGCATTCTTTTAATGGCATTATCATTCCATCTTGTTTACTGACTGTGTGTTGCGTTAAACTTCGCAACATAGGAAGCCACTCGAGACTCTTGGAAAACCAGCAGATGTTAAAACAGCAGCTAATCTGCTTGCTGTTTTCTGACACAAGTCCAGACATGCTGTGTTGTCACAAGAGGCTCGGTTATCTGCTTTGACTGCGGGGCCGGGAAAGATGGTCGCCTCTTGTTTCTTTTCTAATGACAATAGAATTATGTGTTCAGGTACATAAATATGTTCTAGTGCAGTTCTCTCACAGAGGAACAGGACCCTCGGCTGTAAGTAGCTGAAGTTCTTACACTTGTTGTCTTAGCTGTTGTAAACACATCTTAAATACATAAATCTTGTACCCAGCTCACCCGGGTGAAAACTAAGATTGGTATCAGAGTGGGGGTCCAGGTGCCTTCACCTGTTGTATGTTTGGAGCCAATTTGTTTGTCTGGAGGGCGCCATGGTGGTACAATGGTTAGAACTGCTGTCTCAGACTGCTGGGGCACTGGGTTCAATTCTGCACCAGTGGTGCTGTCTGCGTGGAGATGTATGTTCTCCTCATGTTCACGGGAGTTTCCTCTGGATGCTCTGGTTTCCTCCCACAGTTCAAAGACATGCTAGTAAGATGATTGGCTTCTAGGAATAACTGGCCCTGATGTGAGTTTCTGGGTTTGTGTCTTGTGCGCTGCAATGGACCGCTGTCCCAGCCAGGGTGTATCCTGTCTTGCACCCATGGCTTGTAGGACAGGCTGTGGCTCCCCCATGACCTTGTAGGATAAAGTGGTTAGAAAATAGGTGGGCAGATGTTTGGTTGGATGTCTTGCAGCTGTTATGGACTACTTGTAAGAGAGAGGTGATCCTACAAGCAGTGTAATGACAAGCAGTGTCACTTGTTTCTGGAACCCTGAACAGCATGTAGATGGTGACAGAGTGACTGGGTAAAATAACGAGGCTTGAAATTAACTAAAACAAAGACATGCTGTTTGACCAGCCAAACATCCGACTCCTCTGTTTCCCATACTGCATTGGTGCTAACTCTTGTGCCTCCTACAGTGCTGCTCTTCAATGCAATGTAATGCAAGACTTTAGCAAAAGCTGCAAATGACCTATATTTGGGAGAATTTCTCTTTTGAGAAGATGGTTCGTGAACAACCTCTCCAGAATGATAAGGTAAGCAATCAGTAGAGGGAGGCTGAGGCCTTGACTGCAGTTCAAACACTAGGTTATTGAACCCGAGGTCTCAGTTCTACAGTAAAACCGCAGGGTAGAGAACTGCCAAATGTAAGGCTGAGACGTACTGTGTTAATCCGCTTGTGCTGGGGTCAGAAAAAAATGAATCAACACACATTCTTAATTAAATAAATACAGTATATGCAACATCTCATAAACATCTCATGAGTAATGGCCATGCCCCAAAACACATCCATAGACCAAGTAATTAGGTGCTTATTATTCCTTATATCAGGAGTATGAGGAACAGAAAACAAGTGATGGAAACTACTCCAGTAGCAGCAGCTCATCATGTAACTGAAATCAGAGAAGCCATCAGGGGCATCAACAGCCAAAAGTGCAGAGATGGCAGTTTCTTATATAGCTTGTCAGGATACCTACCACAGGGAGCACCTGTATTGATCCAATCTTTTCTGAGAAACCGTGACAGTGAAAGGAAAACAGGTGAGTGAACTGCTTGGGAACTAAGAGTGTAACATGGCGTGCTATGCAAATATGCTTTTAAAACTATAGGTAGAGCCCAAGATACGGGCTTGTAATTGTGAGGAAATGGAGTATAAAGGAATGCAACATTTTAAAGAGAAGTAGAATTGAGTAGGGCCGTAGGGGACATTCTGCAGGGATTAAGAAAGGGAAGATCTTGGTTAGCAAACGTATTGTAGCTGTCCGGAAGTGGGCTGGCCCGGGATTCTGAGCACAGGACCTTGGACAGTCTATTTTGCAGACTCATTTCCCCTTTTCCCCTCCTCTGTAAATAGGGGTCCCCTTTGCCAAACCCCACTCTGAGCAGTTACCACTGTTACACTCTCTCTCCACTTTGGTATCTTTCTCCCCTTTCCCCGAGTGACTAGCACATCCATGTCCCTATAAAGGGCACTAAACTAGTGAGCTGCAGTTCCAGTCTTCTGCCTCTCTTGTTACACCGCCGCCCGGGCAGAGGGAAATTAAGGGCTACAATATTAAGAGGTCTTTGAAAAATCCACAGCAGTAATGGACAGAAACAGTATTTATAGTATACTGATTATAGATAAAGGGTGAATTCTCACTCTGGGAGATCAATCTAGGTTATGTAATTAGTGTTTCACGAAGAAGATAGATGAGATCCTCGGATCAATTAGTTACGACTCGGTAGTATGTTTTTCCATCTGGTGACATGGATAAAACCCAGTCATTGCACCTGTAACACAGTACTATTTCCGTTAAGCAAATATATAAAAACGCGATGTTTAAGTGATTCATCATGATAAATATTTAAAAAATAACCGGTGAAGTAGCTTTCAAGTGCGTTATTATTTAGGACTACATATACAATGATGATTTGCTGCAAATTGACATTCATGACCTTCGACGTCTGACGTCATTACAATGCGCCAGTGGCCCGGTTCTAAGACAGCTGCACGTGATAAAGGTAAGTAACAACGTTAACAGTAAAGAAGTTTCTATTTACTTTTGATTAAAAATGGAATTATTCACGGATATCAAAAGTCATGCTTAACTAATAGTGTTTACCAAGCAGTGAATAATGGCAGATTAGTTACACCTTTTTTTACTTTAGGCCACTAAAAATAAAAGCTTTTTCAGTAGTGACAATTTATTGGGTACGGCTAAACGCTGTCAGATAATTGCGTAGCTCTGCACTGTCTGGTAGAATTAAATCACTTTAACAAACTGCTTATTCTGCATTTTTCTGTACATTAAAAAGTGCATAATATTTAAACTTCTCAATACGTGAACAACGTATTGTTTTAGTGCATGTACTAACCGTACATATAGTACGGCACATTTTGTTATATAAACCTGAGTGCCTGTAATCCACTTAGTCCTCTTACTCAGGAATGCAGTTATTGTTGAAGAAAGTGAAGCATAAGGGGATAAGTGAATTAGAGGGTAGTTTTATTTAACTGGAGCAAATAAGCAAACATTAACGAACTCATTCCCTTATAAATTCAGTCTGGCTGATTGTTAATACAGTATGTAATGGACAGAACGATTCTTGTATTTCTGTATGTGACGCATATTTCAATAGAAAGTTAAAGACTGGTCTCACAGTGGAATTGTATGCATGAGTTCACAGTCAGTAGTGTTTTCTTTCCGGGTTATAGGAATTTGGGTGGATTTCGTTAAACTGATCATTTTGTTTTTTTTCTATGTATATATATATGCTGAGATGTATTAAAACTATTTGAATTTGTTGCATTTTAATGCCTCGCTGTATAATATGAACAAGTAATTGTACAAAAGTGGCATCGATCCCTTTTTTTGGAGGGATGGATTGGCAATTCTGGAGGTTCTGGTCTGTAGTGTGATTTTTTTTTTCCCAGAGAAAAATATACTGACTTTTGATTAAGAAACCATTCACTCTGGCACTTGGTCATGGTTGTCTCAGGCGTTGCCCCTACTGTTGCTCGCAGGTGTACTCCTACGGGCATGGCATGCAGGTGGAGCGACGGGCACTCCTCACCGGTGCTGTGTGTGGCGGCGGCAGGCGATGAGGGGCTGGTGGTTTCAGGCGCCGAGGGTGGAGAGGTGACCCTGTGGAGCGAGGAAGGTGCCCCCCTGGCCCAGACCACACTGGAGGGGGGTGGCGACGTGACATGCGCCGTGTTTTCTCCGGCTTCGCCCAGGAAGCTGTTTGTGTCTCACGGGGAGGCCATCAGCATCCTGGACCCCAGGGCCCTGAAGCGGCCGACCGACGTGCTGCGCGTCGGGGATGACGAGATCAACGGCCTGTCGGTGAACGAGACGGGCAGCCTGCTGGCCGCGGCCGACGACTCGGGGGCCGTGCGCGTCTTGGAGCTCGCGAGCTGGAAGGTGGTGCAGTCCCTGCGCAGACACACCAATATCTGCTCCTCTGTGGCTTTCCGGCCCCAGCGGCCCCAGAGTCTGGTTTCCTGTGGGCTGGACATGCAGGTAAAGTAGGAGCTTGAGTGAGACTCGTCTGCAGCCTTTTCATTTCTGGGATAGGCTGTGAGCTGTTGTGTCTCAAGACTTGCCAAATGAAAGGCTGTGATAGCAGTATTTTCAGGAAGATGTATTAAATTTCCAGTCTATCACCATTCTACAATTTCTGATTCCTGCTGTATCTTCTTCCTCTAGACCAGGGGTTCTCAAACGTTTAGGACCAGGTACCATCCCTGATCAAACCAAAGCGTCCAAGTACCACCCACAAGTCATCTTCTCATAGGAACCACAGAAAATCTCAATGATCAACATGAGTGCGCGCACACAAGCACGCACACATATATATTAAAAACAGCACTGAGCACTTAGATAATTTGGATCGTACCGCCTTGTAGCCGTTTTCCGACGCTTGCTAACACTAGCAGCGCTGTCTGTGTCAGGTTTAGCAGAAGAACTAGTGTCGGTGGCCAATAGGGTTACCATACATCCGGATTTTCCCGGACATGTTCTCTATTTTGATCCTTGCATCTCCGTCCAGGGGAAATTTTCAAATATCCAAAAATGTCCGGGATTTCGACCGCTTTATTTTCACCATGAGGAATAATTAACAAAAGTTTTAAAGATGGTAGATGAGGAGGTTAAAAGGAAGGAGCGAGATCATTTATTAACTTCTCTAGTTCGCTTTGCGACCTTCTTTGTCGTTCAGTTTTTGTCCTGTACGTGTATGATTATGTCACGAGAGAGCGAAATCAGGGATCAATATCAGTGTCTTTACTCAGTTTGTGCAGAGCAGAAGCATTCCCTCGAAAGGCTCTCTATTTTGTTTCTCGTTTTCCTACCCTCAAAACACAATGCCAAAGCGAAAGTGTAAATTCACAGTAAAATGAAAAAATAAATCTCTGTGTTTTTATTTTTTATTTTTCCGTGTGCCAGGTACACGTCTTGGGAACCTGAATGTTTGGTGTGTAAGCCTGGTACTTTTGTCTCTGTGGCAAATAAAGGTGTACTTGACTTGCAAGCTCATGTTGACTCAGACAAACACAAAAAGACAATTCGAGGAGAGAGTTCGTCAACCAAATAAACAGATTCTTTTGTAAAATCTGGCAGCAAAACAGAGGATACTGTTATTGCAGCAGAGGGGGCTTATGCATTTCACACAATTCAACATCATCTCAGTTACTTTGCGAACATAAAACGTGGGATATTATGAAAATCCTCTCCATCCCGACCCCCTTCCCAGACAAGGCAATATGAAAGTTTCTCACGGTGTCCTCTTTTTTTGATGTTCAAATATGGTAACTCTAGTGGCCAATCTATAATGCTCCTCGTTCTCAATGGGAGTGCACGATCTATAGGAGCTGGCGTCAGTGCTCTTGGCGTCTATTCCTTTCAGCCATGACATAATACTTGATTTTTGCGCGGTATTCATTTTCGATCACTTGTGCTGTTGGCGAATGTGGCGCTAAGCTGTGTCTCCGAAAGCTCGAGAGTAGTATGAACTCTCAAATATTAGTGCGCGCTGTATCGACGTAGCTAGGTACATAGGCTGCATATTTGACACAAACAGATTTTATTAAAATAGAAAATATGAAAACCCGTCTCAAGCTTTCTGAAACCGATTAAGTAAACCACAGATGAAAAATGTACATAATTTTTAATTCCCAATTTTTCAGTGCACACAACAAATTTCCAGGGTCATCTGGCGTACCACCTGGGGGCCTTCCGCGTACCACAGTTTGAGAGCCACTGCTCTAGACGCATTGAAGTCTGTAATCAGTTGCCGTGAGATATGGTGTAGTATTGCCCCCTGCTGGTGGTACCAGTTAACACAGGAAGGCACTTTCTTGAGAAAAACTACTAAATGAGTAAAATAAAGTGTTTCCCCAATGCAGTTAAGGTTGTGCTTACAAGCAGTTCAAAAATGTCTTATTACAATATGAAATCTAAACTGACAAGCTAACAAGTCTAATTTAAAACCAGTCCCCAACAAGAGAAGGAGAACTAGACTGAGGAACTGCACTTCCTCTGTTCTTGTGTTATGTTGTAATTAGAATGGAATCTTCCCTTTGAAGAAATTAATTGGATAATAATTTAGTATAGTTTAACTGAAACCAATAAGGAGAAAAAATATTTTTCTTTATATAGGCTACTTCACCGCCTTTCACGGAATGCAGTTTAATGTTCGAATGTAAAGTGAATAAGCTCAAGTGAAATACAATACCTTAATATTTTTTAAGGTAATGGGCAATGGCCAGTTCATGTTTTTGATTTTAAATGATTGTTTTTGTTGAACTAATGTAGCACTGGAACCCTGGGTTTAATTCCTGGGATGCTATCTGTATGGAGTTTGTATGTTCTCCCCATGTTCATGTGGGTTTTCTACGGGTGCTCTGGTCTCCTCCCACCATCCAAAGGCATATTGGTAGATTAATTGGCTTGGGAAAAGTGGCCCTGGTGTGAGTGTGTGCCCTGCGATGGACTGGCTTCCTGTCCAGGTTGTATCCTGCCATGCACCTGTTGCTTGCTGGGATAAGCTCCAGTCCATAAAACAGTTAGAAAATGGATGGTTAATGTTTGCATTTTGTTAAATTGTACTTTGAGAAACCTTAGAAATCATGGCATAATGAAGATATTATTGGCTCTCAAAAAACTACACCTTTGTCCATATAAAGCCATTTTCAAAGTGAGATGTTCACATTACATTGTACATATACTATGATAAAGCAATTTTGTACTGGGAGGGTTGTGTAGTTGTGGTTTAGTCTGGTGCTGTGATCTTTGCACCTCTGCAAAGCACACAGTGCATGTGCTTGTCATCCTTGTTTAAAGAATTGAAAGAACGTGAGTTGACTGAACTTTACTCTGCAAACAAGTTACACCTGCCCTTGGCAAAGAGGAGGTAAATTGGCCAGATCAGGCATTTTATCTTTTTAGGCCACTTTTTGTGCGTTTTAGATGTCCCAAAAGGTAGCAATTGTGAGAAACCTGTCTTGTTAGTCATAAGCAACCTGTTATATTTATAATAACGTCACTTTATCTTTTCGCATACCCCAGCTTGCTCTCCATGAGACACACAGACAGGGAGAGAGCCTGGGGTCAGAGCGCAGGGTCTGCCATTGTACAGCGCCCCTGGAGCAGTTGGGGTTCAGGGCCTTGCTCAGGGGCCCAACGGAGTAGGATTCCTCTGCCAGCTGCGGGATTTGAACCGGCAACCTTACAGCCACAGGCGCAGATCCTTAGCCACAGAGCCACTGCTTCGCCCCGAATATATTAATATATTGCAAATCCAAGAAGGTACAGAGATCAAAGGCCGATTTGTTAAATTAGGTTGATGAGGTAGAGGAGACAAAGCTTAAAGCAAACAGAACATAGAAGTCCAGGGTTCTTTAAAGGAGCCTTTACTTGTTTGCTTTCATCTCCTGCATTGTCTGACTTCACATTTTGCCACAGGGTGTGAAATTAGTACTCCATTTCCCGTAATGGACAGTGTGTGTTTTTGCCAGGAGCTGAAATAAACACACAGCCCATCCATTACTTTTTAACACAGTTTGATTTCACAATTTTTCTTTTTGTAATGTCTTTATCAGAAAAAAAGATCTGCACACAGTTGTAATAACGATCAAGTAAGTTATTATTTGTTTGCACATTTTAGTAATTGTTTGCTTTTAACAAATATTTTTCACATATTATTTTATTAATTTATACTTTTATTAAAGGGGAAGGCTTCAGTTTGCAAAGGTATCTGCTGCTTGCTGTGTTGCATCAAGGCCCCTTTGACTTGACTGGCACCCGTGTTTTACAGCATTGCCATGGAGAGTTGTATCACCTCTTCAGTGGATCTTGTCTCTGCTGTAGGCATTGTGGGGTGTTGGAGGAGACCACGCGTGGTCCTCACCTCTGCACTGTGCTGGCTCTGGGATCATTTTGTAGATCTGAATGAATGGGATATAAAAATGAGATTTATTGATTCTGAATTTTAAAAAGATAAAATTTAATCTGTGCATTAATTAATGTTTAAAAGCACATTGTTCTCTAAATGAAGGTAAGACAAGTAGGTTTAGATAAAGCAATCCATTGGTTCTTTAAGGGAGCTGCTAAGGAAAGTTTCTACTGTGATTCAGGAATATTACTTGTTACAGAACATCAGAATCGTGACTGTGTCTTTTTTATTTCCTCTCCTTGTGGTGTGGGGAGGGGGAGTCCTGTGTTCTGAACCAGGGAGTGCATTTGTTCCTCTCCTATCTACAGTATATTGTGTAGATAAAGTCCACACTAGAGCCACTCAGTGGCATATCAGGCCAGAGCTCATCCTAGTTTCTGTAGTGTTAAGAGGATAGAGAGCACATGACTCCCTTCCAGGATGAGATGCTGGTCTATATATTATATCAGAATGTAAATCTGACACACCACTGCTTACATGTGCTCAGTGCCCAGTGCCCAGTTAAAATGACTTCTTCCTGTTCTCAACTTGTGCATACATTACATTGGATTCCTTTGGCTTTTACTTTGATTTCCAGAAACCAGAATTGATCTTAAAGGGGAGGTCTTAACTATTCTAGCATGTTAGTTAAGAGACCCCCTTTCAAAATCCAATATTATTCTGGTTTATTTGTATCGTTTCTGTAACTTAACTTAGTAACAGGACAGATTGGTTTATAGAAGCCAGGTTAAATTTTGTAACTTCAATTCATAAAAATGGGAAGATCTGCAATTATTCAATCTCTGGGTTCATCCTTAATGAGAGTTCATATATCATCTAGTTAAGTTAAGTCTAGTTAAGATTGTGAATCACGAATTATATCATAGCCCTATATCACGGGCCTGCATCCTTGGGGCTGCGGAGCCGCAGTCCTATAGGTTTATTAAGCAGCCTTAATGGCCATTGAAACTGTTCTGTGGTTAAGGAGCAGGGCTCAAATGAAACTGGAAAAATACCATCAAGCCCTTGTAAGCTATTCCAACATTAAACAGTTTTATCAGTGCATTTTTTTGTACTTTAGTGCTATACACTTCTGTTCATACCAATAAAAAAACCCAATAAATCCATTCAGGTTTTTAAGTTGTTTGACACAGTGTTACACAGGAAATGGGAAATGTAAGACTGGAATCAGCTGGGATCTTGAGCAGGTCAAGTGGAATTGAGGTTAGAGTCTTGACTAAAAATGGGTTCAAGCTGCTGGTTCTTCTGGTTTTCATTTCATTAGAGCTCCAGTAAATGTGTCTTTGGCCCTGAAGATTTTAAGCTAAGCATAAAGTCTTTCTGTGCAGGTGATGCTGTGGAACCTGCAGAAGTCCCGCCCTGTCTGGGTTCTCAACCTCCAGGAGCTGACGGAGGAAGAGGAGGAACAGCAGCAGCCTGCTGGCCAGCTCTTTAACCCGCCCCTGGTGCACTGCGTTGCGGTGGCCGACTGTGGTAACAGATTTGCCTGTGCAGCTGAAGATGGCAGGGTGCACTTGCTCAGGGTGGGGGGCTCCAGGTTTGAGCGGCTGAAGGCCCTGAAAGCTCACAGCCAAGGGGTGTCACAGGTCCACTTCCTAAACTTCCTGCCCCACCCTGACTGGCTGGTGTCAGGGGGGAATGATGGGAAGGTCTTGCTGTGGGACATCAGCAAAGTGGGATCGATTTCTGAGGACAAAGGCAAGGCTAAATTCCCAAGGAAAAAGGCAAAGAACATGCACTCGCCCAAAAAGGACGAGGTCAGTGCCAAGCACGGCAGGCACATCCAACCGACACTCAGCATCAACCACGGAGAGAAGGTTAACTGGGTTTGTCCTGCTCGACTGAAGGGAGAGGGCAGGATCATAGTGGCAGATCAGAGCAGCTCTTTATCAGTGTACCCTTTAGAGCTGTAGAGAAGATGTACAACTTTGTCTGCTTTCCCAGTTAGATCTTCAACACACTCGAGTCCAAGTACAAGGTGTAATTTGTATCTTCAGGAAAAAAATAATAAAACTATCTGAAGCAAGCCATTGGAGGCCTACATCTCATGACGCCACGTTATACCGTAAGAATTAGAAGAGTTAGAAGTGACAAATCACTAATGGCGTAAATGTAGAATGTGTTTTGCTACTGCAGCCTGGAAGCAAATTTGTTACATGCAAAAAAGAACAGTGCAGCCAGACTCCTCACAACAAAAAAAGGTGAAAGGTTTTTGGGTTTTTTTTTTCCCTCCCAGGCTACCAAGTGAAATTGCTAAAGGAGAGACAAAGTGCAAACATAGTACAGAGTCAGCAGATAATTTTTACCACGACCTGTTTTTTATCAGTGAGATATTGGACAGTGTATTTTAAAAGATGGAACTCTTGCAACATAAGAAGAGGATTTTGCTTAACTGCTTATGGGCTGCTGCAAAGAGGCTTTGGAGATCATAGCTTAGGCCATCCAGTCCATAGCAACAGTACCCCAAAATCAGGAATGCACTCGGCAAAGGAGAAACCTTCATTATGGTAGAGTGCAAGCCCAACAGGGCTTTGTAGGGCTTGTTTTATTCATGCATGATCTATGATTTATATTTGTTCTAATGGAAGTGACAGCATTAATGGCATTGTGTGTTGTGCATTTATGAAAGTAGTTCACAACTAAAGCATTAACTTATTTAAATGTTAACCTATCCTGTGAAATTTAGCTGAACACTAAACAGCAACAATGGACAACAGCAATGTTGAGGAAATGATGTATTATGTGTTAAGAAAGATCATTTGACAAACTGAAAATTTGGGAATCCAAATTTGAATGAATGTATAAGGATTGCAAGCTGGATAATGGCGTTTACAATGAAGATTCAGGAAGGATGACAGCAGTAAAGTTCACTCACATCTCGGTTGTTCTAGCTCATGATCTTTGGTGCCATTTCCTAAATCTTAAAAAAACTATAAATCCTGTACAACAACCTTTTTTACTTTGCATTAGTCTTTTGCATCCTTCCTCCACCCCATTTCTACCTGTGCTGCTGCTGCTTGGTCATTCCTGACTCAGCAGGGGGGTTCCAGCCTCCTCCTCCTGCTTCAAGGGAGCTGCCATCAGCCAAGCAGGTGGAGGCACATTTACTGTGACAAAACCAAACCAACGTTTCCAATTCACTTAATTCTTTGGTGTCCATCCTCAGTAATATGGAGAAAGCAGATTACAATCAGAGTGTCAAAGGATCTGTTTGGTCTCAATGCAAAGTGTGCTGGTTTCCTAATTAAAAGTTACATTTGCTTACAATAAAAACAACTTTAGAAAAAGTAAAAGTCATGTAAAAGACAAATGCACTGTTGAAGACTGGGCAGACACTTGTCAAATACAGTGTGATCAGCCCAAGGTGAAAGCATGGCCTGGAGGTACCAGTAATGTATAGTTGTCAGTGAGTGGCACTTCCTGCCTAAAGAAGCAATCGGTGCACATAATCCATTGATCTTTATTGTGCTCATCAAAGGATTAAAAAGGGCCTGTGGAATTCTAGGACATGTATCAGGGTGGTGAAGAATTTTGAAACAGGGCTGGTAATATGATTAAACCAATTTAACAACCAATGAGACCTTACTTAGCATGATGTTTACAGTTCTGGTTAACGTGTTTCAAAATAGGCATGGTTAAGTGGGAGGGAGTTCAGAAAAGAATCATTCCTGGTTTGAAATAAATGGTCTACCCAGTAAGATTAAAAGAATGAAGATGATTAAGTGAAAGCGGGTTCCATTTCCAACAACAGAGCAAGGTCTGAAGACACCAGTGGGAGTCAAGAGGAAGTACATACTGGATTGAAAATAGGATATGTGTCATTGTGCATTATGGAAATCTCTTATACAGACTCCCACCCTGTAGTCTGATCTCATCACATCTCCGGAAGCTCAGCGGACACTCAGGCTTGGACAGTACTGGGATGGATGATCTCAACGGAAAACCACAGTGCAGCTGCATTTTGTGAGTGAACCAGAATTTCCAGAAACTAGGTTTTTGTATGTTGACCAGGGACATTATGCCGTAGGAGGTGCCATCCTTAGATGAGACATTAAACCGAAGTCCCGACTTCTTGGTCATTAAATTAGGGGTACTTGTAAGTGTTAATCTTGGTGTTCTGGCTAAATTCCACTCTGGGTTTGCACACTTTGGCCTCCCCAAAATCCTCCCTTACTTCACCTGGCTATGTAATTTGTTAATCCACCTGATCTGTTATGTAGTGGGGCTGCTGACTAATAATGCCAGCTGTTTGTTACACAAGTGGGTGCTGCATTTCAGTGGTGAATGTGTGAATATGTGCGTATCCTTTGTAATGAAAAGCACATTAGAAAGGCATTTTATTATTGTAACCTAGAAATAGCTGAGTTACTTGGGCAATTAAGTTAAGAACAAGAGACAAAGCTGAGCTGAATGACCTCCCCTTGTGTGTAACACATTGCTCTCTGGATAATATTAAGCTTTGTAGCTCTCCTAGGGCAGCAAGAGTTGTCTGGGACAGTTGCAGTTCCCAGAGAATTAGTTATTTTTCCATTGTTCAGGCTGGCTGTATCTCATAGAACAGCAGGATACAAGCTGGGGACTCCTAGAGTTGATCTGTAAGGAAGAGTTTTCACTCCAGTATTGGATCAGGACACTTACACGCCAGCTGAACTGTTATTTACGTAGTTAAACTCTTCATTGGTGTAAAAATAGCACTAATATGAACTCCTTGGGCAGCACAGTGGTTAGTATTGCTGCCTTGCACTATTCCCTTTCTTGGGGCCTGGGTTCAATTCATTGCGGTTATATCATTTATATGTTTTGTCCGTGTTCTCATGGGTTTCCTTGGGTTGCTCCAGTTGCCTCCCACAGTCCAAAGGTACTGGCTTCTGGGGAAATTGGCCCTGGTCTGATAGTGTCTCTTATGATGGACCAGTGTCCTTTCCAGGGTGTATTTTGCCTCTGGTGAAGCCGAGATGGATGAAGAAGAAGAATTTTTTATATGGCGCTTATGTGGAATGATACTCCATTCAAAGCACTTTACAGGTAATGAGGACTCCCCTCCACCACCACCAGTGTGTAGCTCCACCTGGGTGATGCAACAGCGGCCATGGTGCACACAATACACTCACCATACATTGGCTATCAGTAGAGACGAAAACAGAGTGATAAAGGCAATTCCTAGCCTAAAGGGATTATTAGGAGGCCATGATTGCTAAAGGCCAATGGGAATTTTGGCCAGGATGCCAGGGTAACACCCCTGCTCTTTTTGAGAAACCCCCTCTGATTTTTAACGTCCACAGAGAGTCCGGACTTTAGTTCTACATCTCATCTAAAGGACAGCACCTTTTTACAGTATAGTGTCCCCGTCACTATCCTGAGCCATGAGGATCCACACAGACAGCAGGGTGAGCACCCCCAGCTGGGCCCACTAACACCTCTTCTAGCAGCAACCTTAGCTTTCCCAGGAGGTCTCCCATCCAAGTCCTGGCCAGCATCACACCTGCTGAGCTTCAGTGGGCTGCCAGTTATGAGCTGCAGGGTGATATAGCTGCTGGAAGTACTGTAGTTAGATAACAGATGGATGGGTGAACTCTTATTTTTGAGAGTCCAGATATGTTGGTTGTCACCTTTTACCAATGCATTTCCAAAAAATTTCCAAAGGTTCCTGTCAAGCCATTTTGTACACCTATTTAGAGTTCAATAAGTAACAAGCATTCCTGGAACAAGAACAGCTCAACTGAGTGTTCCTGCAGGGCTGGGATTGGGAACTGCTGCTCTCAAGACTCAGTTCAATTCAAGGTGCTTTATTAGCATGACCGATGGGTACAATCAGTGTTGCCAAAGCAAATAAAATAATGAAATTCACATGAAACAAAACATAAATAACATTAATATAAAATCTACAGACATATTACAGACATTTACAACAATGACATATGATAAAATATTTACATATACTGTAGACAGAAGGAGCATTATTGGGAGACAGACTCACTGTTCCTCAGGCTGTGACAGGAGATCACGTACTGGGCTGCCAGTTCAACTGAGTTCCCTCCTCCCTCTCCCAGTAGGATTGGGACCCATTGTGATTCTGGCAGGTGTGGTAACTCTGGGACTAGATTTCTGAATTTAGGGAAGAATGTTTCTCTAATCCCAGAGTATCTGTCACAGTGCAGTAGGAGGTCCACCTCTGTCTCTATTTCTCCCCGCTGGCAGTGGGAGCACAGCCTGTCCTCTCTGGGCAGCCAGGTCTGCTTGTGTCACCCAGTTTCTATGGCCAGGCTGTGGTCACTGAGCCTGTACTTGTCAGGGTCTGTTTCTGTTTGTTGTTTCTTATCTTGGTCAAATATTCTGCTAGTGTGTATTGTCTGTTTAGGGTTCTGTAACATTCCAGTTTATGTTGTGTTTGTGTGTGTGTGTCCCAATGTGTGAGATATTGCTGTTTGATCTGTGCTGTGATGTGGTTGAGTCTGAGTTGTGGTGCTCTAGCAGTGCTGTCCTGATGCTGGTTAGTGTCGGTGTGGCTGAGGACAGTGAGCCTCAGGACCAGCTGGCTCAGGGGGGGACTCACTCCTTTCAACAAGGGCCTGAGGATGCATGTGAGGGTGTATAAAACAATGCTAACATAGTATAACTTCACCCAAAATAAAGGTCATTTCCAGTGGTAAAGGTAAGAGTTGTGATCACGGGAAAATAAGCATTAGACAATGAGATGTCATCAGACAGCCTTCAGTGCAGTCTGCTTTCATTCCAATCCATGCTAAAGTCTATGATGATTTCAAGACTTATTTTCAAAGTATGAGACAGTGACTGTTTACTTCTTAGGGAACAAAAGACAGTGCAATCACAAGCTAAGTGTAATCTCATCATCGAGCCGGTGATGGTGATGAAATTACACTCGTCACTCTGCTGATGAGATAACTAGTGCCAACTGAGCAGCTAAGAATGGAATCTCTCTCCTTTCCTCTATCTCTGTGCAAACAGGCACTGGTGTTTGTCCAAAATCTGTAACTTGACAATGAAGAGGCAGTTTCTGACATCATTTGAATGTTTATTGTAAGCCACTGAAAAATGTGTCATGTCTTTAAAACGGGAACCAAATACTGTATTTACAGAAAACAAATTTCTCATCTGGGTCAATAAAGGAAGTAAGCAATGAGTTGAATGAGCCAATGGCCTCCTCTCTTTATAGTCTTCCTCATCTTATTTGTCTGATCTCAAATCTCTTCATTTTCATAGCAAGTCACCAGCCCCCACACACCATGAAACTCAGCTCTGCTGGTAATCTCTGCAATGTTGAAAACAAATTTCCCTAGCTCTGTTGATCAATGAGGCAATGCTGGGAATATCAGGTGCTTTAATCAGGAGGTTGGACAGTGGTTGAGAAAGGTGCTCTTTGTTCAAGTGTGCTCTAAGTAGAACCCCCCCTTCAGTCTTTTGTTTGGGGGGAGTGGGGAATTTCCACAGCTGCCTTCTCGGAAGAACTTGGCTTGACTTCAATAGCTTGTTGTCCAACACATTAATTGAAAATTCCTGAATTTCTTTGGAGTTCATTCCAATACAGTCTGATATTTCTGGAGGTATTCAATTCCACCTCATATTTTACTTTGAAGGCTGTGGTTTTACACTTTCATACACACACAAAAGTGTCATATTAAAATGACCACTCTCAAATATAATTGAATCAATTTGCATCCTGAATGAATATTATCCTATGTATGAAGCAGAATGCCTTTTTTATTGTTTACCTTATCACAGAACAGGACATTTCTGCATGATAACACTTAAATGGAATAGCTCTATTAAAGCTTAAACTTACACTGTTGCAGTTAAGTAGAAGTCACTGAAACAAAAAAATTGAAGTTCCTGGTGCAGGAAAAAAGCTATATGTGCATTTTGGAAATAGAATAGTTGAACATGCAACCTGCTTCTCACTGAGCTTTTTACTGACTTCAGACTGGAAGGGTCCCAGTGTAAAACAGAAACAGATGAACCAACTTTATTATACATTTAAAATGCTTCACATTTTTTCCTAAGAATGTTATGACATTTGGGAAGATAAACCTTTTGATGGAACATTCTATAGCCTTAGTTATCATTTTTTTCTCAGCATGAGCGAGTACAACATAACAACATGATTACCTTTAACGAGAACAATCTTTACACATATAAATACAATTTTTATTTTTATATCTGGGATTATGGCCTTAGCCAACACACTTACTATGTTCTAATAAGCAAGCCTTGCAGATCTCACTTAAACAAGCAAGGGATGTCTTGGAAGTAGTTGTGTTACTTGTTTATACTATTTTAAAACACTGATCTGTTTTAAAACAGGTAGATTTTTAGAAGTCTTAAAGGCTGAAAGAAAAAGCAGGATTGTAATGGAATACAAAAAAAAACATTTTTTTTGTAAAATGAGTAAAAAACTGCCTGTGTAATGATAGAACGTGATCTTAGGATAGATTGTTTTTCGTGACTCTTCTCTATTTTGTTTACACTTTCCACAGGTAGACAAGCTAATTTCACAGGTCGCTAGACATCTCCTCCCCAACACAAATAGATCAACAGATCTGAGAGCTCGCAGTGTGCTTTACTGGACACATCTAATTTGGCTGTGAGCTGGGCAGCCTTCCTGACTCCTTGTGTAAAGGGACAAAGACTCGCTGCACTGAGGACAGCAAATACATGTAGCTATTGCTAAGCAGGTGTGAGCCTGGTCAGTACCTGGATAGGAGACCTCCTGGAAAAAACCTAAGGTTGCTGCTGGAAGAGGTGTTAGTGGGGCCAGCAGGGGGCGCTCACCCTGCGGTCCATGTGGGTCCTAATGCCCCAGTATAGTGACGGGGACACTATACTGTAAGCAGGTGCCATCTTTCGGATGAGACTTAAAACCGAAGTCCTGACTCTCTGTGGTCATTAAAAATCCCAGGGCTCTTCTCGAAAAGAGTAGGGGTGTAACCCCGGCGTCCTGGCCAAATTTCCCATTGGCCCTTACCAATCATGGCCTCCTAAGAATCCCCATCTATGAATTGGCTTCATTACTGTGTTCTCCTCCCCACTGATAGCTGATGTGTGGTGAGCGTTCTGGCGCACTATGGCTGCCGTCGCATCATCCAGGTGGATGCTGCACATTGGTGGTGGTGGAGGGGAGTCCCCATTACCTGTAAAGTGCTTTGAGTGGAGTGTCCAGAAAAGCGCTATATAAGTGTAAGCAATTATTATTGTTATAATTATTGCATTTTCATTGTCAGTTGAGAAATACTCATTGCACACAAACTTGTGTGAGTGCTCCCCTTTTTGTAAGCCCAGTGTGTCTTGGGCCCAGTAACTCACAGGAGCAGGTGACAAAGATGAGGATTCCTCATCCCAAACTAGAAGCCTGGCTGCATTGCAATTTAATAGAAAAAACATTCAGCTACAAATATCAGTGTTCCAGAAAAAATGTACTTCTTACATTTAAATTTATTATTTGTATTTCATTATAGCACTTTCAGTCACTGATTATCCAATTCATAGATGCCCATTTTTAATTTCTAATTTAAATTAGGAAGAGCTACACTCTTAATGTTGACCCCCCTTCATTCCAGTAATTGAATCAAGCCAGCTTGAGTATTCACTCCTTATGTGTACTCTCTCTGATTTCCAGCCATTAACCAATTCTCAAGTCAATCCATTAATGCCTTCAAGCTTCAATTTCAGAAGATTATTAATTTAAATGGGGTGACACAGTGGCACAGTGGTTAGCATTGCTGCCTCGCAGTGCTGGGGCCCTAGGTTCAGTTTCTGGGGTGCTATCTGTCTCTGTGTGCCCTGTGATGGCATCCCATTCAAGGTGTATCCTGCCTTGTGCCTGTTGCTTGCTGGGATAGGGTCTGGCTCCCCCACCACCCTGAATTGGGTAAAGGGGTTAGAAAATGAATGGATGTTATGTTAAAATTGAAGAATGCACTAGTAAGACATTTCTGGAATTGTGTGCAAAAATGGTGAACTTTGGTCACTGTGTTATAGAAAAGACATTGCTGCTCTAGATTTTCAGAAAAGAACTCCAGTCCTGAGAGGAGCAACTGGATGCATATATACATACATATATATCTGTACATTCCCAGATATAAGGGAATGTCCTAGATTGACAGGTTAGAGGAACTGAATTTGATATTGGAAGGGTTGTGGGAGTCTGGAATAAGCTACCCAGCCATGTTATTGAACTTGATACCATGTTTTTTTTTTCAAGAAATATCTGGATGAGTTCCTGGAAACAATAACTGTCAAAAGAACTTGATGGGTCTCCTCTCGTTTGTAACCTTTCTTAGGTTCTTTGTCATCTCACCACTCAAGACAGAATGACACTTCATTTAAATCCAGTTTATGCAGTGTGTGTGGGGGAGGTGGATAGAAAATTGGCAGGAATTAGTCTGCACTTTAGATTCAGTGTTGTGAAATATTGACCCTGCAAACACTAGTATTTTGTTCCCTGGTTAACCATTTGGTTGAATGACTGGGTAATCTGGTTTAACTCTTGTTCATAGTTAGGACAGAATTGGAACAGCAAGGGAAAACCAGAGGGGTTGGCTGGACCTAAAAATAGTTTGCCATATAATAGAATCAAGGTAACATCATTCTGTTCTTTTTTGCTGAACCAACAGCTAATGACACACAAAAACGTATCAACATGTTTGCATTGCGTCAGCTAAATGACAAAGTGTACAAAAGAAAAAATAAACGGCATGGAAGCCATTTAGAAAACAGTTCTTATGCCCTCTCGACTTCTTCGACTAAAACTATGGCACCTTACTTTCCTGACACTGGGATGTCTTAAAGATAGGAAACCGTGCTGTAATTCTCTTCAGGTGCGGTCGTCCATTAACTCCCTCTTCAAATATTTTCCCATTAATTTGTATCCACTTCTGTCATAATATTGATAATCTTATCATTTAAACGATGATGTGCAGCAAAAACAACTTTTTAAAAAGTGTCGGTTTGTGTTTAAAATCAAATTTGACACACACACACACACTATAAAATTAAACGTATTTTTGTGTTCCGATTTTGCTAGCTTTGATGCTACTTTACCTTGGCATTTCTCGTGTATTTTACCCAAAATAAAAGCACGTTGTTAGAATAGTGCATAATAATTAAACATGAATTCTAAAAAGCAGTAACAGTATCACCGAATAATACAATACTTGGCCTCAATAAGTTTGTGTATAAATGTATTGAGTAATAAACGTTTGGTTTTGGTGGCGTTAGTTTTAGAGACGAGGAGTAACTGCGAGTCTCGTCCGACAATACAATTATATAAACCCAAGCAAAATCTGTATATGAGATTGTTCAAAAAAATATTTGGTTGGTGCACATTACCCTGCTCTTGGTTAAGCGCACAGTAAAAATCATCGCGTTTTTTGAACAGCCATGAAAATATCACATGGGAATTTCCCCCGAAGGGGAAAGGGGTGTTCTGCTTCACCCCCCTCTGTAGACACACAATGACCCCCTGAATGGCCATCCCACCGCCCGTGTGCATAAAAGCGCCCTGCAGCGCGAGCCTCTGCCTGCTCCAGCTGGACGCGCGAGGTTGCTGTATCCGTCGCCCTTGACCGTCACCATGAAACTTGTCCTCTGCTCCCTGGTGCTGGGGTGTCTCGGTAAAGCGCTCATTAACTTCATGAAATGATAATAAAAAAGGCTATTATCATAATAAATATATATATATAATTAGGTGTTATATCGATTCTAATAAATTTAAGGTCTGAGCTCACCCAATTACCAATTGCCAATAATAGTAACTATTATTACTGCTGGGATATGCATTTTAAGACACAAATCAACTTTAAGTGTCAGTTCAGCAGATTGACTCACGTATTTTTGTATCTTACCGTTTCGTCTATTTCAAAAACTTTGGATTCTGCTATTAAGAAGAAGTCAGTATTGTATTTTAGCTTTCGGAAACAATGACATCCGAATTGGGGTGTATTAATACATTAATCAATAATTGTTTATTAATAAATAATTGCATTCTGAATTGGTTCACATTCCAGTGTTCCGCAGGCTGTTGTTCTCTACAGATTTGCTTTAGATTATGCAACATTTCGACCATTATGATATGTCCCTTTTTAATATTTATGCAAGATTTTTGTGAGTTTTATTCCTGAGTATTTTCGTGTTTTAGCTTCTGCGCTAGCGGCTCCTCAGTCCCAGCCAGTCCGCTGGTGTCTCAAGTCTGCGGCAGAGAAGAAGAAATGCGACGCACTTGTAAAGGCATCCCCCCGCTTCTCCTGTGTGCAGAAGAGCTCCACGTTGGACTGCATTAAAGCAATTAAGGTATTTAAGCCCTTGGTGTCAATATCTTCGAGTGTGAGACATGACTCGTTTTTCTATTTTATTTTTTGTACATTGTTTCTCCACGGTTTCGTTGCGATATATTATGTAATTGGTTCTGTGGTATAACTGTTAATGGATGGATCAGTGTTTTTTTTAACATGAGTATGTTTGTCTTTCTATGTATTTTTCGTTGTAAAATGTTAAAAGATTGTAAACGGTCTAGCTGGATTCGTTGGGAACTAATTGAAACGGGGATCTCAACCACACGTTTCTTGAAAGAAGCCGGGGCAGCCGGTTAAATAACACTCCCACTCCTCTTTGTGTACTGTAAATAATCTGTTGAATATTGAAGATGTTATTTTTTATTCTTTGAAATTAAAGATGAGGAGTGTTTTGATTAATTTTACAGAAGGCGAGAAAATAGTGGTGAAATTTCTCTAAACCACAGAAATAGACCAAGTCCTGAGAGAACAGTACTGTCTTAATCTCTGTACAGGAAGCACACGCTGATGCTATTACCCTGGATGGTGGGGACGTTTATGAAGCTGGTCTCAAAAACTACAACCTTCATCCAGTCGTAGCAGAGGACTACGGTCCAGGTAGGTGAAGTGACATCAAGCCAGTTTCAGTTAAATATTTCTTTTTGCCAATTTCATTAAATTATGAACAAAACATATACCGTATGAAAGTATTAGTAAATAGTGAATTATTATTAGATCATAATAGTAAAAGCCCTTCAAAATCTCAGTGAATACGAGAAAGAATAGGTAGAGAAAACTCAAAGAAATCTGAATGTGCTAAGCGTAAGCGCGAACGCGTATAGTTTGATATGATCAAAAAGTAATTCAGCGGCTTCTGTAGCCGAATACCGTAAAGAGCGATTTAAGCGAATCCCCGCCTCTCTCCAGATTAACTAATAATTTAGGAATCGTGTTAGACTTTAATAACACCAGTAACTGTTATTTTTAAACCTTATTGTTGTAGTGTTTATATTGCAATAATTCGGTAATTATTCGAATGTCCCTTTTTTGTTCTTCAGCGTTAGTACTGCTTATGGTGTTTTGTTGGGTTAACTGGTGTGCAAAGGCTTTAGAGAGCAAGACAGTAGTTCTCCCACATGGAGGTAACCAGGTGAAGACCTAAATCTGCATCACAACCAGACTGTGCATGCAGTTTAGTTCCAGCTAATCACAGGGTGAGAGCCTAGTAAAGAAAGGTGTGTCATCAGCTCGAAGACGCATTTATTCTGATTGATATATAAGCAGTTGATTTGCATTTCAACCAGATTAGCAAAATCAGATGCATATAATATAATGCAAGCACAATAACCAGAGTGCTTGGAGTTTTCAGGTCTGGATCTAGCAGATTCTGTCGGGATTTGTCTGGGAATGTTTTCTGTTAACTGCTTCCAGCGACTCTCTTCCCACAATCCATTGCTTCTCCCAGGTTCAGACACCTGTTACTATGCTGTTGCCGTGGTGAAGAAGGGCAGCGGGTTCAGCTTCAGTGACCTGAAAGGGAAGAAGTCATGTCACACAGGTCTGGGCAAGTCGGCGGGCTGGAACATCCCCATCGGTACCCTGGTGTCCATGGGCCTCACGGACTGGAAGGGAGCAGAGGATGAGCCCATTGAGAAGGGTAAGAGCCAGCTGACACAGCAACGTGTCAGGAGAGGGAGAAGTCCAGGCAGGTAGGGCAACAGAGCAGGAGCAAGTGTTAGGCCTCTGGACTCTGGACTGGAGGCTCATGGGAGCAGGTCCTGCCTGGGGCTCTGCTACCCTTGAGCAAAATATTTCACTCAGATATGTATACAGCAATGTGCAGCCCCACATGGATGATGTGACAGCAGCCATAGTGCGCCAGTATGCTCACCACATGTCAGCTATTAGTGGGGAGGAGAACAGAGTAATGAAGCCAATTCATAGATGGCGGATTCTTAGGAGGCCATGATTGGTAAGGGCCAATGGGAAATTTGGCCAGGACGCCGGGGTTACACCCCTACTCTTTTCGAGAAGCGCCCTGGGATTTTTAATGACCACAGAGAGTCAGGACTTCGGTTTTAAGTCTCATCCGAAAGATGGCACCTGTTTACAGTATAGTGTCCCCGTCACTATACTGGACACTAGGATTGACACAGACCACAGGGTGAACGCCCCTTACTGGCCCCTCTTCTTCCAGTAGGAACCTTAGTTTTTCCCAGGAGGTCTCCCATTCAGGTACTGACCAGGCTCACACCCGCTGAGCTTCAGTAGGGTTGCCAGTTGTTAGTTGCAGGGTGATATGGCCGCTGGCTTTTTAAGCCACATTTACAAAGACAACAGAGGTTATTCAGTCAATATATCTACATAACCACATTAGAATGCTGCGAGTGCTTTTTTTTAAATCTCATTCGTAACTGTCTAGCAAACAATAAGAGTCAATATACAAATGAGCCTGAGTCCAGTGATGTAAATGTCCTGTAGAAGTGCGCTGTGGTAACCTCTTGTGGAATTCAGATCAATGTGACAGGGAGGCAAAGGATTCCACATCTCCCCATTTAAGAACTTACAGTACTCCAGTGAATATAAAGAAGAATCTGTGGATGGAAAAGTTCTTTTCTTCTTTATGACTACTTTTCAGTGTAGAATTAAGCTGTGCTTGTGCTTAATTTCAAGTTCCCTATTCAACATATAACGTTAGTGGCAGCTATATTGAGTGTAATTTCTATGCCAGTAAAACATGCCATCATATTATCTGGAACACTTTCAGCGTATACTAATGAGGCAAAAATACTTACCGCAGTAAACCCCATGTCTCAGAAATAGCATGAGAAACTCGACAGGCAGTATGAATAGCTCCCAGTGTGTGTAGTTGTCTGCTTCAAGCCCAGTCTCACTCTGTTTTTGTGTCTTTTCCAGCTGTCTCCAGGTTCTTTTCGGGAAGCTGCGTCCCTGGAGCAGATAAATCTCTTTACCCTGGGTTATGCAGCCAGTGCAAAGGTGACTGCAGCCGCTCTCAGAAGGAACCGTACTACGACTATAGTGGAGCTTTCCAGTAAGTCTCGCAGCACGTGTGATCTTTAGCCATTTTTATCATTATTGAATTGTTATACAATGGTTTAGATTGCAAAAGCAGAATCTTGTATGAAATCATATTTTATGATCTGATCTGTTTTATGATTTCTTTATCTTGTGTGTTCTCCCCAATATGATCTCATTATTACTTTTTTATGTGGTCGCACTTAATCACAGTAGGACTGGCGATTTTCAACTTTCGTGTTATTTCTTTTCACACTTGTGGTGTTTTGTGTCCGCTGTGGTGCCAACCCACTGGGGTGCTATCCACACGGAGTTTGGACAGTGTGTTCTCCCCTTGTTTGTGTGGGTGCCTTCCAGTTTCCTCTCACAGCCCAAATATATACTTGTTAGGTTAACGGGCTTCTGGGAAAACTGCTCCTGGTGTGAGTAAGTGCGATTTGACTGGTGTCCCATACAGAGTGTGTGTGGGTCTGTGTGAATGCTGTGATAAACTGGCATCCTGTCTAAGGTGTATCCTGACTTGCGCATGTTGCTTGCTGGGATAGGCTCCTTCTCCCCCGCGACTCTGAATTGGATGAAGCGGTTAGAAAATGGATGGATGAAAGTATTGTTGTGTCTTTAAGCGGTTTTTAATACTTAAGCTATTATCACTTCTCTTTTTAGGTGCCTGAAGGACGGAAAAGGAGATGTGGCATTTGTGAAGCACCTCACAGTCCCAGGTAATCATGCACTGCCTGACACACCTACCTTTTTGTGAAATTAAGTCGTTTCAGACATAATCCACTATTGGAACAAGTAATAGGTTTATTCCATGCTGAAAAAAAGAAGAAAGAAAACACAACGTTTTGGCTGTGGAGCCTTCTTCGGGTGTCAGGTGTGAATAATAATCCACCATTGTTTTACACAACAATGTATTATTGCAATTAATTCATGGCCTTTCAATAATGTCAGATTCTGAAAAGCCCAATTATGAGCTGCTGTGCAAAGATGGCACCAGGAAGGCCATCAGTGAGTATGCGTCCTGCCACCTGGCACAAGTCCCAGCACATGCTGTCGTCAGCCGAAAGAGTCCAGCCTTGGCCAAAAGAATCTGGGAGAGTCTTGAGGATGCCAAGGTAAAGTACAGCTCATTTATACTATGTCACACGATGGATGAATGCTTTCTTACATGTTGAGACACTCAGTGACCATGATAGAGAACATGCAAACTCCACACAATATGAGCTCCAGTTCAGAATTTAACTCAGAATACAAGATTACCATTACGGATTACCAAACCGAATGTCACCAAGCTACCTGATATGAAAACAATCTAACTTTTAAATATATTAACTTGATTTTCACCAGACAAAAAAACTGTCTTTTGATAGTGTTGCAACTATTTTTTTTGTTCTCTGCAGGTTATATCACATTCAGACAGTAGCCTAATAGACATCTCTGTAATAGTACCAGGGATTTCTGTGCTAAAGGTGACAATGCCATGATTATTGTTATATAGGTTAGGGAAATGAGAGAAAGGAGGGACATTGGTTTAAAAATGAGTCCTTAAATTTTTGTATACTAAAGTTCTTGGAAAAAGTGAAGTTGAAGTGAAGTGTGTTTTATACTTAGGACTGCAGAAACAAATTAACAAATTAACCTGAAAGTCAAAATAAGCAAGCAGATTAATGTTCTCAATTAGCAATGAGTGAAAGTATTTTGAATTGAATTGAATTAAGATGCAGGTCTCGTCTCAGCTCAGATCAGGACTGGGAACCGTTGCATTAAAGTTACTTAATATTTTCTAAGTAATAGGCTCCTAAATGGAGATGAATGTAAATTCAGTTTGCACAACGCAAGGACACAGGTGGAAAGTTGTGTAGAAACTAATTTCACTCCATTACAAGACAACAGAATTTGGAGCTGGAGCTGCAGGAACCTTGAAACGTCTGTTAACATGGGTGAGAGGTCACTGGCTGTCTAAGGAGTGAGGTGGAGAGAGGAGGAATATGGACCTCTCTGTCCATAGGGTGGGAAGGAGGAGAGGGAGGAGAAACAGAAGTACACGTTGGAAAAGATAAAAGGCAGGTGAGGGAGAGGAAATGGGGATAAGATAGAGAGGGGAAAAAGCCCCATTCAAAATTCAAGATTTCTTTATGTGCCAACAACAAGTGTACTGGAATGCTTACTCGTTCAGCTGTACCCAGTAACATTAGTTTAAAAAAATAAGCACAAATGACAAACAGACATGGACAATAAATTTAGACAATAGACATTATAATACAGCCAAGACAGGACATAGTGCAAACAGTGCAGTACCTTAAAGTGCAGGTGCTAATTTGAGCTGATTAAGATGCGGACTGCTTGGGGGAAGAAACTGTTTTTGAATCTATTTGTCAGTGTTCTGATACTGCGATACCACATCGTGGCCAGGGTGAATTGGGTCACGAAGTATAGCTCGAGCCCAGTTGTGGCAGCGGTCGAGATATATCCGGTCGATGGAGGGTAGCTCGGTCCCAGTGATTTTCTGCGCGGAGCTCGCAACCCTCTGTTTGGCTTTTCTCCACCATCGCAGTGGAAGGGAGATGAAGTGGGGAGGTGGCATGGCGGTACTGTGATTAATATCGCAGCCTCACAGTGCTTTGAGTTCCGTGGGGTCCCTGGGTTCAATTCCTGGGTTGCCATCTGTGTGAAGTTTGTATGTTCTCTCCGTGTTTGTGTGGGTTTCCTCTCACAGTCCGAAAACATAGTGGTAGGTTGATTGGCTTCTGGAAGAAATGAACCTGGGTACCCTGCAGTGGACTGGTGTCCCATTCATAGTGGATTCTGCCTTGCTCATGCTGCTTGCTGGGATAGGATATGAGTCCCCTGCGACCCTGAATAGGAAATGTTTTTTTTTTACTTGATTCATCATGCAAATGTTTAGTATTAATTTTTTCCTTGTGGTCAAACATTAGTTGTAACAATTATCCTGAGTGTCCTATTAGCGGCCTTGATTCCCTCGTAATTGTTAGATTATACAAAATCTGTTCTTATAATAATTACAATTACATACCTATTATAATTCTAATGAGTGGTTAACTGCTGTTCGGAGTATCAGGTGTGATACTGATCTGCCATGCCATTAAAGCACTTTGAATTGTGAACTGTGACGTTGTAGAGGAAAATGGTAGTCTGAATGGCAAGTCCTCAATCTGAAGTTTTCCAAAGTTCGTGTTATATTATTGTGTCCACACAGATCAAATTTAGTCTCTTCGGGTCTGATGCATATGGAGGAAAAGACCTGATGTTCAAAGACTCCACAAAGAATCTGGTTCACCTGCCTGAGACCATGGACTCCTTCTTGTACCTTGGAGCGGAATACATGAGTGTCATCCGGTCCCTGAAGGGAGGTAAGCAAGACGAGCTGCCTCAGAGAGAGTGAGAGACAGTGAAGTGTGGGGTCCCCTCACAGACCAGGATTACACTAAATGGGACAAACACCCCATAGAAACTCTGCGCATGGAGTTCTGTTGAAACATCCTCCGTGTGCAGAGAAAAACCCCTAACAGCATGTGCAGGGCCAAATTTGGCCAATACCCATTACTAATAAACACACAGAAGAGAATAGTAAAGTATTGGCTACACCTTAAAAGCAGCGACTGAAACGCCTAGCACCACAAGGCCCTGCCGAGCCAAGAGCTGAGCCAAACAAAAAGCCCTCTGAGCCAGCTGGTCCTGATGCTCACCGGCCTGAGCCACACTGCTGCTACAGCACCACAAATCAGAATCAACCACTTCACAGCACACCAAACAGCAATATCTCACACACTAGGACACACACACACAACATAAACTGGAATACTACAGAACCCTAAACAGACAATACACACTAGCTGAATTTTTTTACCAAGATAAGAAACAGCAAAAAGAAACAGGCCCTGATATAGTACAGGCTCAGTGACCACAGCCTGGCCATAGAAACTGGCTGACACAGGCAGACCTGGCTGCCCAGAGAGGACAGGCTGTGCTCCCACTGCCAGCGGGGAGAAACAGAGACAGAGGTGCACTTCCTGCTGCACTATGACAGATATTCTGGGACTAGACAAACATTCTTCCCCAAATGTACAAATCTAATCCCAGAATTCTCACACCTGCCAGAATCACAACAACTCCCAATCCTACTGGGAGAAGGGGAGGGAACTCAGTTGAACTGGCAGTCCAGTATGTGATCTCCTGTCACAGTGAACAGTGAACTTGTCTCTCAATAATGCTCCATATGTTTGTATGTAAATGTATTATATATATTTATATTATAGACATTTCTAATTGTATTTGCTTTGGCAACACTGATTTATTCATTGGTCATGCCAATAAACCTCTTTGAATTGAATTGAGAGACAGAAGGAATGCCCTTTCCCTGAATCTTGTCTTTGGGTTATGAATCAGTCATACACCAGGTGGCAGCAGTCAAACACACAGCGTCACAGTACAGGAAGGCACAATATACTTAAACACACAAACTGTAATCCAGTACTTAATCCAGAATAGACCAGAATAAAATGATTCCGAAGTAATGAGGGTGCTTTCAGAAGCTTTGAGATATCTATGTCTCATCTGTGTAAAACGGAATGTATGCTGGTGCTACAAACGAAAGGAAACCATTGAACCTATCCAGCCCGTTTGGTAACTAGTAGCTAACTGACCCATGGATCCGACTCAGCTGTTGGAAGAGACACGTTTTTAAAACATGCACCAGTGTCCTGATTGCAAGACACGCTGCCACTTTGTCTCAATATAATATTTGTTATGGTCAATTTTGTCCGCAACAAAATTTGCAGAGCTAAGAGGTCAGAGGTTAAGCACATCAGCATGGGGGGAGGGGTGATTAATTTATAAAGACAAGCAAATTTAATTCATTAAAATTAATAATTATTTCACTGATGCATTCACAAGTACAAAGAATACAACTGTGCCAGCTGTTGTGGAGGACATCCAAGTTCAAAGGCTTTTACTACATACAAAGCTCTCAGTGATTGCTGGTAGCTACTGTGTCTCTCAGAGCTGCACTGTATCGCCTGATGAGTTCTGATTGCTTCGTTTTTACTGTACGGAGGAGCAAACTGACACGCTGCTCTCGCCCTGTAGAGACAATCGGCAAGTCCCGCTCTCGGGCGGTGCAGTGGTGCACCACGGGTCACTTCGAGATGAACAAGTGTGACGACTGGGCCATCAACAGCGTGGCGGCCAAGAGCCGCACGAGAGTGGAGTGTGCGAGGGAGGCGACTGTGGAGGACTGCGTGAAGAAGATCATGGTGAGCTTCCTCCAGGGGGCGCTAGAGGGCCAGGTGTCTCTGGATTCCCGTGTCCTGTGCTAGAAGCCCTTGAAATTAGAAAGGAAACTTTTTTTTCTCTCCATAATTTTGTGTAACAGAAAACCATCAAATAGATCCAGAGATAAAGATGATTTAATCTTGACGTGACAAGAGATTTATTTTCATACCTACACAGACCAATTCATTCAGGCACCCTGTTCCTTGTTTTATGGGGAAGAGTAGTTGCTAAAAACACAGAACAAGTTGGGAGCTGCGTCAGCATGCGTAGGCTGCAAAGGAACAGGTAAAGGTTTTTTCCACAGTGAAAAGAAAAGAGACACAACATTTTGGCTGAAGAAGGCTGCACAGCCGAAATGTTGTGTCTCTTTTCTTTTCAGTGTGGAATAAACCTTTACCTGTTCCCAAAAATACCAAACTACTGGCAATCTCATCGGAGCCTTGGCCATCAACCTCTTCTTGGCCTTTCGCTGTATGGAAATACAGTAGTTTGTTTAAAAAAAATCTTAATTAAAAAAAATCTTAATTGTCACCTGCACTCCCTGTCTCACTAAATGACTTCCTGTTTCCTTCTCAGCGTGGAGATGCAGATGCCATCTCTTTGGACGGAGGGGAGATCTATTCTGCAGGGAAGTGTGGCCTGATACCCGCCATGGTGGAACAGTACGATGCAGGTAAGATGTGGGCATCCAGTTCATTGCATCTGTGTAGTTTCTCCGTATCATCTTTACAGCATGGGTTGTCATGGAGCATTCAGTGTAAATCAGGAACAACAATTCATGCTTTACAATGCAGGATATTAGCATTAAAACAGTGATCACTGTCAAACAACAAGAGGGTTGAAATGATCCAGGCTGTTAGCACATAATTAGCTAAGAGTGTTGAAAAAAATCATTCAGTAGTTCATGAGTTGAAACACATACAGTAGATAAGGCTTCATACATTACAGTCATGCATCAGATCCGAGTTCAGAATTTGTAGGCAGTGAAGGAGTTGATTAGAAAGGTAACTAAGGAAGTTAGGGGTCGCTATTTGTGAATTTAGATTTGTGCATGCAGGCTCCAGTCAGGGAAGAGATAATTATGTGTAGTACCTGTTTGATTGCTGGAGTTTTGTTGAAATTAATTGCTTGTGACATGCTTTTGGTTTTTCGGCTTTGGTTGCTAGCAACAGCTTTGCTATTAAAATTGTGGCGTACAGAAACCCTGCTGGAAGGAGAAAACTTTTAGCACCAAAATAAACAAAAGAATAACTACTATTTGTTCTAATAGTTAATGTTGTCCTGTTAACAGTCTGAGAATCTTGAACACTTCAGGTTAAGTCAGCTTCAAGAGAGGATTATATTAAGTGTAGAATTTTCTAGGTACTCTTTCGAATACTGACTCCTTTTCTGTTTCTCTTTACAGATCAATGCAAAGTATCAGGAGCGACAGGTAACACTGTCAGTTTTCAAGTGATTTATTAAAATATGCAGTTTAAAAATGCAAATGATTAAATGATAACTGTGAACAACAGAGCACAGAGAATGTTTGCCTCAGTATAATTGAAAGCATTATGGTCAATTGAGCATTGAAGAATACTTCCCATCTTGTGCAGAGTGTGAATTTAAAACTTTAGAACTGTGCTTTCAGGGCATGAGAGCTTTACATTGCAAAGAATTCAATTTACAGGGGCACTTCAATAGAGAAAGAAACAAAACTTCTCATAGCCAGGGGGACCTTTAAGGGGGCACAACCAAAAAATACCCTCTCCTGAACACAGGCTGAGCTCTGTGATAACATGTTCGAACCTGGGTCATGTCACTAGCCAATCCTTACCATGTGACACGCCAGGCAGTGGGATTAGTCTCCCAGGCCTTTCTTGGCTCTCAGGAACACAACGACTCCCATGGCTTTCTTGGCTATTGTTGGGCTGAGGTGCTGTTGATAAGGGACACACTTCTGATCCTCCAGTAGGGGGCAGTGCTGTTGTAATTTGGTAAAAAAAAGGTGTCAAAGGGGCTATTCCAGGTCAAGTGGGTGTAGCCAAGATCACTGGACATTCAAATTGTAAATAAAAGTGGTTATAAATAAGTAGTACCGCTAATATGACTGTTTTGTTATGAGCCTGCTCGGACATGGCATCTGTTCATAGTAACACCTAGTATCATGGTTAGAGACAGCTGTGGTAATCGTCAAGTCATACAAACATACAAACATTTGTGCATTTTTGTACATTTCTTAATTTTTTATTTTTCATTCAGATTTCTGACAACAATGACCTGAAGATCAGTTTATTAACTGATTCCCCTTAAGGTGCCATAATTATTTTGTATTTCCTCTCGATATGGCATTGCTCAGTATCTTCCCAAACTGCATAATAAAAAAAATGAAATGCCAAGCTGATTGCCAAAGGAATTGTCTCCTCTTCATCTAGAGAAAATTTTCAAACGTGGCTGTGATGGAGGTCTTTTTGTACATCTTATAAAGGTGTAGCCAAAGCTTCTGCATACTCACTCAGCTCTTTTTCTCTTTATTATCAGGCTCTTACTTTGCAGTGGCTGTGGTAAAGAAAAGCTCAGGGCTCACCTGGAAGACTCTGAAAGGAAAGAAATCATGCCACACTGGAATAGGACGCACTGCAGGATGGAATGTGCCCATGGGTCTAATTCATAAAGAGATCCGCAGTTGCAACTTCTGTAAGTGCCCATCTGTTTATATGTTTCACACAGATTCCCTGAGTGAAGCCTCCCATTTCTACTGTTTCATCTTAGCCCCTACGGTTTCTTTTCTTTGTCACAGCCTGTCTCTTTGTGAAACCCTCTCTCCCAGTATCAGATCATTTCCTGTTTTTAGGCTTATGTGGAGGCATTGTTGACTGGATTTCTGGGATTCAATGACCACCTCACATTTAAAAAAGCATTCAAGCACACTCTGGCCTTGACATTTCAAGGTTTAGGCCATACAAGCTTCTGTTTTAACATCATGAGACACATAAATACTAAGTGTGCAACAGCCTTCACTTCCTGATACCTGCTATCCAGTATGATGGAGTAATTCAGGAGATGAAGTGCAAAATCTAGTCCTGGTTGTTTGATCTCATTGACGTAGGAAGGTGTTTCTCTGCTGGTTAGATAGGCAGATTACATTGATACGCGTAGGATGACGTTGACTGCAAAATTGCTAACAGAGACGTTTGTGTTTCAGCAGCAATACAGAATGTCTGCTTCTGGTGCAGGGGAGTCTAAATTTAAATCACGAGTAAATGATAGATTTTCAGCCTAAATTACTGTAATACTTTCCAACACCTCACTCTCAAAAGGACGACTGAATTAGTCTACTGAGAAGCATAACTGAGTTTGGATCTGAACATTTGCCGCCACATGGGTCTGTGTGCATTTGCTAATAAGTTGGCATTTTTTTCTAACAGCGGACTACTTCAGTCAGAGCTGTGCTCCCGGGGCAAAGAAAGGCTCCAGCCTCTGTGCTCTGTGTGTTGGCAGCGGTAAGAAAGTTGGAGAGACAAACAAATGTGTCGCCAGCAGTGAAGAGAATTATTATGGATACACTGGAGCATTCAGGTAGGAACCAGCTGACTGCTTGAACAAAACGCTTATTCAAGTTCTTTTTAAGCTCACACAGCAGTAAATTGTAAAAAGAAGGTTAGCAAAGTCCTGGCCATTAAGCCAAAGTCCAGATCTTAATGTAATACTGTTTTCTAGGCTGTTATGCAGTAGTCAATAAGTCCTGTGTAAGCTTGTTAAAATCTGCTGTGTTTTTGTGCACTTGCAGTCTCAAGCATACTCTTTTGTACAGCTGCCATCTTTTAACTGACTTGCTCCCTCTCTTATCCAAAATCCTGTTCATTTAACAGTTTGTCCGCCCCCATTGACTCTGAGATAAACAAGGTGATGCTGTACAAATTTAAGAACCTGGTAGTGCAAGAGGGAGAAATTTTGTTTTTTTCAGATACGTTGAAAATACTATACAGTTTAAAATGAATAAGGAGGTGGAAGTGTAAGAATATGTGGGATCTGGTTGTTTTTTACTCCAGCCTTTCATTTTCTGTGGCTTTTCTCTGGTTCAGGTGTCTGGTGGAAGGCGGGGGAGATGTTGCCTTTGTGAAGCACACCACTGTGGAGGAGAACACTGCAGGTGATACCCTGCCCACGGCCCTTTCTAAACTTCAAAATCTCCCTTTAGAGTTATGCCTTGCTAAGTGTTTAAAGTGTTGCTGAAAGTTTTGCAGCTGCATTTCACATTTGAGAACTGAAATCGTATTTGCTTTTAGTAATATGCACTGCCTCCTCTTTATTTCCCTAAGGCCGTAATCCTGCTGACTGGGCCAAAAACCTGAAGGCATCTGACTTTGAGTTGCTGTGTCCCATTGGGCCTCCAGTCACTGCTGCTGTACACCAGTATAAAACCTGCAACCTGGCGCAGGTGCCCTCCCACGGTGTCATGGTTCGCCCAGAAAGCAGAAGCAAAGTTATCGCTTTTCTGAATGAACAGCAGGTATGATTACCACAGACTATCTGAAACCTTTGATCATGAAAGCCAGTGCCTACAAAAAAAAAAACCCATTACGAATGACTTATGTTAGTCTGTACATTACAAGTTGAAATGATGGGTTCCACAATTGATGTACACTGGAACTATATCAGAGTTTTAGTTGGCACCCCAGTAAAATGCTCAGGTTGAAGCCTATAAGTAATCTGCAAAGAGAGATAAATGTTTCTTAATATAGCCTAGGCTGGCACAGAGGACACAAGTACTGCTGTTGTTTAGCTGCCACTGTCTAAACCAGCTCAGCCCTGGAGCAGCTTTGATTGTTCATTTTGAAACTGACAGTAAGTGCAATTTTTCCCAGGTTTAGAAAATTACTCTCTTCTTGAGGCCAGTGAGCACAAAAGATTAAGCATGCAGAACTTCCAAGTGTCAAGTGAATGTCATATCCTTAATACACGGGGGCTCTAACAAAAAGTGTTTGGAGGTAGCATTCTATAGTCATGACAGTAAATAAAATAGCAGAACAATTCTCATTGCTAATCCAAATGCCATTATCTTTATATTTGGAAAATGGTTTAACTGTCTTCATTTTTTAGGAAAAGGAAGGTAATCTTCAAACGTGTCACTAGCTTGTTGCTTTTGTATACAAGGCCACTACTACTACAGTAGGCCAATTCCTTCCATTCTCCTGCAGAGCCACATACCAGTAGATCATATACTACATCAATTTATGTAGACTTGGAACAGTTAATTTGCAACCAAATTTAGGCGATTTGATTTAGCAATCATTTGGAACACAAACCTTTGCCCCAAGAACCAAAGTTCCCTCAAAATTCCTTTAGAACCATGTTTCTTTAATTGATCAATGACTGACAAGTGTTGATTTAGGTGAGTTGTATGACATAAATGTAGCTAATAGCTTTTGTGTCTGAAAACGCAAAGAGACACTCCTTGATGGCAAAGGATCCAGGACAGTTCTTACCACATAATAAACCTCCAACTCGTTCTCAGTTAGAGGAGAGACAGTTTTAAATCAAAATATTCTGTTTCTGTCTTTCCACAGGAACTCTTTGGACGGGGCAAAAAAGGAAATTTCACTTTATTTACATCAACTGAAGGCAAGAACCTTCTCTTTAAAGACACAACGCAGTGTCTCCAAGAAGTTCCCCTGGGACAAACCTCTAAGGAATTCCTTAAGCCAGATTATTATGATGCAGTGACAAAACTCAGCAACTGCGAAACCTCAGGTGAGTAGAAGCCAGGGAAGCTTGTGGGTCAAAATACTTCATACTGTACATGCACAGTATGGTCAAGAATGAACTGCATGCACATTGTGAAACAGTCATTACTTATATTGCAAATAGGAATTGTGTGATTAAAATGCAATCCCTGGACAGCAATAAAATCATTGCCCCACTGCTTTACATTTTTTTAGCCCTTCACATAAGAATTAGATATGCTCAGTGCTTTACCAATTTAAAATAAGTGTTACCCCAGAACAGCAGAACCACAAATTAATGTAAACAGTATATTGTTGCTTTAAGTACTGTAAGTAGATTTCCTTATTTCATCGTGAAACACACTGCAGTGTGATTGGCAAGCTCCTTGTCTGACACTCTGATCTTATTCTTCTGAACCATGATCCATAAGGTTACACAGACGTATGGGTCATGGTTCAGAACGACTACGTGACGTTTGTTCGCAACATGCAGTGTCATCACTCAGATATGATTCTCACACAAAATAGCTGTTCAGAACCACTTATGTTTTTTTTGTGGGTGTCAAACATTGCAAATCTGACAGTCAGTCAAGTGTCTTCTTGATAAACTGAAGCCTCTACACGGGGATGAAAAGGAGAAAGCTAGTTACTTAGCGTGCACAAATAAACAAAAACAGCTTGTTATTCCAAAATTCTGAGGTAGTGAAAATCTCACCCTTCCATTGGGCTGGAGTCAATTCACAATTAAACACAGTCATGGCAGCAGTTGGTATTCATGAAGGTTTCCTCCTCAGATACCACCTGATTAGAGTCCTAAGTCCAATGTCTGCAATGCCACTTTTGCCAGGAGGGCCAAGCAGAACATGAGTCTCAGTACATAAACATAGTATCTTATTTTATGACAACAAAATTCTTTCAGAGATTAATTTAGTGTTTTTATCCAAGCACACATGAAAGGCAAGTGAACACTGCAACTCTTGTAGTTGCCCATGCTGTCGTTGTCTGAAACAGGGTTCCAAGCCAAGAGGAAAGCACTCTGGGCTCTTTCAAGAAACTGCTGGAGGAAGTTTTAGTTTTGTTTAGCTGATAAACCTCTAACAAGCTAAATGGGCATTGCTGCCTCTCACTACTGGGGCCTTGATGGAATTGTAGACCTGGAGTGCTATCTGTGTTTGTATGTTCTCCCTGTGTTCTTGTAGGTTTCCTCCCACTATCAAAAGACATGCTTGTATGTTAACTGGCTTCAGGGAAAATTGGCCTTGGTGTGAGTGCGTCATGCATCTTTATCTATGTGTGCCCTGTGATGGACTGGGGTCCTGTCAGGGGTGTATCCTGTCTTGCACTTGTTGCTTGCCCGGATAGATTCTGGCTCCCCTGCAACCCTGAATTGGATAAAACAGTTTAGAGAATGGATGGATAACCAACAGCAGCAGGACCAACAAAGCAATTGCTGCTGTGCAAGTGAATATTACAGCAACTGGAGAGAAGCCATCCATGATAGAAATTAGTTGTTTGCGCTGCAACTCTTTGTTGCTGTGCTCAGGTTACACACGTTCTGTTTCTGACATTTTTTGTGGGGGGGTTGCAAGAAATGTTTTTGTATTTTTCTAGGGAACCTGGTGTTAAATTATTTTTCCTTTTCAATCCAGAACTCGTGAAAAGCTGCACATTCCACACCTGTCAGAAGCATTGAAGTGGAGCTGCACCAACCCTGCAAGAAAGCTGCAAGAAACCACTCCCATAAGCATCATGGAGTGGTTTGTTTTGCTGAAATTAGTTGTCCGGTAGAAAATAAAAACATAAAGCATTTTCCAACGCTTATCTGTTTATTTGTTGTACTCATTCTTTATGTATCAAAACAAAATTACTTTCTTTCACCAAGGTTAGTTTGTGCTCTATTAGAAGCAGAAGAAATGAATCAATTTAAAGGCATGCAATGTACGTTTTTTTGCTGTATTTGGAACTAAACCTGCCTTGAATATCCTCCTCCAAAACACCCTGGAAGTCTGCATGCATCTACAAGTGCAGAGAATGGTAGTGCCCAATATTCTCACTCCTGCATCATGTTGGAGATGAATCTTGGAGGACAATTACACTTGGAATGTGCAACGTGCAATGTTCGCACATTGGCTGTTCAGTAAAGATGCACAAAGTCACGTTCATCCCCGTGGATAAAGCATTATTTAAAAATATTCCTGCAGCACTTGTGGAATAAAAACACCCCAAAAAGGGTTAGGTTATGTCATCTAATTTTGTAATCTAATCTTTGCTGTTGAGAAATTGAAGTCCCACCCATTCTTGCAATGAATAAATTAGATTGTGTGCAGTTTTACTGCTTCGATGTGACTGCATTCCAACCAGTATGAGGAGGCGAGAGTTGTTAAAGAACATCAAATAAAGATAGGAGCCTGTAACAGTATTGAAGGTGCAATCCCGATGGGATCTACATTATGATTTGTAAAACCCGACCTCATTCTAAATTTGCTCTTTGCAGAGATGGAAACCCATGGTATGTGACATTTTAGGAATAACTGAAAGGCAAGGAAAACTTTGTCAAAACCAGAACATGTACAGTACACATGCACAATGGCTAATGCGATGACCACATCTTAAAACTACACATTCATGGTAACAGTAGAAAGAGGATGGAGCTGTACTCAAGGGACAAAAACTTCCTGCAAATGCTGGACTTCAGAGCACCACAGGGAGGGACACACTTTATTCGCATCTTTTTGGGTGCTCTCCAGAAAATTGTGTCTTTCGTAACAAATTAAAACTAATTTCAAACCTTCACTAAACTAATCTGTGACCTCTTACATCTTCTACATGTAAACAGAAATGAAAAAGAGTTTTGTTGATACTAATAAATATCTGAACCGGAGGCAGCTACAAAGTGCTTAAACAGCAGTCTGAGGGGACGAATGTTGTAAAATCCTCACAAAATGGAAGATAAACAACAGTGAATAAGAAACCAACCAGTGAGAGGTGCATGCATTCAGGTGTGGCTGCTTTCTGTTTTAGCTTTGAACACAGTATTTTTGTTTTGATAAAGTACATTATTTTTAGAATCAATAGTTATCAGAGAGAGAAAGCTGCTTTTTGTAGCACACCAGTGCATGGAAGATAAAACAAATGACATATTGTCAGGCATTTTAGTTTCGGTTAAGAACCGAGCAGCTGAAACTTATCGTTTAATACACCAGTACACGCTGTTACAACATTATAAAATATAATGTTTATAAGTTTCTATTTCTACAGAATGCTAAATTTACAAATAAGCATTCCATTAAAGAGCACCATAAGTTTTGGGTGCTGGTGAAGCCATATGATCATCATATTTACACATGCATTTGACTCTGCACTGAAGGTGCCATATTTGTATACCTTTCCATTGCAACAGAACTGGCTTCCCACATTATCATAAAAAAACCAAAAACACAGCTTTTAGGTGGATTAATACTAAAACAGAATTAACTAAAGCAATGGGGGGAAAATCAGCCTATAAAATAACTTCAGTTTCAAATAGAGTCAATCATTTCAAACATCAATTATTTTTACACACCCAGGAGAGGTCAGTGCAGATTTAGTTGACGGCTTCAAATTTTAAGTTTTCTTTTTTCATTCAATGGAATGCCAGTGACCTGCATTGTCCAAAGAGTACAAATTAGATCGTTTCTGATAAGTAAATAATCATCTATTTTAAGTTCTGTGATGTCAGAGACAAGTGATGATTTTAGATAAGCTGCAAACGTCTCAAAAAGCAAGCGGACACACCTTCCAACGGACTTCAGACTTTCCTTTACCCAACTCTTTTTACACACTCTACTTTTCCAAGCAGACAAGCGCACATTGTCAATATTGAAGGTTCTCTATGCCAGCCTATGTAGTGTCCTCAGTCAATACCCCGGAGAAGGCTCCACTGCCACTTGGCTAAAAGAGCAAAAGTCAAACGTGAGCCTTTCCCATTCTTTCAACACTGCGTAGTTTCATATCATGAACACCAGAGGGTGAACGTTGCCATCCAAATGTTGGTGCTTGTTAAGTGTTAATGAAACAATAATCCAGAAAACATCCTCAACACATACAGTACCAAGATATTAAAGAAATGGCTGAGGTAGATAAACCTGTTCAACACCACTCAGTACTGCAAGTCTCCTGCATCTCTGTGTGTACACTTACTTAAGAGCACAATAAAACGCCAAAGTATAAAAAGTCTTACAGCATCGCCATCCCCCTACACAATAGACAATCGTTCCATTATTTATAAACTCACAAACCACATGCTTTAAACTCTGAAAACAATTTATTTCAAAGATTCAAAGAGAATGACCCTCTAGCCTGAGACTTGGCAATAACCTAAGAGAAACATGAAAAAAATAAAGCCTTTACAAAAAAGGAATCAGACCAGCAAAAGCAGGCGAAGACAACGAGAAAATGTCGTAATACCAGCCTCCTCTGACGAAAAGAATTGCAAATCAAATTTTACTTTTTGAACCTGCTTCGCTAACATGAGCTAAGGCTGTACAGATATTTGAAAGATGACAGTGATAAGGAAGCTAAAGCTAACCTTTTAAAAACAAAAACATTTTGGCGTTTCGGATAGTCCTACTGCAAGGCAGGTAGACAGTCAAGCTTTAAGCCTATGAGTTTTACGCAGCACTTTAAAATTAACAGCTCTTACCGACGTGGATTTCATAGCAACATTAATGTGGTTTCTTAGACCCCTGACAGAAAAGGCATACAAACGAACAATGCTCCTTTAATTTTTTCAGGGAGGCTATTTGGTGAATCCAAAGCTGCCCAAGGTCAAGGGCACAGAGCTGGGCAGGGCACTTGGGCTCCACCCGGGTGCCAGGCATGGCTGCAGCAAGGCAGTCCTCTCAGGCCAGCTTGGCCAAGCATATCTCCAGTCTCTCGACATCCGCCTGCCCGTCCTCGCCCTTGCTCCCCCTGGCGCTGCACTCCACAAACTCCACCTTCATGGGCAGCTGGGAGAAGTCGAACTCCTTTCCTTTCCGGCCCAGCGGTACCGTGCCCCCCCCAGCAGACCCATCCTGGGAGCTCAGAGCTGCGGACCGTGTCACTCGCAGAGTGTTGCTAGGGAACAAGAAAACAAGGGCTCTTTAGAAGCTGTTCGGTGTTCTAGAAGCCCTGCAACTGGCTAGAGAACAGATGTTCTTTTGTACAGAAGCCTGTCGTCCACAGCTATGAATTATAAAGGTGTTCATAACATATCAAGCAGATCCACAGTAAATTACTCATTTCCAACCGTACATCAGGCACTTGATGAATGTAGCACTTTAAATTTATCCTCATGATTTTACTAGTAAACACTCCACTAACAATTTAGATGAGCTGTGTAAGTCAATTCTTACACTTTTCCTTTAAAAAAAATAATGCACAACACTCTCCTGCTTAAGATAAGACCTTTTCAGAAAATGCTGTGCATGCTGTATTCCGGGTTCTTTGCAAATGAATCAGTAGCTTTCAAATAATTGTAATTCTTCATTTAGAAAAGGAACTTTAAACAAGCATAACTTGTTTTATTATACAAACAAGTCTCCTCACAGTAAGAATAAAAGAATCTTTTTAGTTTTCAAATCTACATTTTAATAAAAGAAGAAAGCCATCAGAACGGTGGGGAACAGCTATAAACGGTTTGTCTATAAGGGATTTAATGGTGTAGAGTGTAAAATTTACTATTTACTGAGGTGTGAACAGAGCAATACAACCTACCCTTCCTCTGCCTGCACTGAAAGCTGTTTGACAAAGCTAGGCAAATTGTACTGCCTCATGTTTTATACTCAAGATTTAAAGGTATTTTCTCATTTGGAGGGCATTTAACACAAATGAGATGTCTTCCAACCTTTCAAATGTGTTTATAAAAGAGAAAGTTCTAATACAAAAACAAAATATTTTGCAAAATTTAATATTTCAAACCAAATACGGACGATCTCGGTAATAGAAGAGATGCTGAAACAGAGCACTGACATTCTGAGGGACAACATTTTGCAAATGTTTCAAATCAAGTTAATCAGTTCATCTGAATTCAACACAACAAGTGATCTGCACACTATCTTGGTGCCATGACAAAGACTTCTAACCACAATGTCCAGCCCACTTGTGAGCGTGACCGTTCGACGAGGGTAGAGAATTGAAACTGCACGCAATTATACTCACAGTTCCTTTTCCAGCTGCTGTTGAATGAGTTTCGCTGACTTTGCCATGGTAACATCTGGAGAGAAGACAAACATCTGTGATTTACAATTCCCAGGTCTATATCCATCACATCTCATTTGGTCTCACTGTTATTCGTCTCATAAACTGAACTCAAGATCTACTGATGTGTGTTAAGGTGCTATGGGCAGATGTGCTTGGGGGGTGCCGTTTATTACTGGCCCTATGTTTTATATTTAGATTGACGTCATACAATTGTATGAGCTCACCAAACCAAACTCCATGCAACTGCTTGCAAGGGCAACAGTTTCCATGGACACGAAGGTTGAAATGATCTCCCCACTGTGGAAAACGAGAAAGGCGTCTCATCCCAGTACCTTGCTTGTTGCAGGCAACCACCAGAGCTGGGGCGTTCTTTACAACGACGCTGTCAGTCAGCAGGGAGTAGAGGAACTCTGCCACGTCCCGCACCTCCTTCTGGAAAATGGCGCTGTCCACTACAAACACTATCACCCTGCGGCCAGAACCGGTGATCAGAAGTCAGCCTTGCTCAGGTAAAAAAAAAAACCCTCTCCGCTCCACCCCAACTCTGTCGTCTCTTACGTCACGATCAGTCAGTCCTTCTCCTCACCTGGCAGAAGACTTGAACTTCTCTATGTACTGAGGTCTCAAGCTCTCGTGGCCCGGGAGATCGATCAGAGTCATGCCAGCTCCCTGTGAGGAGAGACAAAACAGGGCTTCAGGTCTTATAGCAGACCATAAGACCAACACACCACCTCATGTGCTCAATAAAACCTCCAGTTGCAAAATGGATACAGTAGACCCACAGAGATACAAACACCGTGGTTACATACTGGCCATGAATACACTTCTCACTCAGTACTGGAAGTGTCCAATTGTACAAAACTGTCAAATCAAAGCACAGGAAAAAGGATATTTAAATATAAAGGCAAAAATGACTGTCTACACCAAAACATTTTTATTTGGGTTTTACACAAGAAAAATAAAAAGACAAACAGGACTCAAACAAACAGCAGTTACAAATGACTGGGGAGAAGCTCTAAAGACTTCAAATATATAAATTAATTATGCCTATGTGTGAAATAATGTCGCTCATGAAGATACACCTACCCGGTCACTTTTAGTCCTGTATATTGCAGTGCTGTCTGTGATGGAGGTTTGAGTCTTCTTAAATTTTCCGGTCAGCAGCTGCAAAATTAACCAAATCAGTCATTGGTTTACCAGACTAAATACCGTTTAATTCATTGAACATGCCGCGTTTACAAAATGTTAGCTCATTAACGCTCCCCATAAAGTGCGTCTTGCCAGCCTACGGTGTGCAGAGCTTTTCTTGCTTGGATTCAATGAACAAACCCTAAGCGCCAGGGGTAAATAACGCACCGATCAGTCGTCTCGACACTTTCTAAAACAGCGCGAGTGAAAACACCGTGCGAGAGCCACATCAGCAGACAGCAGCTGCAGCACTCACACGGCTGAAGAGCAGCGTCTTCCCCGAGTCGCAGAGCCCCGTCAGGAGAATAGCCCTTCGTGTGGACTTTCTACCCCACAGGATCTTCATAAACACTGGAATACAAAAATAAAGACATCAGACGGCGTTAAGTTCTAAGCCGCCCCTGATCCGTTTTTTAGCCCATAACTAGGCTAGAGTGAGACTAGCGCCGGCAATATCTGCGCAAGACCCAATACAAGCGCTTCAAGACCGGGGTACGCTGTAACTCCGTCGCCGTGGGTGTATTTCGGGCCTGTTTCCACTACATTCCCTCTTCTACTTACCTATAGTGAGGACAACTAATAACAGGGCAACGATCACCCCGAGTACAGCAGGGTCTTGTGCATTTAGCTCCTTCCGAATATAGTCTAAGTAAAGCTGAAACGATGTTCCGTCCATGTCGGTAGCCACCCTGCTGTCGCTCGATCCCGCAGCTCTGCTCTTCTCAGTGAACTGAGCTGTCAGTGCTTGCGAGTAAGACACGTGGACTCCTCCTCTGGAGCATGCGCCGCAGCGCTGGAATCCAAATACCGTGCTATCTGTCCATATGGTAGGTTTAAAAGATGCGGACCGCACTACGGACGTCTTTCCCTATTATTACTGTAATTAAACAAAAGAAATAGGGAGATATAATATTATATCTGCATAATAATACAGTCTGTACAGCAATGTACCACGAGTTCATGCATCATTACGTATCCTGGAAAGTTTTGGGGCGCGCGTGCGCATTTCTGAGCGGATTTTGGGGGTGACGCTGAAATGGATACGACACCGGCACCTGTACGGTCCAGACATGAGTGGATACCTTGAGGCAGAACAATAGTTTGAAATGGCTTTAGGATGGAAACTTACAAGCTTCACTTGTGCTACATAGACCGCCAGATTCCTAGACGCGTCGGAAAATTAAATCAGTCAAGAATGTAAACACAATTGTTACCATGCCACGTATCATTTAAGCCTTTTCATAATAGTGTCTATACATTACTAAGCAACACAGAATAAATGGCTACTTAAAAATATCGGTTGAGTGAAAAAATAATGTAAAGATGCAATGTGGTTTCTGATGATTTTATGACACTTAAATCAATAAATATTCAGCCGAAAGCTTGCGCTCAGTTTATTCGTTGCTGATTCCGACTCTTTCAATCAGGGCGGCTTTAGAAGTGCATCAAAGACCACAGCAGGCGCCGAGGCAGCAGGGAACAGGCTGGGGGACCAGCGTGACTCCCCGGTCACAAGTGCTCCTCGTGATGGCGGCTGGCTCCGCTATCTGCTTTCCCGGAGCTCTTGTGAAGCGGCTGGGTGCACAGGCCCCGCTGATGAGACAACAAAAGCTCCATTGTGACCTCCTGCCTTGCTGCTCTCTGCTCTCTGCTTTCCGTTTTCTGTTTTTTTTACCAACTATTAAGCACTTTCGAGATTGAACTTTTAAAGGTGCTATTTAAAATAAATTATTATTCACATCAACAACAACAACAACAACAACAACAACAACAACAACAACAACAACAACAATAATAATCCTGTGGGCACATCCTTTGGTGAAAATGTTTCTGCAGGTCAATGAACATCCTCATGCTGCAGCCCAGTTCATCCCTCACCAGATGGGATCAGACCCAGGTCTCCGACATCACTCAACAGGGGTAAAGAATACCTTTCTCAGCCTGGGCAGCCAACATCCCTGTTATGCGCAGGGGCGTATTCATTACACTACTTACCCCACCAGACAGTTTTCAATCTGGTGCAAAGAATGTGCTGCAGATCTATGAACTTGTATTGATTCCAGCAGTGACCACGTGCTAGCAGGCTAACTCTCCACAGCAGGGGGTCTCCAGATCAACCTCATTCAGGACAAACATTAAACAGTTGAATTAAAAGGTCAAATGTCAGTCCGCCTGTTAAAATTGACAGTAATTTCCCTGATCATTCTGGAATTTGTTACAGATATAAGTAATGAGAATTTCTGATGCTCAGTATATAAACATGACTCATTGACTCAATAAAAAGTGTGGATGTTATGGTTTATTGGGGAAGCTGGTTATAACCAATTTACAGGTTAAACTGTTACTTTGGAAACCTACAAGCTACAGTACTTGTTCAGTTTGCAAACGAACCAATGTACAGGATTGGTTAATGTTCAAAATAACAGATATAAATGCAAATCTATCAATTATCCATCATACAACAAGTAGTATTAGTGGAGGTGAAACAGGAACTAATGTCTGGTAGACATGAAATGTGATGCAGCAAAATGTTTCGACATGCACTTGTCATTTTCTATTATTCACGAAGTTGTTTGAAGGTACAATCCTTTTAAAATACTGTAATACCAATACAAAATTGAAAGAGTGCCTTTGTATTTTCATTTGCAAAGTGCCACAAGCACAGGGCAAAAGGCAGGGGTACTTTCTGCTCTTGCGGTGAGGTGGGTGTGTGTGTGTGTAAATTATAGATGCCAATTGCAAGGTGGAAGGAAGTCAGGAAACCCAGACAACATATGCACTGAGACCGTGCAAACTCCACACACAAAGTTCGCACCCAGAACACAAGAGGTGCTATGCATTCGCGCTAACCGCCACGCGACCCGCCTCCCCCAGCATTATTTTTACGGAATACAAGTAAAATACGCGCAGTCATGCTAGAAGAGCGGCAGGAGCAAAGCTGTGCACGCCACACTGAATCCCTACAAAACGAACGTGCGAACAGCCTTTCTATCCTGTTGCTGCTGTGAATTTGCCTCCCGCATTCCAGGACTAATGAACAGGTTGGCTGCGTTATTAGCATTCCGAGCCAGTGGTTGCTGGGATATCTATTCCCCTCGTATTGCGAGAGATGAGAGCGAGTGCATTCCAGTGGCAGGCACGGGATTCGGCTCTCACAAGATGCTGAAACAGGTAAGGCTTGTTTTCTTACATTTTTCCCCCACTCCTTTTTCCTAGATTTTAAAGGAAAACTATTTTTAAATTCATTTTTAAATTGGAACAGGTAAGGGGTGTTTTTTCACCTATATTTTATACGAAAATGTGCGTTAAACGATACGGTATTACCTGGTAGTTACATAGCTCGGATGTACAGTTCACGCACGGTATATATACCGTATGTATGAAATTGGTGAAACCTACTGTATGTCATCAGCATTGTAATGTAACCAAACCGCACTACGATGTTGTTTATTCTACAATACTATGTGCAATAGCGGATTGATCATTAAGCAGCGTTAACATAATATTATAAATGTATAGCTACATATAATATTATTGGTAGCCTTGTCAGTTTAAAAACAAAACCTTGGGTCTGCGTGGTTAAATGGCCCGCCTGACGTGTTGTTCTGAACCCTTTTTTCCCCCAGTGCAAGTTCGTCCTTGTTACTGGGAGACGTTAAGAAAGATGTTTCCTGCCATTGGAATGGTGCTCTAGCTTGTAAGTGCACCGTGCAGACTGAGAGAGAGGAGAACCATCTCTATAGTAACCAGTTCAGGTTTACAATGGTGCCCCAGAATCACATCCTTTAAAAACAGGTAAGCATACCCTAGGATATCGGCTTTTTAAACGGTTTGCTTGATTTATATTAGTGAGGTACCGTATCTCTGCTTGTTACTGCTGTTATATGCAGGCATCATGTATTATTAATGATTTTGCGGGATATTCCTTACAGACAAACCCAGAGGGAAATCTTCTTGAAATGATAGCAAAAAATAAAGGGTGTTTTTCCTCAATTATACCATCTGTTGTTTTGAAAGCGCTGGATTTGGGGAAAGCACTGTAACTGCAACAACGTCTTAAACCATTTTCCTTATCCAAAATTGTAATGGGTATACGTATGGCTTCAATAATTAATTTGTAATGGCATGCCACACAGTCTACGGTACAGTATGCCTGTTTGACAGTACCGCAATTTATGGGTAGCTGGTGTTTAAAACAATGTGTTGTTGCCTTGAGAATAATGTATTATTCATATGTGACGTAGACCTCTTAAGTGTTAAGATTGTTTGTAATTATTCCTGACCTGTTTTTAGTAAGTAAACAATTTATTTCTTTTTCATTTTCGCCATATTTATTGGTAATGAGAATCGCCCTGAACGGTGTCTGTTCAGGGGCTGCAGAGATGTGCTCTGAATGCGAAAGTGTGAGAGCCGGAGGCGGGGGAACTAGCCGAAGTGCTGATTGTGGAATTCTAGCGCTAAATTACGGACATACTCTTTTCATAATCTTTTCCAACACGAGAACAACATCACATCGGGGAGTGTACCACGATGAGAAGCTGATCGTGATTTTAAATATTTTAAGCGAGTGTAAAATAGACGTAAATACTTTTTTAAAATAATCCAAGCATTAATTACGCGAAAGAGTTTCGAAGACGTTTTACGAGTCGATTAATTGTTTTGTACTCATTTTCCTGGGCGTTAACATATGCGTGACTAAATCAGCTAAGGCCAACAGACACACATTTGAAAATTCTTTGAAAGAACAAATGACTCAAGACGTGTTGATATTTTGCAGCGACCTTTAGAATTACCAGGTCAGCGCGTATTATAGGCTTTCTAACAAACCATTTCAACAATATACCGAAATACTGTACATTCCTCAATGTGTACTGGCTGCATTCTTTCCTGTAAGGTTCAGTGTGGTGCGCAACAGCTTTTGCTGAGATTTTACATTTCAATGTTTGGAGTTTTTCTAATCTAAGTGGTTGAGATCTAGTCTGAATATGTTTATTTATATTTTATGATTTGTACAATGGAATGCAACTCCAACATTCTTAGATACAAAGAAATGTTAGCTTTGCAAACACATAAAAAATAATAAGGTTCCAAATAATAAGATGCCATTCAGCTGATCTAGCCTATTTGGCAGAGAGTAACCAATTAGTACAAGCATCTCCTCGACCTCTATAAATTGGTTACTAAAATAAGATTGCATTCATGTGACTGTCATATTACCAAGCTGTGTTACTAAGATTAAGAAAATAGATGTTCCTCTGAAGCAACAAATTTCACAAACCAGTGATGTAGGAGTTATTTACCATAATAGTGGATGTGTGTCTATGCAAGTCATACTGTAATTAATATTGACTTGTGAACCAAAATTGATCATGTTGGAATTGGAAATTGATCCTGTTTTTTTAACAAAGTAAGTTATTAGGAAAAATAAAGTATTCAAATAATTACTTTTGCTTCTTTCCATTGTGGTAAATTACAAACAAAAGACAAAATATCGTTTTAGTTGACATTATATTCCTGATTTCAGTTGGGTGCTCCTCTTTACCATAGACACACCATCACAGAAAAAAATATTATATTAGTCCTTTTAATTCTTTATTAGGATTATCTCAATGGTTTTCCATCAAAACAAACTTTCAAGTTACAAACCTGTGTACCTGAAGTTTAAGAAGCACTAATAATCAGAATGAGGAGTGTATAATATTATTAATGGAAATAAGCTGTTAAGAGCTAGCAGCCATATCACCCTGCAGCTCTCAACTGGCTACCCACTGAAGCTAAGCAGGGTTGATCCTGGTCAGTACCTGGTTGGGGGACCTCCTGGGAAGCTATGGTTGCTGCTGGATGTGGTGTTAGTGGGATCAGTGGGGAGTACCCACCCTGCGGGCTGTGTTGGTCCTAATGCCCCGGTATAGTGGCAGGGACATTATACTGTAGTGTGCGCCATCTTTCAGATGAGATGATAAACTGAGGTGCTGACTCTCAGTGGTCATTACAGATCCCAGTTATCCCGGTGGCCGGGCCAAATTCCCCCCCTCAGCCTTTACCGTGGCCTCCAAATTTACCCCATATATGATTGTCTTGCACTTGCCCTGCATGTCCAGGGTGTACCCTGCCTTGCGCTTGTTGCTTGCCGGTAGGCTCAGGCTTCCCATGACACTGTATGATATAAAGCTGTTTGGTTAATGATGACATAAGATGTTAAGTCATTATGATATGTGTAAAAGTGCACAAATACAGCAGCTGTGCTCTTTTTTCATTACAGAAATACCCATTGAGGTGCCACCATGGAGCTGAGAAAGAACCTTAGAAGAAGCAGCCTACCGGTTCCTGAGGGTCAGATCAACACCATAGTGGACATCCAGTTGGGTGAGGATGACCATGGCTTGTTGTGCACCCCCTTGCCCAGCAGTGCAGCCAGCAGCAGGTCAGGACAAGACACTTTCTCTGCAGATCCTTCTGAAGGATGCTCCCAGGACTGGGTCCAGGGAAGATCCGTGAAGAAAAGCAAGACCCATGACTGCGTGGCGGGAGTGGGACTGCAGGGAACACAAGAAGCAGGGAGCACTGAGGGAGGACTAACCCTCTCTGCTCAGGGGAGAGGAAGGCTGGTTAGCAGTGTCAGTTTCTCTGGGTTTGGAATCTCTGCTGAAGGTAGCAGGGAGCTGCAAGAAAACCGCAGCACTTCCAGTTGCGGACGGCAAATAATCGACTATAGGAACTTTGTGCCTCAAGTGCCCTTTGTGCCATCCATTGCTAAGTCCATTCCCAAGAAGAGGATCTCATTGAGGAAGCCAAGGAAAGCGTTCAGAGATCTATTTGGGATGAAGAGGAACAAGCACGAAAAAGCCAACTCTCCGGGTGCTTTGCCTCACGAGAGCAGCAGAGCAGAGGTCAACTCAAAAGGGTCAAGAAGACACCAAAAGCATAAGGAGTGTTCTTCTGGGTGCTCAGCTTCACAGGAGTACCCCAACAGCGACCCCCCATCAGACTCGTCTAATGAGTGCTGTAGTAATCTTTGTGAAGATGTGGCATCCCTAAAGAGCTTTGATTCCCAAACAGGCTGTGGGGAAATATTTGCTGATGATGAACAGAACGTCCCCCTGGAGATGGAACAGAGAAGGGACCCCGACAAAGACATCTGTGAACCGAGGAAGCCGAGCCCAGTGGGGGGGTCATTCCAGGGAGGCATCGAGCAGCTGGCATCTCCTGCCCAAACGGAGGTCATGGACTTCCTAGGACAGTGGGGCAGCATGGGCAACGCCTTCCTGTTGCACCAGAACCGTAGGATTGAAGGTAGGAAGCTGAACCCAATGAAATCCACTCCCACTAAATCAGCAAGTGAAAAACCAAATGCGTCGTCCCCTGCTAGCCTTCCTACTCCGTCTGAGCAGGAGCAGGTGGATATGAATGCTGATATGGCAACACCAAAGAGCGACAACCAGGAATCCATCTCCACGAGTGATGAAGGCTACTATGATTCACTCAGCCCAGGACAAGAGGATAATAGCAAGGGTTCTCTAACACCTTGCAGCTCCACCAGGTTTCCAAGAGATAGCTACAGTGGTGACGCACTGTATGAGCTGTTCTATGACCCCAATGAGTCAGGGATGACTCCAATCTTTGATGACAACATGAGCGTAACAGAGAGCATTTTAGGTCTTTCCAGTGAGCTTCCTCTGTCTATGCATAGCTTTCATGTCGGTGCAGAAGAAAACCTCGCTCCACCTCTGGCTTTGGATATTATCAGCCAGGAACTCCTACAGAGCAACTGGAAGGGTAAGGAATGCCTGCTAAAGCTTTGTGACACCGAAATTTCCTTGGCAATGGGGATTGTTAACTGGCTCAGACAGAAAGCAGAAAAGTTCAGCCCATCAGAAACAGTGTGTAGTGGGTCTGAGGTACTGGGAAGCGATGGGAGTCTGAATGTAAAGGCAATTTCTCCAGATACACAGAAAGTGCCAGAGAAGCAGGATTGGACAGATAATTGTGATTCGAGGAGGAATTCTGCCAAAGAAAGGCCTATCTGCTTGCAAAATTATACTCCCATTTCTGGAGTTGTCCCCCCCATGCTTAATAAAGATAAAACATCTGCTTTGTCTGAATGTAATATTACTAAAGGTCATGGAGAAAGCAAGCCTGAAACTCCCACTAATAGTAGGTGTTTCAAATGTTTCAGTGAGGATCAGTCTTACTTCCTTAATAAGGAGACAAAAATAGCTTCATCACCAGGCTCAGGTACAAATGCTATAATCCTGTTGGCTATTAAAAAGGAGTCTCTCTGTGAGTCCTGCAAAATTTCCCTGAAGCACAGCTCAAAGGATCTGCATTTGTGTGCCTCCTGTTTATCTTTCATAGAACAAGTCAAAACCACAGAAGTGCTCAACTGTGCAACTGATGGCTTCCACAAGTCAATATCTCTTGACATTAGAGGGACCTGTCCTTCACTGCCACTGGGATTTTTCGAACCCCCCAGCAGCCCATCCAGAAAAGGGGATGAGGTCAACCTCATGAACCTCCTGGAGAAATGTGTGGGCCAGATGTCTGCCCTGACGATTAGTGGTTGTCAAGACAAGGAGCTTCAGGAAAATGAGCCCTTCTTTCTTCAATTTGTTGAATGCATAAGTAGCAAAGAAATGAAAGACTCAAGCTCAGAGAAGGACAATGAACAGAACCACAGGTTTCTAAAACCCAAGAAAAGCCTAGGTGCTTGCAATGCAAAGAAGGGAAAATCCCTTGACAGTCCATGTTACCACCATAGTATCAAAAATGGAGAGAATGATACAGCCACCATGCCACAGGATGATTGCAGTGTTCAAGAAGCACCTTTTCCATGGGATGCTGGTGAATTAGAAATAGGACTTGTCACAACTAACAGCTCTGATGAACTTGTTTTAGAAACTTACAGAAGTCCCTGTTCAGAGAAATCCAGATCCATCTTCCATAGTGAAATGAGCGCAGGTCAGCCCCACAGACCCACATACCTTCCCATCTCCAAAAATGCCTATTCTGAGATCAGCAATGGCCAGCAGCACAGGACTGGACAATTCGGAGAGGACAGTGCAAAGGGGCAGGTGGAGAAGGCTAGGAGACACCGCAGGTCTGTGGCAAATGTAGATGGACCTCATGGGTATGTTTTGTTGGAAGAGAAGAAGGAAGAGCAGAATAGAAGAATGTAGAACTGAAGCAGGTGAGTTGTACTTCAAAACATTGATTTTTTTTGTAACTGAACATTTGTTTTCCATGGTAAGAGAAACGTGTGACAGTTTAGCCTTCTTCCAATCCAGCAAAATCATTTAACGACCGTAGCATGTGATTCTCTCTCTGTACATGGAGATGCCAGAAGAATATATCCTGCATGTGGTTTGGACACAGAATTACACAATTTTAAATCTTTGGGTTACCACTGACCAACATTTTTGTATGTGAAATATTTTAACAACGTGGAACCACCAGTTATTTCGGTTATACTCACCGCTTATGGAGTAGCCAGTTGTGTTATTTACATCTTGACTCACAGCTACAAACTCCACAGCTGCACACAGGGAAGAATGAGGAAGTGCAAGTAGACTCTTCAGTCCGCCCATCTTTGAGCCATTCCTTTTAACACATCACAGGTAACTCCTCCCTGTACCAGAGGTTCAGCACTGATCGAAGGAGAGCTGCATACCTCACAGACAACACTTCCTGCAAGTGTCTAGGAGGCGAAGGCGGTCTCTGAGACTTGAGAGAACCAAGGACAACTAATGTCCATTACTAAAGAAAGCCTTTGGAGGTGTTTGTCCAATTGTATTCCACTAGTGGAGAATCCTGGTCACAGTCTTGTGACTTGGCTCAGGCTGAAAGGTAGCATTAAGTCCCTTTAGTAGTTAAATCACTTGTGATGCCGCTTGCTAATTATGTTTTTATGATATTGAAGTTTCATGTATACACTGTACAGTTTATGTCAGAATTCTACATTATGACATTAGCAAGGCCCTACATAGTCTCAGCAAACATAAAGCCTGTTCTTTTTTCTTTTGGTATTACAGAATTGAAACAATGTCTTTTTGTTTTAATAACGCTTTAATTAATAAGAGAGTGTTTAGAGAATTTATAATTTACTTCCTGTACTTCAAACCATCCGTCCCTGCTTTCAGACAATACACTGTCTGTAAAATGCTTGACTTGTACTATGCACTTGAGATATTAGGCAAAAATAATATTTTTTTTATTTTGCTCTGAGAGGAAATTTAACAATTAAGTTTATACTTAAAGTTTATACGATAGTTTCATATACAGGATGTTCTGGCTGTTTTGCTGCACATCATTTCTAATTGTGCTTATTCTATAGTCCTAAATTACGACGCAATGCCTGAGTGTTGACAGGTTTTCGAAGGCTAACCAGCTGGCACCTGTCTTTAGTAGTGAGGTGTCCAGGGAAAAGCAGAAAATAATGTAAGCTGACATCAGCATATTGCAGAATATTTAACACTTCACCTCACTAGTCTTTTCCCAAATGCTGCTTACAAGTGTCTAAGGTACTTGCATATAGTGTTACACTGGAACACCTTAGAGAAACAAACCTGCAGAAATGTAAAATTGAGAATATTATGTAATTTTAATAAATTCCTCTGACAGAATGTGAATAACTGCAGAAAAGTATATACTGTAATAAAAGTTTACTCTGAAATAAGGTTATTATTTTTGTGCAGTTGTTTGTCAGCATTTTGTACATTCACAACACTCTATTTTTAGAATAAAATACAGAGGGTATATTTTACAGTATATTCTGTCCTGCTCGACTTTGGGAAAACATAAAACAGCCACATTTAGTTGAGGTTGTTTTGCTTCGAAATTGTTCACAGCAATGGAAGTGAGGAGGATTGAAATGTGAGGATACTGACATGTAGGACTGAGTGCAATGACAGCAGAAATCCTTTCTGCTCCTGTGTCTGAGAAGTACTTTCTAGTACTTCTGATTACTAGTGGAAAGTAATCAATGCAAGCTACTGATTCGCTGTCTCTTTGGGCTTTCTGAAGACATTGTATTGTATGTTTTATTGGAGTCATGACCTACGTTTTTCTACTTAATGTAATAAAAGATCAATTCTAACTTACAATCCTTCACCGTATTAGTAAATGAAGAGTTTTCATTGGAAATTAAAACTGTCATCTTCCACTCACTCTTATTTGTGTTAAATTTTGAGCCTGTGCCATAAATAGAAAACTTCTGCTCTCTGTGAGGATTGAAATCCAGTTTTAAAATAACTTTGACCCCATTAAGAAGAAGGAAAGCTGGTTATTTAAGTAATCAATTAGCATTGAAATTATTCCTGAAGAAATGAAGGAGAGATCCCTTTGGAATTTCTTTGCCCAAACCTGCCATCAATACCCTGGGTGTCTTGTCAGCTTGTCATGTTCCAGATTTGAATAGGCTGCACACATCTTGTATATTTCAGATGTGATTTTGACTCTGGTGGTTTGCAATTTGCTGTTCAGTGACTGGGTGCATTAGAATCAGAATTAATGAGCTGAATGGTTGTTTTCTGTAGAGGAGCACAGAGAGCAATCAAAACTCGGAATCCAGACATTGGCCTTGTGCACAGTGTTTATTACTTTGTGTTAGTAAATTCCAAACACTGTCTTGAAGAACATCAGTCTGGTCTGGTGGAGCGACAGAATTGTAATTCTGCAATAGCGAAGATCGAAATAGTGATGGAGCCAGGAATCTGGTACTGTAGATCCTCACCAGACACAAAACTTAGAAACACTGAATCAGTTCAGAGAAGAGCAATTAGATACATTCTGAGGCTTAAGGGACTGCCTTTTCCTGAAAAGGCGTAAATGTGACTACTTTGTGTGTTGAAGTACTTGGAGAAATACTTTTATTTTTCAAATGGATCAGGTGATTTCCAATCAGAAGGTCATCGCAGCTTTCATGCAATCCTTGTGTCTCAGACATTCAAATTTTGAACCCCATTTATCCCTGAGTTGATCTTCTTTCTCCTTAAATGTGGCCTAGACAGAGATTCTTTTGTGCTGCATTTATTGCAGCATGGATCCACTCCATTTCCTTGGCCTGTCTTTTGTCTTCCATTGCTGTCATGTTCAGGTAATTCTACTGTGAGACAGATGGACCTTTAGCTGTCAGAGTCTGCCAGGACAGGCTTGTAAGTGCTTTCTATTAGATTGAAGCCAAGGTCCTAGGGGAAACTGCACTGCTTGTGTTCTTCTATTTTAAGTCCCTAATTGCAAGAAAATGATTGATCTGTCACATACCATCAGACCACCTGCTGTTTTGATGACTTTTGCTTAATCCATTATGCTTTATATGGGGTTAATTTGATTTGTCCGCCATGGTAATCTTAAAGGGACAGATTTAAACATATCACTATTGACGTTTCAGACTCCACTTTTTACTTCGCCTTTTTTTAAAATAAGGGGTATCACCCAGTCTGATAAATATCTGCAGGCTTCAACTGTCAGGGAGTATTTTTCTCTCGAGGATGTTTTTTCTGAGCTCTGGTTTTCAGATTTTTATTTTCACAACACTTCCAAACCTGATCCTTTGCAAATACCTGACTCAACATGAGAGGATAGTACAATTAACTTCTCTTATTTCTCAAACAGACCTGGCAATGAAACAGAACAAACGTTAAGAGATCTTTTTATCCTGCTCCAAATGAATAGAGAAGACAGCAGCAGTGTGGGGTGGGGGGAAAGTTATGCACACCAGTATAAAGAGCAATTATAAAGAAATAAAGGAGATGAATCCACATTTGATTTTAAACCCCAAGGTGAGTCTGTTAGCTTCTCCCAGTCTGTATGAAAATGGCAGTCTGGCTTGATTTCTACTTCGTTTCACAGGGTATGCAATTGTTGGACATACAGTATGTATGAGCCCTGAGACCTATTAAAAAACGCCAGTATGTTCCACTCCAGTGACACAAACAAGATTTACACAAGATTCTTCATGTCAGCCTGTGTTGACTGGGCCTTGTAATAACTTCTAGTACATCTTCACCCACAGGGAAACTGCTGTCTGTGGTTATCGTACCTCATGCCAAGGGTTCTTTTTCTTTTATAATAGTGCCCCTGGACCATTTTGCTGATGCTGTATTATCTGCTGGTTCACATTCAGTTTAGGAAGAACAGCATCAGCAAAGTCTTGATTATAATAAATCACTTCATACCCCTTTAATTCATTTTAAATTTCTGAGTAAGAAAAAACGATGGAGTAGAAACAGTGGTATTCACAACCTTATTTTATGTGATTGGTGTAATGTCAAACTACCCAAGTGGGAGTTGGGGAGCCCACAGGCAGCACACAGGGAATGCCCAGAGCTGCGCATTACTGAGGCCGGAGGACATGGGGAACATGCACTCTGGGGACTTGCAGCTTGCTGACTGGCGAGCCTAGTAACCACACCTGCAGACAGACATGATTCTGTGGCTAACTGGAGACTCCCTGACAGGAGAACTGAGAAAGCTCAGCTCACAGGTGGTACGGTGGCGTAGCAGGCAGAGATGGTTGTGAAGCCGGCGGGGCATATAAATCCGTGGTTGAGCAAGTGGGAGTCAAAGTGGGTGGAGGAGACGTAAACAGTCCAGAGCACTAAGGGCAAATCCAGAAGAATGTGTCATAATCACAAGCAGGGTCAAAGCCAAATTAATACAGAGAGGGGGCAAGCCAAAGGGTAATCTGGTGCAAAAACACAACAGAAGTCAGTAATTTAAACAAGGCAACACTATGGAAAATAGGAACCAGGAATACCCAGGGATAACAGGACTCAAGGGGCTCAGTGCCTAAACACAATGACAGAGCCCCGAGCTATGTCAGATCAAAGTATTTATTTTGAAGACAACCAGGTACGGGTGTGGATGTAAACAAAACCACACAGCATTTGGACTGAAGATCAAGCCTTCCACAAGGGCTGTGTTGAATTATACTCAGGTAGTGACTGTAGCACAGAAGAAAATCAATCCAAATTTGTTGACAGCTGAGTGGTTTTCCAGTATAAAAGGGAGGGTCCTTCTATGTAGTCTTCCCTACCATTTTAAGGAGCCTCATTTGCTGATGGCCTCAGAATAAATGGTTTCTTTTAGAGTGAAAGAGAAAATGAAGGCTGGTAAACTAGGCAGGAGATATGATCATTTTAAAGAATTTCAAGTGCAATCCTGAAAAGTTCTGACAAGTAAAAATGAAACCTTTTAAATGTTCTCAATTGAAAACTCTTACCCTGGGTGCAAATTTGAGCTTTGTAATTCATTCACTACAAATGCATGTTACAAAGTTTGGCTTTAACTACTTCCTTTCCACAAGAGTGTTTTTAATGTACAGTATAAAGGCCAACGTGTATCAGCCAATATATAACACAATAATAATAATGTATGATAAGAATAAGAATTTGCAGGAAGGACTAAAGCTTAGCATTTGCAACTGGTAAAGCAATTCAGTTTGCAACAGAAAATACACTCTCTTTACTAACACTAAAAGATCTGTTTTCAACCATAATCATTTGTATGTAAACGGCACCCACATCACACCATCTTTGCTGGACTTGCCTCTGTAAAAGAGTGAAAACCAGTATGTTTATGAAGCAGAGACAGATTTATTGCTTGGAGAGATCTGTAATTAGGAAACCACATAGCCTGGAAAGAATAAGGACATCACTGAATATAATTAGCCAGTCACACAGAAAGCTCCAGAAAGCAAATTTCATGGAAAAATGATAGTGCTGACAGGCAATTAGCTATGTAATCTGTGAAAACTGTGTGTAGGGTAAAGGGATTTCAGCATTGTGTCAGACAGATTTGTTCCTTTCCCAGTATCTGCTGCTACAATATTAATCTACACCTCAGAGATCCTTGGGCCAGCTCTGTTTCCACGGAAACCAGCTCTCTTCCAACCCTTTGTGTATGGAGGAGGGTTAAACCGAACATGGGCTAAAGATTAAATGGCAGGCCCCGGTGCACTCTGTCACACTCTGTAGTTCAAGGTCACAGGCAAGGGCATTTAGTTTCATTTGCAGAGAGGCAGCCCAAACCATCTTCTCTTCTGGTCTCATAAACAGCTTTCTGTATTGATGGTCAAATGGCCACCTAGTTTAAAAATTTAAGGTTTGTGTCCATGGGATTTCATACTCTCTTACTTTTACCTGTTTTGGGAGCTAGAATCAAGCATAATGCTATTGTATATTATACACGATTGGTGTCAAAAACACCAAATCCACTTTGTGTCAAGTCACTTCTGCTTTTGTTTAGTATTCACATGCTGACGTAGAACACCAAAACTGTTTCTGCGTATTTATAAATGTAGCATTTTTGTATTGAGCATTAATTAAACAAAAAGCATTAATTTTTTTGTATTGACCAGAATGGTGGTTGTTTTCTGTTATCCTGTTACACATTGACCTGACTGAATTCTATATCTATAGATATCTGTTCTAATATCTGAATTGCACAAGCTCTTGCCCTTGTAGACAAATATGAGGTACATTCAGACATAGACACATTGTAAGTAAAGGGACTCACTTCATACCAGTCACCTTTATGCATGAGGTGTAGAGTGTACACCTCATGAAAACAGAAAACAAAGTTCCAATAAGGGACGAATGATCAACTTTTTGGAGTAGCTAGGATCTGTATTAAGAGTCCTGTCTTTTCTGATTTATAACATTTATAACAATGATAAAGAGGTTAATTAATGGGCGGTGTGGTGGGTCTGTGCCTGTGGCTGGAAGGTTGCCGGTTCGTATCCCATGGCTGACAGAGGAATTCTACTCCATTGGGCCCCTGAGCAAGGCCCTTAACCCCAACTGCTTCAGGGGTGCCATATAAATAGCTGACTCTGCTCTCTGACGCCAAGCTTCTCTCCCTGTCTGTGTGCCTCATGGAGAGCAAGTTGGGGTATGGGAAAAGACAAGCTCCTAATACAAGAAATTGTATATGGCTAATAAAGTGATCTCTTACCTAATTCTCTTCTTTGTGTGAAGAAGTGCCTCCTATTCTCAGTTTAAGCACCTCCCCTTAGTTTCTGTTTGTGGATCATAAGATCGGAAACAAAAAGTTCCTAGAAATTACCTATAAGCACAGAGATGTTTATGTTGACTTCACTCCTGAATTGTCATGACATTGCAAAAAAAGCTTGCTGACAGATACTTTCCTGTCTTTGAAATGACAATCACTACACTGATGGGCTAAAAGCACTGAACCATTTTAGTCCTAAAAACTACAGTGATTTAAGGTTTGTCATTCAAAATGTTTTACACTAAGATTTGTCAGTGTATGGAACAAGCCATGCAGCCATGTTATCACAGCCAATAGACTGAGTTCTTTAATGAAATGGCTGAATGAGATCCCTGGCTGAATTACTATAAGTACTAGCAGCCGAATAAACTTGTTTAATGATTTTAGCAGATCTCACTGTGGTCACTATTGCAATTGGTGAAAACATAATACAAAACATAGCAATGTCTGTACTTGAGAAGGTGGCCGAACTGTTTATATCAGAGAGCTCATCAGAGACCTTATCTGGTGTCTCTTTTCACTTTCAGGGTATTTCACTCAAACAGCAACACAACTTCACTCTGAAATGCAAGGAAAGGTTTAGAGTGAGCACATATAGGGCACTAGAGAACTGTTTGGCCCTGAGCTCACAGTGACAGAGCAGTGACAGGTGGTTTGCTGCAGGGTGGCCATGGGAGTTCAGAAAATCTGAAGCCATCTGAAGTCTGTTCTTGATTTCTGAAATGTTACCTGCCTCAGGGTCTCTGCCTTAGCAACAATGGACCAAACACGCAAAACACAGGTGCAGAAAAGATTAACTTCCTGCTTTAGTTTTTCTGTAATTGCTTTAATTCTTTTTCAAAATAGAATTCAGTTTATTTTTTTACCATTCAAACCAATCATTGTCTTAGATTTATGCATAATGTATACAGCTACAGAACAAGTAATGAAAGTAAAATTAGTACCATTCAGTGAGTGTGCTTTCTATAGATCTTGTCATTGATTAGGTATATTTTGTCATTGCATTTGCTTAAAATACTGATGTGCCCAATTGTCAGTTGTTTAGGTTTAAAGATCCTATCTCCTTCTTGATCTTTATTGATTCATACATATTTATCTTAGTCAATAAACACACAGTACCAGAAAGGGGTCTCTTTCTGCAAAGGTTAGGGTGTAGCCACTCTCATCATGGTAGTTATCGTTGCAGTCTGCCAGTCACAAAGCAGACAGTTTTGTTAAAAAAGCCTTTTGTTTCATTTCTAAATAAAATCCAACCTTTCTTCAAAGCACAATGATTTGAGCAATTGAGCTGAAAACATGAAGAAAATGCTCCCTCTATTGGATATATTAATAAAGTGCACCCTATTGATTAAAGGCTTCCAGTCTTTGTCACACATCCTAGCTGACACAAATGTGTACCCACTCAAATTAACATTTTCAGAAAGGTCAACTGTATTGATGCTCATATAAAGTTTACAGTTTAAACTTTATCTAACATCAAACACAAATAGATTTTGTTTGTAATGTGGCAAATTAATCAAATAAATCCAAATATCTCATCCAGCACTTTCTTGAAAAAGCCAAGACATCACCTTGTCAACACGGCTGGTTAGCTCGTTCCACACTCTCATATCTATTTTGCTAAAGAAATGCCTCCTGTTCTCAGTTTTAAATGCACTCCATAGTTCCCACCTGTGTCCTCTGGTTTGTGTTTTACTTTTGATTCTGAAGTCCATTCTGAGTCTACTGCGATGACTTTGAGAGTGGTAGTATTTGTATGAGGTCCCCTTGTATCCTCCTCTGTTCAAGACTTCAGATATTCTGCTTCTTCAGTCTGTGTAGGTTTTCCCTGAAGGCCTGGAATGCTCTTTGCTCTTTTTGGTTGCTCTTCTCTGGACAGATTCCAGAAAAAAAAATTCAAACATCTTCATTTCTTTTAAACATTTTGGACAAAATATGCTGTTTTCTTTTAGGTTTTAGTGAGAAATTGGATTTAATCAATTTCCAGTTCTTTCTCTGCATTCTCTCTGCACAGAACTGAACGTCAAGCATCTGCTGGGATTCACGCTGATTTCTCTTAAAGTTCAGTGAGATCATACCTCAGACGATGATGTTATTGGATTGTGTTCTAGAATCTGTTCTTGGCTTTCTGTGAAACCCATCATAATAAAGATTTATTGCGCTTGTAATTCAGAACTATAATGTATTCAGGGCTGGTTGCTGTAGCTGTTGTAGCATGCAATAGACAGATATGGCAATAAATAACTTTTCTCATTGTTCTCAGATATTTCAGAGATGTCAACCATAATGGCTTTTATTTTATTATACTTGCAGCATGATAAAATTAATAAGATCAAAGCATTTTGGCAGTGTATCTTTGTCTAAAACCACCCAGTATTATATTTCCACCACACATTTGATTGCTCTTCTCTTGGACTGATTCCAGAACAAAAAGGCATTTCAAACATTTCAGTTCTACAGAAAGTGAGTGGAGTTTTTTTGGAGATTGGAGAAGAGTTTGGATTCTACATAGAATTCCAACTTTAACTTTTCTGTTTTAGCTTTTCCTTTGATGTGACTAAACTTTTTTCTGTGTGAATATACATTGACAGTGCCTTGTAAAAGTATTCAGATCCTTCCTATGTTTACCTATTTTCAGAAAATACTACTTGTTGTATGCAATGTTTTAATTGATATTTTCCATGATTTAAAAACTATATTTAAATATATTGTTTTTATTTAATATTATATTCAATTGCTATTGGTAATGTGCTCCTTCAAAATCAAACCTAATCAGGACAGTCAAATTAGAATAATTTGCACTTTCCTACGCAACTATAAAATTAAAAAATGACTTTTTGTACTACAGAGCACAGATCAGGATTTAGCAATACCTGAAATGTCTGCACAGCGGTGCAGGTGCACAACTTCAGTCCCTGTGGCCCAGAATAAGAGATGAAGATCTTTGAAAAGTGTTAAATTGATCATTCTATATCAATAATTAGCTTAATTGTTAAGTTTTTTAGGGCTGAGAGTGGAAGCTTTCTGATTTTATAGAGGGAATACTGCAATCAGTGAGCAATGACTGTGCTGGAAGTGCATCTTGGCAGTTGTCACCCTGAAGCAGTGTAATAGACTCTCTGAGTCTCAAGATGGCAGTATCTGCTTGTACTGTATGTCTTGGTGGTATTTGTCCAGACAAGACTGAACAAGGTCTCCTGCAATTCTTCATTTTTTCAAATTTCAGTCTGAAATGATATCTTTCTTTATTATCAATGCGGCAGCTTTCAGGGTGCAGTTCAATAATTCACCAAACATTATTTCAAATAGTCTAATAAGTCTAATCCATCCACTTCTTAAAAGAAGACAGGATATCAGCTTCAATAACATAACCAGATGGCTAGTTTACTGCTCCCACAACCCTATGTGTAAAGAAAAATCTCCCGTTTTCAATTTTAACTGTGCTTCCCTATAGTTTCCACTGGTATCCTCTGGTTTGTGTTTCATTTTTGAGTCTGAAACACATATTTGGGATGGATTTGTCAATTCCTTTGAGGACTTTGAATTCTTGGATCAGGTCTCCTCACAGTCTTATCTGATCAAAGTTAAAAGGTCTTATTTAAAAGGCAGTTATTAGCTTGTCAGTGTGGGACAGACATTTCTTTGAGCCAAGGACTGTATTTGTTTCGAGCCTCACAATATATTTTTATAATACATTGACCAAAACAGTAAATGACATTCTAAAGGAGATCATATTAGTGTATTGTACAATTTTAACATAACATATTTTTTATTTAAATTCTACACTTTTAAATATATATCCCAATATTGTTTGTTTTTTTGCTTCTCCTCAGTGTTTAGAAAATGAAGGTAAGGTGTCAGCATAAAAAACCTTTAAATTAAATATTTTTGTTTTCATACTTTCATTCTTCAAACTCAATGTGTCCCTTTTAATATTCATTACAGCTCCTGGTTTTGCTATCTGCATCGTTTTTCTTTTAAAGCTTTTACAGTGTTTGCTAATCCTCATATTTTTGTATCTGTGTTTTGGATAAGAGTTGAAGACTACTCTGTGCTATTCCACTAAGGACATCTCAGTTTGACCATCCACTGCTGATCTGTACTGTTTATCTATTCAAAAAACAGTTCTTAGTTTCAATGCCTGCATTTCCTTGAATTCCTATTGCCTGAAATTTGAGTATTCAGTAGTAAAGCCTACTGAAAGTTTTAAAAAACAGCACATTAATTTATCTGTTTGTATCACATTTGGCTGTTACTTTTTTATGGACACTATCAAATTTGTTAAGAAAACTCTGCTTTTATTAATCCATAGTGACTATCTCCTAGAATCCTATTGCCATACCAGATGACTCGCTGGTTGAGTTCTAATTGTTGGTTCCATAGGATTGGTCTATATTTACTTAATTCAGTTTTGTCTTGTTTTTTATGGATGGGCACTACATTAGCACTTGTCTAATAGTGGGTGTTATGTCTATGTTAAGTGGCTGTTGGGAGAGCTGTATTAATGACCTATCAATGTCTTCTCTTGTTTCTTAAAGTGCAAGTGGTAGAACACCATCTGGCCCTGGAATTTGGTTTATCTGTAGTGCTTCTAGTGGGTGCCATGGTGGCTAGCATTGCTGTCTTGCAGCGCTGTGGCATTCAAGGGTGTTATCTGCCTGGAGTTTGTAAATTCTCCCTGCGTTTGTGTGGGTTTCTTCCTGGTGCTCCAGTTTCCTCCCACAGTCCAAAGACACACTGGGAGGTTAATGGATTTCTGGGAAAATTGGCCCTGGTTTAAGTGCGTGTGTATAGCGAGCGATGACGTGGTGTCCCGTCCTTGCACCCGTTGCTTGCTGGGACAGGTTTCACTGGTTTGAAGTAGTTTAAAAATGGATGGATGGATGAAATGCTTCTAGTACATGTAACACTCCTTCCTCCTCTGTGGTTTTGTTCATGTTGCTCATGTCAAGACATGTTGTTTTATTTCTTCTTTAATGAACTCCTGAGGTAAATATTTTTTGTGCCACTTCCTTTTCATCACCTGACGTTTCCTATTTTTATCTGAGAGAATTTTTTCTTCATCTTTTATGGCTTCTTTTGCTGTTGTGGTATTAGTGAAATAATAAAAAAAAACATTTAAAAAAATCAAGTATTTGTATTTTGGGGGTTTCTGAGAGCTAGAATCTTACACATGATAAGCCAATAATGAAAGAATGACTCAGCCATGCATAACATTTATTGCATATTGGAGGACACTGTGCCAGTATTGAGGGTGATTTCTTGTGTATATACTGTATACTGTATTCACTGAGTGTCTCAAAAGGCACGGTGGAGAAAAGAAACATTCTCATAATCACCACAAGCTGAAATCCCTGCATTCAAAGTTTGTTTTTGTCAGCACTGGTTTGGAAGGATTCCATCTCAGGAAGGGCAGTCTTTCAAGGCACAAAAGGCCAGCTGCAAACTTTAGCCTAAATGCTGGAGCAGATGAGAGACAGAGTAGTCTGAGAGCTCCTGTCAAAAATCAGTGCCTCATGACGCTCTGACTTGAGATCTCTGTAAAGAAGAGGGTGTTTTTATTTGGCAAAATCTGAATGATATAATGAAAGGAATGTGCTGTATATAAACAGAGCACCTTTTGTGAAGCTTATCTCCTTTTCAAACAGTTCTAGTATTTCGGAGGTATTATTTGTAGAGATCAACTTGAAATGAAAGGAACTGAAATATAGTGTTCTGAAGAAACAGGCGATCCTACACATCTTATTTAGAGGGGGGATTCCTATGAAAGATTCAGGAAACGACAAGTGTGATTATTGGATCTTTGCGATGAATAAATGCAAAATGATAACGGATTTCTCTGTTTTGTGTTTTTGTCTTGTATTCATCTTTGCAGTGCTCCAGGGAAGTTGTGATATGGCAATGATATGCTTCTGCTGAAGGCAAGGTGGCCACCACAGTACATGTCAGGACTGTTCTGCCTCCCAGATCATTTTACTCCTTTTGCCTCTGCCTAAGATCTTTTCTTTTGTGGTCTTTCAAGCTTTTGAGACTTCAACAGTGCTGCCACTCAGGTATGAAGTCTTGGTGTTTAGAGAAAAGGACCTATTTTTCAGCTTTCAAGACACTCATTTTGCCCAAACGAAACGTAATATTAAACTCCACAACATTGTCTTATATATCTCCACTTCCTTCAACTCCTTTTTTTCCCCAATGATTTGTAAGGTGTATATGTTTTATCATTTTTTGTACTCTGTTACATTTTTTCAAGACCTTTCAAGCTCTTGATGTTTAAAATATTTGACTCAGAGCTCCAAGGACACCATATTTGACTATTGATTTTTGTTTATGTGCAAAGAACACATGTGTAGATGCATGGATTTAGGACTTACACTGGATGTGAATGTGTGCATACAGCAGCAGACATATAATACAAATCTGGAGCTTCTACAGATTAATTGTCCGAAGTCAGCAGCTCAGGATCAAATTCTTAACCCATGATATTGCGTACATGGGTGCAAACATTCTGCATCTCAGCTGTGCCTCTTCAAACATCTGGAACCCCAAAACCACAGTAGTCACTTCCTGTGCAAAACACATTGTATTTGGGGTGTTGTGTGGCCTGTTTGTCCAGTTTTAAATATTTATAATATTGTCTTCAAATGTAAATTCTGTTAATAATGCACAAGCTGAATTTTCAAACTATTCTATGTCAGTGAAGATGCCAGTTTTTTTTAATTGAAAATCAAGAAGCCTTTTATCAAATGCTGAAGACCGTTTTCCAAGTGCATTTGTTCTCTAAAATGACCAATGTATTGATGAGGAAAGAACTAAGCTGCATTTTACAGCATGAATAATCTGATTTATCTAAACCAATGAGCTTCTATAAGTGGTTACTTGTTTCATGGTTTGCATGAGAATAAATTAAAAGATCAAATGAGTTTTTGTGTATATCATCTTAGCCTTAATTTGTATCATGGGGGAATTTACAGGCTCTGATACCAGTCATGAATACATACACATTTTTGTTTTCGTATGATAAATTATGCTAATGGAATGTTTATTAGAAGTCTCATTTTTAAAACATCCCAGAATGCAAAGCTTCTATTCATGTTTAATGGCAATTTTGTCACCTAATACTAGGCCCGCTGACAAAGAAAAGGTACTGTAGTTGCCCTGTTACAGCACTTCCTCAACATATCTCAGGCATTATTAATCACCTCAGCCCCTTTACTTAAAAAAATAAAATAAATAATAGAACTTGTAGAATGTCTGAATTATGCTGCAATTTGAATGAAATCTGTGATGATAACATTTAAATATGTGCACAAAAATAAGGTACAGTACTGTAGGTCCTTTTAAGTAACACGAAAGTTCTGAATGGAAAAAAAAATACTCTGTGTTCCTTTAAATGCACAACTGAGGTAAAACCCCTAATCTTGTTCTCAGACACAAAACAGGGGATTTGAATTTGAATTTGAATGTAATGCTAAAAAAATAAAAATATAAAATAAAAAAATAAAATCAATATATTGATTATATTAATTATTCTATAGATTTTAGAACTGTATTTTAAACTGTTCCTTTTTCAATGATATTTGTTACGTTGCATGTTATTTTAACTTAACAACATTGCAAACCAGTGACTGAACAGAATACTGTAGTTAAGAAAAGATCCACATTTTCAGAACGTCTCATGTTACCATTGACTCTGTGTGTAAATGTTTTATTTTGTGGTAGTCAAGCCCATGAAACTAAAGAATGCCATTGAATTCTTATTGTTTCCTCCAGAAGCAGCTAGTCTTTTTTATAGCTGATTGTAAAATGAATGTAGTGTGCCACCCTGAGTCTGCTCCATTCACACAGTGCTCTTGGCTCAGCGACACTGATATGTCTACCAATGAGCTACTTGCGCACCATATAGTGCTCCAAATTAATCTCTACAGTTGTCATGTCAGTACATTGGGCACGGAAGTTGCAGAATAGTACCGGGCAGCTTGGCAGCTCTGCTCAACTCAGGTAGTGCAAAGTGTTTTCTGTTTCTACAGGTCGGCTGAAAACCTTGTTTTCCTTTAGAAGCACAATATAAGGAGTTGTATTCCTTATAGGAGAACATTGGCTACCTTAAATATCTTTAACAGCAGAGAAAAAAATACTCTTTTGCCAACGACAGGCAAGAAATGATCTCTTGGTTTTAGATTTCAGGTTTAGCCACGTCGTTCCAGCTCTCAGCAGTGAAACATACCACCAGACTTTGTTTACATTGCATTGCAGATTCTTATCCTACTTTAATGATCACTAGTGCTGCAGTATGAGTAGAAAAAACATTTGCACATATAAGGTATTTTAAGGCCCATCTTCTGCAATACAAACTTCAAAGGTTACTGAAACTTATGCGAACAAAGGGTCTAAGACTAACATTCCTCCTTTTATTATATTTGCATTATAATGTACTGTAGCATTAATTCTGTAATCCTAGTAGTCAGCTGAAGTGCTGGTGCTGCCTGAGATGAAAGGAATAGAGTACTCTATATTCAGAATGAGTGTTAGACCCTTGAAAACATACAGTACCTCACAATCTATTACTGTTCTGCCCAGTCTCATAAAATATGAGAGAATATAATGTTTCCAAGCAACCTACCGTGTCCAAATTTAGTGGAAATGGCCCAGCACACTATAAATCCCATGATTCTTGGGGACTGTGAAATAATGGCAGACCATTTTCCTTAATGTGCTTTGCTATGGGCAAGAAGCCCAATGTAAACTATCTCACAAGAGCTGACATGACTGTTAACACACGTACCTCTAGGGTGTGCCTGAATGTAACATCAGACCTGGCTAATGTGTCCATTCAGACAAGGGCTACAGACAGTGATTGTGGATACAAAAAACGCCAAAAGGAAATGGAATTTAGTCAATTTTGCCAAGAAGCACTGAGTCAAAACAGCTGATGGTAGATTTCCCTTTTTATGAGAGGACTACTGAATGGTTATCTGTCTCTTTGTACATAAGTTGCTGATACTATTGCCTTTGTTAGTGGACCAACCTGTAATTAGGGGTTCTGGTAATGTGGTATACTGTATAACAGTAATAAATATAAAATAGTTATTATTCATCAATCAGTGTTAATAGAGTATGGCAATTACTAAGACTATAGTCATGCTACAGTATGTTAAACTATTTAATACACATAGCATAAATCTAACTACAACGTTGACAGAATGTTTTTTACAGGTGAAAAAAAGACTATTCAAAAACTCCGGATGTGACATCATGGTAACTGACATACAGAATGAGCCAATTCCAAAGGTGTTATTTTTGTGGGATAACTTTAAAGGAAAATGAATTTGTAAAATTGTAATTTCTTTAAATAACTTAAAAGGTACTTGTTGTGATTTTTAATTTTGGCAGGATTTTAAGTTTTGGTAGTGAAGTTCAGATATGTTGGTTAAACAAAGGGCAAGTTACAAACATTAACTCAGGACTTCATTGGTCAAATGAATAGTGAGTTATTTTCCATCCAATAAAACATGGATGTTTAGCATAACTAGTAGCCTTTAAACGCATCTCTTGGCAAGAAGGTGAAAATCTAATACATTTTTAAAAATATTTTTGTGAAAATGAAACTGTTGATGTTGCATGCATGACTTTTTTAAGTTAAATACAGTATGTCTTCTGCTATTGGTCAATTTGTACATTTTAGAATGAGTGAGGCGTTTTGTGATTTTTGTGCAATATTTATAAACGAAAACACCTGACTCTTTTTTCTGTTTTATATCATTTTTGCAAGCTTCTTGTAAGTTACTTGTCTTGTGAAAAATTAAAATCTTTCTAATTCCATGGCTCTCTCTTCATTATACTTTCCTACCTCTGTTTATCTTGTACTCCAAGCATGGAAAGTATTGGAAAGAATGACCTCACATTTTTTCTGTTCTATTTTAATCAGCAGGCACAGAACAGGAAGAGAGTTCATCACAGGAGAAACCCAATCAGGGTTAACACAGTACCCTGATCTTCAGCATCAGTAACACCTCTCTATTCATTTGAGAAGAGCTGTTAACTTAGAAGGCTGGAGCACAGTGCTAGCTCCAGGGCTGTAGGTTCAATTCCTGTAAGGTCCACTTAAACGAAGTGCTCTGTTTTCTCAAAAATATCTGGACGGCATACAACAATGTGCCACTGCACTGCAGTATGAGAGACACTGCCTTCATGTGTAACAGGCCTCATCCACTGCACAACTTATAGAAGTGATACCACCCCCCCGAAATGTAGACAGTACTGTATAAAACTCTGCTGTGATAGAAGACCTGGTCTTGTGGTGCAGGGAATTTCTTAGTTCAAGTACCTCTAGGGTGTCCCTGAAGGCAACAGCAGACCTGGCTAATGTTTCAGTTTAGATACTGTAACTAGACGTTTCTAGAGTGGCGCTTTGTTGTTCTGGGCCTGCTAGTGACTGTGATTGAATCTTGGCAGGGGCAGAGCAGAGCCACACTTGTCACTGGTGCCATGCAGATTTCTCTCATGGTATAGGACCATTCCTTTTGGTGTGGCAGAGTTATCCACTGATCAGGGAGTGCTGCTGTGCATTCTCAGAGCCAGCAGGCGACCAGGATTGAATCCCAACAGGGACAGGGAGAGCCACACAAGTAGATGTAAGCAGCATTTTCATTGCGTTTGTGTCTGTAAGCCACCTACATCTCTTTAAAGATATCATGTTCCTGAATGTATGTGAGTTTCTCCCCTTGCTGTTTCCGGTACTGTGCACAGTACTATAGGATAGGTGTTTGTGGCTTTACGAGACAGTTGCTCTGCTCAGCTCTCACTAGGATGATGTCGGGTCTATTACTGACGATGCAGTAATGAGTCTGCAATCAGTCTGGGAGCTCAGATTCTGTTGCTATATTTGTTTCATTGGTGGGAACTATATTTTCATACCATTAATGACTGACTCCTCCATAACACAGCATGCAGAGACAGCATTCATTAAATACAGAGCAAGCAACAGAAGAACAACAAACTGAAAACTGGATATGAATCACATCCTAAGTGGGTAGGTGAAACAAAACGTGCATTAAATATCAATGATCTGGTGGTCCAAAGAGATTCTGCTCAGTCCGGGGAAGGACAGCTGCAGAGAGACAAAGGAAACAATGAAGTGAGTTGTTTTCTCACAGCTGCCCTCGGTCGGATGAGTGGGCTAGAAGGGAGCTGTGTGCTGGCCGAGTCTTGTGCGGCACACTGGAGCAGTCATGTGTATAGGCTCCAAGCACCTGCAGCTCGTGTCCAAAGCAAAAGTACACACTCACTGTGAAAAAAAAAAAACATTTGCAAGAGTTAAGACGTGGATAGAATCAAGATTTGGGTTGAATCCTGAAGATTAGAAACCCATTACTAGAGTTGTAGAAGCCAGAAATCTCCAGCACACATAAAATCACTATTAGTTTCTGGGTTTGTTTATGTGGGGCAGGAGAGGGAAAGTATTGATTTAAACCAGGTCTAATTCAAAACCTATACATACCGCATTTATCATAAGATGCTGATGATAGACAGCGATGACTATTGCCAGCAGGAACAGATTAAAAAGTTTTTTGGGGAAGCTCGATGGAAGGCAGTGCGGTCTATCTCAGAGCCAGCAACTGACAAGAGACATTCTGAAATGCAGCATCTGTAAGATGACAAAGGAGGACAGGGTTTTTGCATGAAGTATCACTGAAGAGCTGCATTCATGATGTACATAAGTCCCTTGAAAATAAGTTCCTAAGGTTTTAGGGGGAAAGTCGCAGTATCGTCATTCACTAATTCAGGGGTCCCAGTCCAGGTCCTGAGTGGTCAGACCACAGATTTGCCACATTTCTTTAACACCAACAACTGAAGAGCTGGGAGGACTTGTTAAACTGGCTCAGTTAAACCAATACTAGGCTTATTATGGTTGTTAAGAGAAATTCTAGACTGAAAACTTATAAACACACCAACCTTGCAGGACCTCTGGTCTAAGTGTTCATCACACTGATTTGCCAGTGTAATTTGTTTCTTGAAGCTCTAGAGATACTGTGATAATATTCATTGAAAAAATGGCAGAATTACAACCTCTCATTTGTAACCTTTTCCCATACTGTTCACTTAAAGGTCGCAAACAGTATATAAACTACCTACTTCAATAGAGCAGTTCTCTTAAAGATAATTCAGTAATGGCATATGTTTTACACACAGCTGAGCTCATTACAGTATATCGTATATATTCAAGAAGGTCAGTTGTGCGCACATTTTGGTCCTCGGTCACAAATGTTAATCCATGAGGTAATCAAAAGCGTTTCTCCAGTGCGTCCCTGGCCTGATAGCCGCGCACATCTCCAGCGCCTCATTCTCAGTGTCAGCCGGAGAGGAATGACTATCGGCTTTTTTTTTTGGCAACGGCAGGCTGGAACCGCTCAGCTGGAGTGTGAAGCCAGGACTATATTTGTCTCTTGTGCTGTACACACACACGACAGCGTCTTTCAGGGAGCTATTTTAAAACCAAACGGCACTCAGAGCTTATTAGTTTTAATGAAACAGGCGAGAAGTTTTGTTTATATGGCAGTATTTCGGGAGACACCATTCGGACGTTTTTAAAAGTCCGTGAACTAGCGAAATAACAGCTCAGTCATAACAGGCCGAAGATCAATGCGAAATTATGTAGTATTGAAAACTTTGTTGCGGGGGGGTGGGAAATGGATAACAACAACAACAACAACGCTTTCACCGCGTCACCTGCTGAAGAAAGCGGCTCAGGTGCGAGCGGGGAGGACCAAGGAGACCTGCGGCTGGACGAGGTGCAGATGCATCTCACCTGCTTACCCGAGCGCTACATGAAAGCGAAATTTACTTTGTCGGCGTACATCCTCTGCTGGACCGTGTTACAGCTCTGTCAGGTAGGAAATGAACAAAACTCTCTACGTTTCCTGAGAGGCTGAGGGTTGGTACGGCTTCACGTGTGCACCTTAACATTTCAGAGTGCAGTTTAGTTACGATGCAGACAACAGTACTACACGGACAGTATTTGTCTACTTACGGCGTTTGTAACTGTTTCGCTTGAGCTTGTACCGTGTTTGTACTGCGTTGCAGCCCCTTTGTGAAATCAAAGGACACCCATTGCCTAGACAAAATATAACTTGATTTATAGTTGGTAAAACTTACCCTGCCAAACAGCCCTGGCAAATACACACAGTGCTGAAATGAACCACTTCTTAAGAGAGCCAGAAAGCTTGTTTTTCTTTGAAGAGCAGTTCAGGGTTAGTATTGAACAGGAGGTTTGCATCGGTTAGTTGGAAAGGCTGACAGCATCATTTAACCCTTTCGATACTGACAAGCCTAATGCACATACTGTATATTGCAACGTTAAGTGTCGCTACACAACATATGCATTTTACTCTTTCTCAAGGCAGGAAGAAGTTTCTATAGAATTAATCCATAGGCATATCATTAACATTTTAATCAACACACTATATCACAAAATGGTGTTTCCTGTACAATAGAGACATAAAACCGATTTTCATTTTATTACCTTATAGCCTCTTATACTGCAGCTAAGTGTTTTTCTCTTAGCTAAATGTTTGGCTGGTCATTTGGCAGATTTGGTTACAAACCCTTCAGTTCCATGTTGCTTGGTACAAAGCAATGTAGTGTATGTAATAGGGGTCTATAAAATTCTAGAAGAGCTTTTAACTAACAATGGGAAACTGAGTGAGCTGTTCTCAGTTACAGTAGTTTATGCTTGTGAATCCACTTCTCTTTTCCAAAGTGCTTGGTATTCAGAAGCATAAAAGGTTTCTATGGAAACTCCTTTGGCTTACATTCTAAGGCTGTGCATGAGTGATGTTATTATTTTATAGGTGCACAGGCAATTTGAGATTCTGCATGTGATCAGTGCACATTCCTGGTAGCTAACTACATGTGATAGCCACAAGTTGCCCCCTATGGATTATCTTTAAACAGGACGACCAGAATTAATTGACTGTTTTTATATTGAAAAGCGTTATTTTTAATGGACAATGCAATGCATGCTTAAACTCTGGATGATTACAATGGAATAAACCTTCAGTTAGCCATGATAATAATCAAATCATTTTGTACATTCCTTTACCGATGGTGACTTTCCATTTTAAGTTCATTTAGTGATCTCCCTATCATAAACTCTTCTAAAAAGTTTAATATTCATAAAGATACAAATAAACTCTTAAGCCACTAAAACTTAGATTTTTAATATAAAAGTCTGAATTTTGAATGAGTCTTTAAAATGTATTTTTTGGAAAAATTGTTTTAACAACAGAATAAACTAAACATGTACAGAACTGAAGAAACAATTTGTAAGGTGTTTCTTTAAATGGGAACTCTTATATTGTGTCTAGAGTTTAACTCAACAAGCAAGCAAGAGTTATGACAGATGAGATGTTTAGGTCTGTATTATACAAACAGTAGGTATGTTTACTCTGGTGAGCACAGGCCATAAACAGAATGCTATTATTGTTGTGTCATGCTGAAATCTCGTTTCTTCCAAAATCCATGCTTCGTGAAAGGTATACAGATTGTTTAAAGACTCCTAAAATTTCAGCAGGACAAATCTAAACATACCATTTGGCTGAAACGAAGGAACACACAATTTAAAAAATGCAGGCTTCTTTCCATTTGAGTTTTTTCACAAGTCTGCTGTCCCAGTAGAGTTGAAGTCTGGCACAGCAGTGAGTCTTTCTGCAGTGCCATAAAAGTGACTTTATATGCGTGTGAGTAAATTATTTCACCTGATCTGTTTTATTCTGGTTCTGGAGTAAGTTGTATTACTCTGAAGTGAAGCGTGGTTAAATGCACTTGCATAAATCGTCAATAAATTGAGTGCGTGGTTGGTTGCATTTATTTAAGACTGCCCTTTTCGAAACCTCTTGTTGTTGTTTCAGAGAGATTTCTCACTGGCCACCTCACCAGAGAACTTTTTATTTTACAATTAGTTCATTTTGTTTAGGGTCAAAAGCAGGAACATTTGTAAAATGTCTGTTTGCTCACAAGTGATGTAGCAAATGTCGCCTGTGAGTGTAAAGTGTAGATCAGAATGCTCTTTTTCCAAACAGACTATTTCATGTGAAGGCGTTGGAGTTGCACCAGCAGTCAGTGAGTTTAAACGTAGCCCAGAGGAATTCAGGAGTCAGTATGTGTCCAGGAGGGATCTGCAAAGTTCATTAGCCTTAGACTCTCCTGGCCTTCATACAGTACATCACTGTCGTGATCGTGGGCTGCATATACATGGTATTTCTAGAAACATAAGAGGGTTTGATGCAGGTGTCAAATTGTTTTAAATAGGGGAGGATTTGGTCCTGAGCACTCAAAAGCGACTCCTATAGATCTCTCTGGGTTTATGAGGTAGGTGTGTTAAATTTATTTTTAAAAACATCTTATAAGAAGATAATTATAGAGGTGATGCGATCGAGTTAGTGACTATCCTCACATCTTCTAATCGATCCTAAAAAGACACTTAGTGTTGCTGTTTCAGTCTAAAAGATTTGATGCAAAGGCAGCCTCTTGAATGATCTTATAAATAAAGCAAGACATGCCAGAGAGATTAAAAGCACAGCTAACAGCAAGTTCTCGAGTGCACATGCTAAAGGAGGATTTAAGGTTTTCTAAGCAATGGAATGAACAGTATCTGCCAAAAACATGATAAAGTTCACCATTACATGCATATCTTTAACATATTGCAATTTAGCAATCGTATACATATACAGTGTCTTGAAAACATATTCTGACCTTTTTTATGGCTGTGCTTTGGAAAATAGATAAAAGGTGAATTTTTGTCTCAGTGTTGAGACTGAAGCATGTTTTTCTAGAAGATTTGCCAGTACTTTGCTGAATCTGCGTTCCCATTAGTGCTGGCAAGTGTTCCAGTCCTTAATGATGAGAAGCAGAACTAAAACTTAATGCTGCCACCACCATGCTTGACAGTAGGGATGGTGTTGACTGAATGATGCTATGTTAGATTTACGAATGATGTAACACTTTGCATTTAGATGAAAATATCCCAATTTTGTCTTGTCTAACCACAAAACCATTTGCAGTATCGCTTAAGTGATAACGTCAGGAGGATTTTTAGATGTATTTCCCAGTCTGCAATACATGTCAGCTTTGTGAAATGACTGAGATCTTATTGAATCTTGGACATTTTCTCCCTTTTCAGCTATTGAACTCTGTAGCTCTTCCAAATTTGCTCTTGGCCTCAAAGTGGCATCCCTAACCAGTTTCCTTCCTGTCTGCCTGCTCAATTTAGAGGGACAGCCTGTTCTAGGCATGGTGTAGGTGTCTTAATGATCATCTTCCCCATTCTCCAAAAGATAATAAGGATCTTGGAAATGTTTTATATCCTTTTCCTGGTCTGTGCAATTATTCAGCTTTATCTATGAGTTGTTTTGAATGCTCCTTGATCTTCAGGGTTGAATCTTTGCTTTTAATGCACTACCTGAGTAAGGACCTTACAGTTATAGATGTAGTTTTTCTAACATCATGTGAACCACAATTATTACACACAGAAGCCACTCAACTAATTGTGTGGCTCATTGAAGTAATTTTGTACATTCACATAGATTTTCCACAGCGAAGGTATTGATAACTAACTTTTCCATTTTTCTTTCATATCCATTTACTTTTCTTTTGTGTTTTTTGCTTTGAACATGTTGTGCAGATTGTGTATACAACAAATATTAATTGCTTCTTTAAGGTGTCATGACTACAAGCTTTAAGGCCTCAAAATGTGAAAGCTGTGTAAGGTTCTGAATACTTTTGCAATGCATTGAAAAACTGTACAGTAAACTGTAATTTATCATACTCTGTAATCAACAGCATAGTTTTGTTCTTATAGCACCTGACTGCTAAGAATAAGATTTCTACACACTGATAATTTAGATGATCTTTGTGTATTGCTAGCTTTATTAGTAAGTAGTGCTGTGGTGACACTGCACTGTATTTCTGTATGAAGATGGCCTTGTGTTCTGTCCCAAATGCCTACTAGCTAAGAGCAGTATTGAGTGAGGTTGCCAGTTACCATAGAGGCCAGCTTTAGAAAGCATCAGTGACAGAATCTCTACCCTGGAGAGATCCTAAATAGGGCTCCATGACCAAGTGGAATTATTGCTGATATTGAGCTGTCTGTACTGGAGAATGAGGAGAATGCAGACTGAATGGGTGTGGGAGATGCATTCAGTTGGAAAGTCTTAGCCAGACAATAGAGGTAGTAAACAATGTAAACATTTACATGTAAATATAGGTTTAACTATACCTTTTGTATGATGTATTTACCTTAAGATCTAGACCTAGATCTTAAATCAATTTCATAGTAGTAGTTAATATGAAAAATTGAAATACAGCCACAAACTTCTTTCCAGATCCTGCTTCAAATGCAACTTGGAACAAACACTTTTCCAGTTTAATTTGGGAATTAATAATTAACTACAAAGACCAGCTTTTCCATTATTATGGTTCATTAGCATGACAGCCAGCTAAGACTAGTGATACAGACATATTTATGTATTTTAGAATGTTGTTTGGGTGGGAATTAAGGGTAACTGTTGCCATGATTTTTGGGTATGAATATTAATTGGCTATTTCTCCAATCACAACATTAGAGGAAAGGGAAATTAGCTGTATCATGCTAATAAGTCCTGATAAGGTTTACATGAAAATGAAAAGTCAGAAGAGTTTTGTTTTGTTGCATTGTGATTTGATGAAAAACTTTAGCATTTATTCATTTATCTAGCTATTTTTTATTTAGAATTAAGTTAGTGTTCAGTGTCACCTTACTGTATTCCTGGGTTATACTGTATGTCCTCCCAATTTGGTCACTGACCTTTCGTTTCAATGAGCATCTTCAGCGTTTTCAAATCATGATGAGCATTCCCTGGATTGCTCGTCTTGGCAGCTACACACTGACAGTACGCACAGTCCAGTACTCTGGCTCTCATTGACAACACTGGGTTATTTATATACCTCTTATCACCATGCTATTAATGTTTGTTTGAACAGTTCATAAATATACAATATAGGAATTTTATTCAGGGTATGGTCAGTATAAGGGTTTTGTTACTAACCTCCAATAAATCTACAGTACAGCTGTGTTACATGTATGTCATGCTATTAAAACTTGAACATTAAATTTAATTTATAAGTGTTTGCAACTCTTTGCTTAATCCAGAACTGAAAACTTACAGGTGGACAACAAATCCTAGGAAAACCTGATACGCAGCAAGCTGACAACATCCCAACTGACTCAACCCCCTGATCTCCACAGCTTAGGGAATTCAAATGACAGACTCAAACCACTGCATCTATTCTGTAAGGCTCCAACCTGTGCTTATCTGTTGAGCCACTCATGCATTTTCCTTTCTCTTTAACTCTTAATGTATGCATTAGGATATCGGGGCTATAATTCTTACCTGTGTGTACATGTCTGGGGTGGAGCAGTGGCTCTGTGACTAAGGATCTGCACCTGTGGCTGGAAGGTCGCCGGTTCAAATCCCACAGCCGGCAGAGGAATCCTAATCCGTTGGGCTCCTGAGCAAGGCCCTTAACCCCAACTGCTCCAGGGGTGCCGTACAATGGCAGACCCTGCGCTCTGACCCCAGGCTCTCTCCCTGTCTGTGTGTCTCATGGAGAGCAAGCTGGGGTATGCGAAAAGATAATTCCTAATGCAAGAAATTGTAAAGGGTTAATAAAGTGATGTTATGTCTGCCGTGAAGGCTGTGACCTTTAACCATTTTCATTCTAAAGAGGTGAGCTGAAATGCATGCAGCACATTTCTGTTGCTCAGACAGTGTCATAATTTGAAGTTAAACAGGTGGATTAATGTATTGATGTACTGTATATCAGAAAAACTTTAAAAATGCAATTTAGTCCCCTAAACATTAGTTATGTCACGACCGCCAGCCAGCAGAGACTCGTAAGCGAGCTAATCAGTACCAGCAGCGGGTTATTATTAACAAGCGCCGCCACACGAGTTAACACACCTGCAATTGCTCTACCGTGCGGCACGCCGGGTTATTTATACCATTCTAACCTGATTCCCATTGCTCGGTATTGAGTTAACTTCTCGTAAGCTCTACCTAGCGTTTCTGTACCTTTTTGCCTTCCTGGAATTTTGGACTTCACCTTTTTGCCTTCGGACTACGGATCTCGCCTTGCCCCTCGGATTGTTTATTATCAGTGTCTATACCGGAATTACTACCGCTCTCTTTTCGACCTCGATTCTGTCTCACGTTTTGGATTGTTCACCACCAGTGTCTTTACCGGATTTTGACCTACCTTACTCCTTCTGACTACGATTCAGCTCCTAGTTTCGGTTTGTTCGCTTACTTACCTCCCTACAACTCCTGCGTCTGCATTGGATCCTTTTCACCTCTTCAGAGCAGCGTTACAAGTTACGCCCCACAAACAAATTAATGTTCGAATGCGATATTATGAAAAGGTTGAAATATGACTAGATAAAGACTCCTGTTGTCTTGGGTTTCTCCATCCCCTCCTGATTAACGAAATGAAATGGATGGTGCATATTTGTAAGGTTGCACCTCCAGAGATGATGGTTGCGCATCTACATCCATGTGCCAGAGGTTCTGCGGTTTTAGTCTTGCTGCAGTGCTGATGGGTCCCAGTGAAAGACCCGGAAAGCGTCTTTGGAATGCAGCTGGCAAGAGCTGGGGCATGGATAACAAGGACCCCTGATCAGACCAGAGCGTGGACCACTCGAGAGGTCACGCCCGTGGAGCAACGACAGCTGTCAGAGGTGTGCTGCCCTTTGTGCTTGTGTAAAAGGCTTGACTGGCCTATGTGCAGTGCTTGGGGAAATCATGCCACTGTGAGGATGTTGTTCTCACTTGTGTTCGACACTGGCCGGGCATGCAAAGTCATGTTGCAGGTGTCTCCCTGAGGATTATGTTCGCTGACACCTTTACTCCAGTTCTCTGGAGACGGCCACCGCAAAGAAAATAACCTTCTTCCTGCTTGAAGATTGCTATCAGCATCCTGCAAGGCTGCAGGCATTGTTTTGGCTTCCAGGCCTGTCCAGATGACATACTGTACACAAGTGCACTGTAACTGACGTGATAATTTCAAGCTTGTCTATGGAAGAGGTCCTCCACATTTGCATATACTGTACCAGTATCTCGCATTCTTTTAATGGCTCCGTCTATTAAAGCCATTTTCAACAAAATCAACTATTAGTTTAGACACACCTGTAATTCAGTGATGCTGATTAGTCCAGAGCCATGCTTTCACCAATTATCGGACCTCATTGTCATCAGATTTTGATCTCCGAGAGCTTACTTCATTCAACCCCACAGAGAAGAACCATACGGGATCAGTATTGTGTGCAGACCACCCCTTCAAAATCCGGATCATCAGTGCACAGAACTGTAGCCCTCACCATTTGTAGGTGTGTGTTGTCATGTTGAAGACTCACACTGCCCCTCACTGCTTTTGTGCGCAATGTATTCACAGAAGTGATGAGTGTTATATTAAAGATATTATAATTATGTTGAAGTGGGTAACCTTAATCACTTTCCCAAAACTTAGATATGACCTTTGGTTGATTGTAGGTGATTCTATTGCATGGATGATGATGTTCTTCCAATTCAGGGTCACTAGGGAACTGGAGCCTATCCCAGCAAGCAATGGGCACAAGGAAAAATACACAGTGGATGGAATGCCTGTCCATTGCAGGACATGCACACACACACTCACACCAGGGTCATTTTCCCAGAAGCCAATTAATGTACCAGCATGTTTTTGACTGTGGGAGGCAACCCACTCTACAATACAAACTCCATACAAATAACACCCCAAGTCCAGAACTCAACCCAGAGCCCTAGCACTGTGAGGCAGTAGTGCTAGCCACTGCACCACTGCGCCATCTGCTGATGTCCTCTTGGGTTCACAATGCTGAACAGACGATAAGTGTTTTGTATCACTATGGGAAGACGTGTGATTGTCAGTGAGTATTATTGCTATCTTGAAAAAACAAGAGCCTGGTTACTCCAAACCAATCTGTAAATACACTCTTGTATAAAAGTCAGGTATTAAATGGTCAGCAAATGATATACACCCACCACTACAAGTGATAGTACAAATCACTTTATTGGCTTATCCTCAAAAGTCCCTCACAGGTGAAATAATATACAGTATAGAGTGTAGCAGGTTTTAGAAAAGCACCCTTTCAGGCTTATGGTGTGTGTTAGCCATGCACAAATAAGGCTGAAGCAGGAGTCTGTAGCTGCTAACTTTGAATTTAAATCCACAAAAGAGGAACTGGATGGTTCTTCTTATGTTTTCAGAAATAGCAACGGTCAATTAATATTCATTCCAATAACAGGTCCCTCAATCCATTTGTTAACAGTCGTATCCAGTATAGGGACGCAGGGGAGCCTATCCAGGAGCCTATCCTGGCAAGCAACGGATGAGCACATACAGTACAGACGCACATACACTCACACCAGTGTGTGTACCCGGAGTACACTCGTGTGAACACGGGGCGGAAATACAAACGCCACGCAGATCTGGTACTGAACCCAGGGCCCAAGTGCTCACGGCAGCAGTGTTAGATACTGCACATACATATCCTGTTAATTTACCTGAAAGAAAGAGTTAAAGTTTCCCCTGCCCAAGCACTTTGGTAATACCGCAGTCAGGTCCAAGTGGTTAAAAAGCAAGCTTGAGCCGACGGTGGATTATATTTTACTGAGGTGACTCAATGGCGACTCTGCTGAGGTTAATACTGCCCTGAGGGTCTCTCATCTGAATCCCAGCTTCAGTCCTGCCTGAAACGTTCTCGCTGTGAAAGCCTAATCCTCCAGACTACCAGCTGCTGCTGGCTGAGGGGCCGTCGTGTTGCAACATCACTGAGTCGCCAGGGCTTTATTAGCCTGGTTGTATTAACCTGCCACCCTTCTGCGAGGTCATCTTCCAGAGCTGCTCAGCACGGAAGGCAGGTAGATCAAACGAATGTTTTACAAGCGAAAGGGAAATCGGTAGCGTTCAGGAAATCCTGCCTTCATTTACATGGAAGTTACAACAAAGTGATTTCTCTTCAATCCCTTTTACTTTTCTAACCTTTAACATTTCCCACCTGTGTTTCAAAACTTTCCCAGAGCAGGGTAATAGAAAGGGGCTTTGAATCCTACAACTGTTTCACCATTTCTCCAATATTTCAAAAATCTAGCTGTAGTTTGTAATGAAAGACATAAGAAATAAAAGACAATAATGTACATTGATTCATATATTTACATTTTATCCACTTTTGTAAAGCCTAGGTCTGTCTCTAACTGCCACAGAGAGGCGTTCTTATTCCGGTTAAGAGGCAGTAGCTCACCTGTGCTTAAGAGACCCAAACATGTCAGCTCTGTATTAACAGAGCTTTCCCTGTTGGTTTCCATTAAAAGAAGAAGCTTCCTTTGTCGACAAGGGGATTAGAGAGAAACTTCCATGCAAACGCACCTTGAAACAATTTCTTGCAATCTGTCTCCAACTTTGGTCTTTGTTTCTTTTTGACAGAGATTAAGATGTTCCCCCAGTTGCAGAAAGGTAAGAATATTTTTTCTTTCCTCTTTTTTTATATTTTCAAGCTGTCTGCGCTCTTGTGTGACTTGGGGATTTGTCACATCTTGTACGTAGCCTTATTTATCAGCAGTCTCTTCAGTAGAAGAGCTTTTCTGTGAAAAGGAAACAATTCAATACAAGGCACACGGGTGCTTTTCAGAGCATACTACCAATGATATTCTGTAGAAAATAATACATTATTTGTTGGATTCTTTCATCTAAATTCACTTAATTTTGCCTCCATTTATACAGCTGGTGTTTCCCTGGTACAATTCATGTGAAGTACTTTGTTGAAGGATGCAATAGGGGTGTCTCTCCTGGAGTTTGAACATTCAGCCTTTCAGTTACTAGATGTTCTATCCTGAGCTGAAGAGATATTAATATCGTAAATTATTTAAATGCATTTCCCCTTAAGTTTGAATATAAAAAGGGTAACAAGATAAGCAACATGTGTTAACTCAGGCTCCTAGGGTGTGCAGGTAGGACTATATATATAAAAATCCAGAAACACAGATGCAAAAACATCAACAATTACCTGTTTTCAAAGTCAGCACATCAATTACAGGGTGTCTGAAAAAGGGAAATACCTGCTCTATTCAGTTCCCAGTCATTGTATTTTTGTATCTCTTCCCAAAAAGTGAAGTTTCTATATGAGTACTCACTGCCCGACATTTCTGCTCCCTCTCACAGCCCACAGGTGCAGAAGGCCCCCAGGGAGAATGTTTGTTCAGATTTACATTACTAGGAAAAACACGTCTCAAGGCTTCACGTCATTCAGACGTAATCAAAACGTCAACCGCCCGGCAGGATAGATGGCAAAAACATCACAATTTGTGTGGAGACAATGAACGGTTTTAAAAACACTAGATTAAAGTATCCTCAAAAATGTTTGCAAATTTCACATTTAAGAAAGTACAGCTTAAAAATTCCTGGTAAATACAGTACATCATTAAATGTTTGCTAGGTGATTTGTGGTTTCCATTTAGGTTAAAAGTTGAGATGGGGGAAGAATGAAATCGAGATAATTATATGGATCTCAGGGAAACCTTAGGGGAAAAACAGATTTGTCACCTCTGCAGAAAAATCTGGACAAACCGGTGGTGTCAGTGCAGTGTAGTGTGCGATGCAGCATTCTGTTTGGGTATAGTTCCCCATTGCCTGTTGTTCAGAATTCTTTGTGGGATTAACTACATGTTCTAGCCTGTTTATTTACTGTGAATCACATGAGGACTTCGCAGAGGCCTGAAATGCAGAACAATTATGAAGCCGGAAGAATTGGGTAACTTAATTGCAGAGAACATCTTTTTTGTTAGTCGACAAAGTTTTTTTTTTTCACGTTAGCAGGTGCTATACCTGTAGCTCAGTTGCTTTTTGACAGGCAGTAAATGCAGCAAGTATTTGCCAGTGTCTTCAAGCAGAAGACCAAGAATGATCTCCTTAGCATTGATTCCATCTATCAGATTAATTTATTGAATTATTATTGTCACAACATGTTTGGTAAACCGCTGCAGGGTCTCTTATCTTAGCAAAGACCCTCTTGACTCTATTGCACCTGGCCTACCTGGCCTAAAGTCTTTTCCAAAGAAAAAATGAAGTATTTATGTCTAGAGATACAACAGGCTTTAGTCTCCTGCAAACTCTGGTTAATTAAGATAAAGCAGCAGTACTTCACAGTAGTAATGGCTGAGGTCCGGTTCTGTACTGTACTTGTGTGCAGATGCATCTCTGGTAGCATTTCCTTCCATTGATGTCTTAATATTGGGCGGTGTGTCTAATTATTAGGCTCTTTGTGTGTCTGCTGCTTGTATTCAAAGTCTCCTGCACCAAGCTGTGAATCTCCCTTTTTGTAATTATAAGAACAGTTACAGATAACGGGCCCGTTGGTCCACCTTGCTTCTCTGGTTGCCAGTAGTTTAATGATCCAAGACTTCTATCAAGCCATTTCTGGAAAGTATCCCACTAAATCAGCTTAAAAAGCTTCATTTCCATTAGACCAGAAAGATGATTAGTTGCTCTCCTTGTATCGCTGCTAGAGCAGCAATGTCTTTCTTCTAGTATGGTGTCCACAACTGAAGAAATGTTCTGCCATGGATCAAACTAATGAATTTAGTTTAACATGACTTCTTGATTTACGTTCTACACTCTTAATGATATAGCCATGTATACTGTTGGTCTTTTTACCTCTTCACTTTCAGATCAAACAAAAGGCACCATAAACATCTAGATCTTTCTCGTGCATTGTTTTTTCTACAAATATGATATTTTATATTCTCGATCTTGCTTCCTGTATGCAGTACTTTGCCTTATTCACATTATATTTAAGTTGCCAGATGTTAGTCCAGTGCTGAATTTTGTCTCCACCCTGTTGTATCGCTTGTTCTTTTCATGATGTTTGCATCTCCATCTACAGTATATTGATACTGCACCTGCAAATCTAAAAAGCGTATGGACTATCCAGATTATAGAAAATGGATGTAGATAAGGAAAATTTGCCGTCCTAGCAATTATTACATTGGGATCCCTCTAATGACTTCATTCTAGTCTAAGGTAACTCCCCCTTTCCATCGTCTGTTTTCTGCTCTATAACTGGGAGATGGGAGGAAAAAGGATGATGGAACTTGCTTCTAAAAGTCTCGGGGGAAGGCAAATGACCTCTCATCACATGAGCAGTCCAGTGAGAGTGGACTGTAAAAACCCTATGTGACTCTCTGTGAGATAGTGTGGTGCCAGGTCTCTCAAGTAGACAGGTCTTTTCTTTCTACTTTCTTTCCAGATTTCCTTGAACCCAATTGGGTACTTAGTTCCTTGCGTAGGGGTTGACTGTGGGCCCTGAGGTTTTGGTGTACCTATCTGAGAGCAAGTCTGAATAAACCCAAAGGCTTGTGGATGATCGTTAAAGCACTTCCATGTATTCAAATGTGCCATTTTCCAACTTTTTTATGACTTCTAATTTCAGACTGTTACTATGGACCATTGATGGGTTGCAGTAGGTTTTTTTACTTGACCGTAGTGTAGTGATGGCTGTTTATGTGTGGAGATTCTGGAAGCAATTTCTTTGCATGGAACATTGTCAAGGAATACGTTTTTGAAGAAGCCATAAGCCTAAGTTTGAAAACATTGGTCAATGGAGGTTTTATTATGTTCCTCTGTTTCTTTTGCTGTTTTTTGTGCTTTGATAATTATTTGCTGGAATTCTATTCGATGAAAACCTTTCATAAATATGGGTTTCCAGTACAGTTATTAAAAGGCAGCTCAAATAGTTATTTGTTTTGTAATAGCTCAACAGCTTGAGCAAGAAGATGAAAAATAATCTAAGAATTCAACCATATTTATGAGATAATATTTTTAAAAAATCAAAACATGAATTGCAGTGGAGTTTTATAGCCTTGCTGTTTTAGCAGCTGTTTTACCAGCCTACTAGAATTCTGGTCAACAAACACCTCTTAGATGTCTGTGCTTAAATACTGCTTTTGTAAAATACTTGTTTTGAAAATAGTGTGGTCATGGGAGTGTACCCTGTATTGCAACATTTTTCATTTGATTTTAAAAGGTGAAGAATCTCAACATCATGGTTGTTTGCAGTTACTTATGAAGAGACAAGGAAGGAGACTGTGCCTGAAGGGGACAAGAAAAAAGAGCTGTCAGATAATAATGAATTATAGTTCCGATTGTTAAACCAAGCTGATTGTCAAGGAAGTGTAACAGATGTAGCTGGACCAGAATGAGACAGACAATTATTGCCTGTCTACCTTTTTTGTTCTTAAAGGGTTGGAGCACGTGAAGGATCCAGCTCTTGTTCAGCTAGTTTTAGAGTGATCATACCCTACTTTTAATGTAAGTGTAACAAGTGCAAGGTTTGATCGACATCAACTCTGAATGCAGAGCCACACATAGATGCTTCCCAGAAGCATCTGTGAAGACGTCTGCCACAGAAGACAAGGGTTCCTGCCGCAGGGGGGACTCAGTGCTGTCTAGCTTGAGAAGGGGTGATGATCTGAAACAGTCCCAAGGTTCCTGTCTATCAATATAAGAAACTGTATGGATATTCAAAAGTGGATTGCTGATGAAACAAAAACAATACGTACTTTAGGATGACATATCTTATGAATAAAAAATATAGCCCTGAAAATGTCCGTATTTGGATGTGGTGATTGCAGTGCTGCCATATTTATTTGTCCAAGGCTATCTTCTTTCTTTTTTACACACATTTTCCTCACAGGTGTGCACTCCCTTGGCTTGAAACTCGATGCCTGCTTCTACCTGTAAGACTGCCCCTCCCTTCCCAGTCAACTGCATGTCCCAGCTTGTAGTGCTTCTTGACAAATCAGAGCCCCAGACATTCCCACTCCCAGCAGATGGGGGTACAGTAAGGATAGATGGTAGACTGCAGGCGTTTGTCCTTCAGTACCATTGTGTCTAATGTAGCAGATTCATGTACAGTAGTTATCTGGGAGGTAAACCAAGGAAAACATCTTGCAAAAAGTTATTGAAAGCAAAGCATGTTAGATTTGCTCATGGGTGTAATATCCAGTGTATGAATCAACTGAATAGAGTTTTTTCTTTTTACAAAGTACAATGTTTTATTTCGGTTATTGCATCAACACTGCTTCAGCGTCAGACCTGAGGGAACCACCTTCATGTCTGAACAAAAGTTAGTGCTCCTGCCGCTCATAGCTCTTGGTCAACGGGCTCTGCTGTGGACTGGGGTGCCTGCCCTGGTCCCCTGGTCTGTGTGTGTTTTCTGTGAGTGCTCCGGTTTCTTCCCCCAGTCCTAACACATGCTGTCCAGGTAAACCAGCATCTCTGCAGTCTCTCATGTGAGTGAGTGAGTGCGCGTCTTGCAACGGACCTGTGCCCCTCAGGGTGTGCTTCCATCTTGTAGTTGGCCAGCATTGGCCAGCAGCCATATCACCCTGCAACTCACAACTGGCAGCCCACTGAAGCTAAGCAGGTGTGAGCCTGGTCAGTACCTGGATGAGAGACCTCCTGGGAAAAACTAAGGTTGCTGCTGGAAGAGGTGTTAGTGAGATCAGCAGGGGGCGCTCACCCTGAGGTCCATGTAGGTCCTAATGCCCCAGTATAGTGACGGGGACACTATACTGTAAACAGGCGCCGTCCTTCGGATGAGACGTAAAACCGAGGTCCTCACTCTCTGTGGTCATTAAAAATCCCAGGGCGTTTCTCGAAAAGAGTAGGGGTGTAACCCCGGTATCCTGGCCAAATTTCCCATTGGCCCTTACCAATCATGGCCTCCTAATAATCCCCCCTCTGTGAATTGGCTTCATTACTCTGCTCTCCTCCCCACTGATAGCTGATGTGTGGTGAGCATTGTGGCGCACTATGGCTGCCGTCGCATCATCCAGGTGGATGCTGCACATTGGTGGTGGTGGAGGGGAGTCCCCATTACCTGTAAAGCTTTGAGTGGAGTGGCCAGAAAAGCGCTATATAAGTGTAAGCTATTATTATTATTATTATTATTATTATTATTATTATTATTATTATTATTATCTTGTGCACTGTACCCGCTGGTGAGACTCAGACTCCACACCACACTCTTAGCATGAAGCAGTGACTGCAGCTGGATGGTTGCACAGGCTTTCCTTTTCCAGCAACACATTAACTATATGGTGTATATGTTACCATCAATTTGGCATAAACTCCATTGCCCTGTATCTTTTGCTGAAAGAAACAGTTGTGCTCTGAAAAGTGTGCTGCCCATGGGCAAAGTGCACTAGTTGCCTTGCTGCCTTGTAGTGCTGCAGTCCTGGGTTCAATTACTAGTTTGCGTGTTCTCCATGTGTTTGCATGGGTTTCTTCCAGATCCTCCAGTTTCCTCCCACAGTCCAAAGGCTGGTAGGTTAATTGGCTTCTGGGAAAATTGGCCCAGGTGTAAATGTGTTTGTGTCTGCGTCCACCCTGTGATGTACTGGTATCTGGTCCAGGTTGTATCCTGCCTTGTGCCTGTTGCTTGCTGGGCTGGGCTCCGGCATCCCCTGGGAATCTGTACTGGATAAGTTGGTTTAGAAAATGGATGAATGGTTTGCCCCTATTGCTCTTCTATTGCTGTGACTCATACATGTATAAAATCAGAACTTCGACACACCCTTGAATGACACATTTTGGATTTGCAGTTTGTTGGGGGGGGGGGCAGGTAGAAATTTAGATTTGATCCGTGCTTATGACAGCTGGTTTTGCTTTGATTGAGAAAGTGAAGAACCTGTAATGACATGAGCCATCGCCATTCTGGCTCTGGAGCTGTGTTCAGTCTTGTGTAAGCTGGTGTGAAAATCACCTCGGTGTGTTGGGTGTGTAAATGGCAAAGGAAATGTACTGACTGTGCATCGTAATGATCTTTTTTTTTGCTGTCCATTGAGCATTTTGTGCTTTTAAATGCATGAAGGCAGATCAGTGGGATAAAGCCCACTTTGTAAGGATTTTCGTTTCACTTTAACTACTAGCAGGTGAATGAAGCGAGTGAGTTTGTGACCTCCCCTATGTTGCTAAACTGTTTTGTGCTAGTTGAGTCTATTTACACACCAGCCAAGTCCCTGTTGCATGTGCTGCCCGTAATTACAAAATGAGAAGGGGAAAAAATGGTACGCAAGCGACTATTGTTTATTGTTTTGTTAAATAGCTGGAATCAAAACGGGTGAACCTGGCTTTTGGAATGCAGACAGGTGTCAAATGTAGGAAAATTTGGAGCACTCTTAACTAGACTGCACCACAACGGGCATTTTCTCTGGAGTCCTTGAAGGTTCCAGGGAAGCATGAGGATCTTTTGTTTGGATGCCTGTTTCCTAGCTCCGTCTGTCTCTCGCCGCACGGCGGAGTTATGTAAGCTCTTCCCAGCAGTGCAACTGTTCAGAGAGTACACAAAGGCTAGTTTTTACCCTTTTCTCTAGCTTGACAGCCTAGCAAGTTTTTTTTTTTTTTTACAGCAAGGCTCCAGGCAATAAGACTTTTTGTGTGGCATGAAAGAATTGTTTGGTCTCCACGTGCGTTTTACCACATTTAAGGCTGTGATCATAGCGCTCAGCTTGCTTGCACGATAAAAAAACGTTGAAAAATGAAAAGAAATTCTCTTCAGGTTCTGAAAAAAGGCAATCAAGGCAAGTGTTGGAGGCCCTGGTTCTCCTCACCCCTGAGGTGCTCATAAGTAATTACAACAAAAACTTTGTTCTTTTTATAAAACATTTGGCACGAATGTGAGGCATTGGTAGTTGCTTTAATTTATTAAAAAGAACAGAGGCTCTACAGCACTGTGTGATTAAGAATAAATATGCCTTCAAGTGAAATGAACTGAATACATATTTAAAGGCAAAGTATTTATTTTTATTTATATTAATGGTTGTTAATGCAGTTCTTAATTGTCATGCTGTTATCTCTTAAAGACATTTGAATGCCACATGTTTATGGTTGGATCCCTATGTTTAAATTGTTCAAAATCTAGAAAAAAAGACAAAGAGTAGAAATAAAGGAACATTTCTATTACTGTATAATGTCACAATATTGGCAAAACGAATGATCAAGAGAAAATAGAGAAATAAATGTCATTAGATGAAAGAGGATTAAAGATCAATGTTTGCTTTGACAGGCAGTGGTCTCTTGTGTTTAAATGCACAGACCTTGCATGATTTCCACGCCGAGACAATGTGGCTTTTGAAAATGCAGCTATCCTGCCTATGTGAACCCCAGGCCAACCAAAGTTTGAAAATGTTTTCAGAGTAAACCAGCTGCAGCCTGTGCAGTGGGAGTCCTTATCCAAACCACAAGAGCAGTACAACAGTTAAACTCCACCATTCTTGTAAGGAATATTTCGAAACAATAAAACCAAAAAAGAACACACAAGCCCCATAAAGGATGGCACAAACCACTTCTTTGTTCATAATAATGGGATAACCATGGACAAAAGCTTGTGTACAATAAGCACTCGTGTGGCAAAAGACGAAATAGTATGAACTGAAGTGTCAGACAAAGGCAATATCTATCAGTAACTTGAGCCAGACAAACACAGTGGGTGTCAGTGAGTGCATGAGATTCAAATGCACTTACTTCACAGTGAGCAACTTCACTCATCTGTCCTCTCTAGAGCACTTTGAGTTGAAGAGCTTGTTTTGATTGATGGTATAAGTCATGTGCTTCCATGAATCCATAGCCATTTGGGTCTTTATAGCTGCATTATGATTCATTGATATAAGTGAAGGAAAGATGCCAAACAGTTGCCTGTTGCTGCAAATACTTTGAGTTCTCTTGCAAAGAACAGCACTTGTGTGATCCCTGGGCTCAAACTGCCTAGCATTCACTTGGCAAGCATGTCTGGGTTACAGAATAGATTTGGCAAAACTGAGCGTTTCCAACACAAGGTGCCAAATGTCAGACAACAAAGATGGGTCATTTTCATTTTTGATCTGTTGGCTTTTTTCCTGACGTTCTTACATATAAAAACAGCTCTTTTCAGTTCAATTGTGCACAATTCTTTATGCCAAGCAGTTTTATCAAATTAAAAATGTTGGCTTCTGTACTTTAAAGAAGCATTTATATCCCCTACCAATTATTTAAGATGAGAAAAGTGTTTAACCTAATTAGGAAACATCTTTATCTAAGATTGATTGCCCTCCAACTCCAGCAATGCTAATCACTAATCCATTAAGTGTAATGCTGTTTGTTTAATTAGACAATTGCTAATGATCTCTCTCGTCTTGTTAAGGTCACACAAGGGTTATACATGTTTCTTTCTGACTTTATCTGTAAGTGATGTAGAAATATGTATTCAGACCATGTGTGTTATGTTCTCATATTAACACATAATTAGACACTGCCAAGGTAAACTTCAGCCCAACCAAGGCTTAAAAACATTTTAAGAATAAACCATCTGCAGCCTGTGTAATTAATGGCTATGTAAGGAAGCAACACAGGTGTTGTAGGTCGCTTTTAAATCCACAGTTTGTAAAGAGTTGGAACGCATGGGTTTTGAGTGATTTCGTCAGACTGAATTTTTACCCATGTTAATTGGCTCAGTGTGTGTGGCCATGTGCTGCTTGAGAGGAACTGGATGCTATTTGCACTTTGAGTGATCTTTAAACTACTTAGTTGAATGAACCAGCTGCCTAAGTGGTCAAACTGAAATTCATCCAAATGCTTACAAATTGAAAAGTTGCCCATAACTCACCCTTGCTGGATTGTGGCTCTAGAGGAGCAGGTTTTGCCAACCCCCGAGAATTTAAGCAGTGTAGAATAAGTATCTTTAACTTTTAATATAAATAAATAACTGGATAGCGCTGCTTGTGATGGATGGTACCATCCATGGAACCGATACACATAGAGTGCCCTCCATAAGTAATGGGGAAGTGAAGTCAAAAATGACTATTTTTGCTGTACATTCAAGCAATTCGGATTTGAGATGAAAAGATGAATATGAAGTGAGTGTAAGTTTTGGGACAGTTAGCTGCTAAGTGTTCCTTTCTGGTGAGGTATTTCCTGTTGCATTAATTGTTCACACATAAAAAAGCTGTGAAGGTGTAGTTTTGGATTTAGCCTTTGCTCTTCCCTTTGGTGTCTGACTTTGGAGTCAGTGGGCATAAAACCAACATGAAGACTATGAAGTCTATGAAAGAAAAGCAGGGAATTTGGAAGATGAAAGAAAAGAAGAATTCAGTGAGGATCATAGCACAGAAATGGGGCATAGCAAATGAACAATCTGGAATATTCTGGAAAAGAAAGAAATCTCTGGTGTGCTTAGCAGTTGGCAATGACCAGGTCAGCCAAAGGAAGACAACTGCAGTTGATGACAAAGCAATTATCAGAGCTGTGAAGACAAACTCGGTGAAGTGCAAGATGCAAACCTCTCCTCAGCACCAAAAAGAAAGGCCAGAATTCAATTTACTAAAAAGTACAGAGGCGAGTTAAATTAAGATAAGATCACTTTATTAGCCCTATACAATTTCTTGCATTAGGAATTGTCTTTTCGCATACCCCATGATGCTCTCCATGAGACACACAGAGAGGGAGAGAAGCTTGGAGTCAGAGCACAGGGTCAGCCATTTATACGGCACCCCTGGAGCAGTTGGGGTTAAGGGCCTTGCTCAGGGGCCCAACGGAATAGGATTCCTCTGCCATAGGATTTGAACCAGCAACCTTCCAGCCACAGGCGCAGATCCTTAGCCACAGAACCACCGCTCCACCCCTAATTATAGACAGATAACACAAAGATAAACTTCCACCAAAGTGATGACAAGATTTTGAGAAATGAGCAAACTGCAGATGATCCAGAACAGTACCACTTCATCTGTGGAGGTAGTGTCATGGCTTAGGCATGCCTGGCCGCCTCTGAACCTGTAAAACTGATCTTTATTGATGATAGAGCTAGTGATTGTAGCAGCAGAATGGCTTTAGAGAAGTACAGAAACATCTAGTCTGGCTGTCTATGTACAAGAAAGTCTCCAGACTCATTGGCCGTCGCTTCATCACGCAGCAAGACAATGACCCAAAACACACTGCAAACACAAACATGGGGTTCATCAGGGGAAAAATATTGAAAGTCTTAGACTATCCAAGTCATTCTCGTGTTTGCACTTCACGTGCTGAAAAGGAGACTGACGTCAGAAACCCCCCAAAAAACAAACAGCAACTGAAAACAGCCGTAGCAGAGATTTGGCAAAACATTTCTAAAGAACAAATCAAGAGTTTGGTGATGTCAATGGGTTGCAGGCTCTACCTGCAAAGGATCTGCAACCAAATACTAAGTTTCATACTACTTTTACTTAAAGTTAAATTGACCCAATACATACACTATACTCACCTAAAGGGGAGGGGGTTGGGAAAAACAAAAAGTGATATTATTTGAAAATGTTAAAGCATATATGCACAACAATACCCCAAAATACAAGGACATCCTGTACTTTTGCCCCTTAGTCATCGTTTCATCTCAAATCCAAATTTCTTGAGTATACAGAAAAAAACTGCAATTTTGTCTTCACTGTTCGAGTACTTGTTGAGGGCACTGTATTTGCTGTCAGTCCTGTGCAATTCGTTTTTTTTCTGTAGAATCCTAGGCTGTCTAAAGTTGACTCGTGTAGTCACCTTGCTCTTCTCTGAATATCCACGCAAGCCTGCGTGGCAGATAGTCTGTCTTTGTAGTTTCTTGTAAATTATTCAAGTAGTCCTTTGCCTGTCATTTACCCTGAGGAGACAAACCTCCTGTGGACGCCTGACGCTGGTGTACTTTTCAGTGGCTCTACCTGTCAGATGAGACTGGCGGTAGGGGAAGGTGTGTTACCCAAGGGCTGTGCAGAAGCCTGATTGGCCTGCTCCCACTCGAAGCCTCCAGTGAGAAGGCAGCTCTGCCACATTATTTCTGGATAGACTTGCTTTTTTTCTTTTCTTTTTTTTCTCTCAGGGGATGGGCTTCCTTTGTGCTTTCATTTATATTTTTCCCCTTTTTTGTTTTAGTTCTTTGCCAATAGCAGTGTGTTTGCTTCAGTTTGGGGGCTGATGAACTGAAGTTTGGATTGCAGAGTCCTCTAGCTGGGAATTCCAATGTGGAGGAATAATACTGACCTCATGATATGTGTGTGTGTGTTAAGGATGCCTTGCAGAGTCTGTTGAAACTGAACCATGTCTCAGGTAAGCTCAGATGTTTCCGTCTGGATAAACAGATGAGTCCCAGGGCTGCGTGCTGTAAAGTTTTCATCTGTCATTTGAGAAGGATGCCAGGACTGTCTCTTACTAAGCCCGTAAAATGCTGTAAATGATATGTCGCTAACAGCGGTCAGTAAATCAAAGCTACTTTGAGGTATTTAGTCAATTGCTGTCACTCTGTGTACCGGGTGAACTGAGAAAGCACCATGGGCATTACAATGGACGGTGTGATTAAGCCAAGTGATTCAATTTAAAACACATGTCTGAGTACTGACTCCTTATCTTGAGGTTAAAACTCAAAATATTTTCATTTTGTAAGCAGGACGTTTCGACACCTCTGCTTTCTGAACCACTGAGGTATTGCTCTGGGCTTGTCTTGTTTATGAAGTGCAACACCAGCCAACCCTGCTGTTTTTGATAACTTCAGGACTTATCTTTTTTTTTCCTCCAAACAGTGTAGTTTTGCTGCTTCAGGTCTGGATTTGCAGCAGTGCTTCAGCTTTTCAACACTGTGCCTAAAAAGCAGTAAATCAGTTTTCTGAGGAGATCTTGCATTCCTTTCACGCAGGCCTCTCTTTTTTTGGTTAGTTTGTGGCTCATGCATGAGTTACATTTATAATACAAGTTTCAAATGGATAAAATTGTGTTTAATGTTTGATGCAGTTTTTCCTGTACTGTATGTTGTTTTCAAAGCCATATGTGTTTGTCTGTACAGTATGTTTCTGCTGTTATGGTATGGGTGTAGGGCTCCTCATTCAGATCATTGCCACTCTTGTGTACAGTGGAGGCTCCTTTTTTGAATTCTTGTTCACCTAACATTGTGTGAAATGTTCTTTTTGAGTTGCATGGGTTTTTTTTTTATTTGCCCTCCCCTAGTCTCAACACCTACACAATGTGCATGCTGTGTATCTAGGCAAAGTGGGGAATTGAGAGCGGTCTGTGACTTACTGTGACTTCATACCATCATTGGCAGAGATCAGAATGCTGCTCTGAACCTATCTGATGAGTGATATTGTAGCATTAAGCATCTACACTCTTTCTTTGAGTGATTATCTATGATCCAGGCAGCTGTAGGCTCTTTAACTGGTCAAAAGCAGATTTGCTGGATTGCTTTCTCTCACAAAACTGGCAGCTCCTTCTTAATATTTGCTGTTGCCTTGAAGCTACATTCCCTACAGCGAATGGAGTATAACATCACTGGTTTAATCTGGCTGGAACCATTTTCTCCAAACCTTTCAACATATAGCATTTACTGTATTTTAGCTCAACACTTTCCAGAACATCCTGGAGTTCTAGTATTTATTTTCTGTATTGCTTGTTGCTTGTTGTTCTGCTTTGTGGTCCTTTTAACTGGAGTGCAGCCTTTTGTCTTCTATATAAGTGTCTTTTATACAAACCATAGCAATCGAGTGGGCGCCAATATTTGTTCCATACCAGGAAAAGAACCAAATACTCCATTTGCACTGAGGTTTTTCTCTTAAGCAGAGAAACTATAACTCCAGTTCTCTTTGAAATAATGAATAACAAGTTCTGCCCTGTTTTTTGAATAAAATGTATTCAATTTAAAGCACAGTGTTTTACAATGAAAAGATTGTGCTTTTTTTTGTATAAAACTAGTGGAGTTTAAAACACTTGCGTTCATGCCTGTTTGTTCATACCTGGTTAACATGTAGTTGCCCAGTTGCACAATGTGTGCTGGAGGTGTCTTAGCTGAGCCACAGATTTTGGATAATAACAATAATAATAATAATTGCTTACACTTATATAGCGCTTTTCTGGACACTCCACTCAAAGCGCTTTACAGGTAATGGGGACTCCCCTCCACCACCACCAATGTGCAGCCCCACCTGGATGATGTGACGGCAGCCATAGTGCGCCAGAAGACTCACCACAGACCAGCTATCAGTGGGGAGGAGAGCAGAATAATGAAGCCAATTCATAGATGGGGATCATTAGGAGGCCATGATTGGTAAGGGCCAATGGGAAATTTGTCCAGGACACCGGGTTTACACCCCTACTCTTTTCGAGAAACGCCCTGGGATTTTTTATGACCACAGAGAGTCAGGACCTCGGTTTTACGTCTCATCCGAAGGACGGCGCCTGTTTACAGTATAGTGTTCCCGTCACTATACTGGGGCATTAGGACCCACATGGACCACAGGGTGATCCCCCCTGCTGGCCCAACTAACACCTCTTCCAGCAGCAACCTTAGCTTTCCCAGGAGGTCTCCCATCCAGGTACTGACCAGGCTCATACAGTACATGCTTAGCTTCAGTGGGCTGTCAGTTGTGAACTGCAGAGTGATATGGCTGCTGGCAAAACAAATATCCAAACAAACAAAGAGGACATAAATAAGGGCAAACAGATCTTGGGTTTTCATGTCATGCACCAACAGCAGCAGATTAGGGAATGTCCTACATACCCATGTACTGTACTTGTGTATAGAAATATTCTTTCTGTGTATTCACAGTAACCAAGATCCTGTTTGCCCCAAGGATATTGTACATTATACATCCCTGCAGTTTGGTTTTCCTACTGTATATTAATACTACACGTTCCCATGTGTATTTGTCCATGTGCTCCCATAATCTTTATTATGCTTTACCTTATTTTTATAAAACTGATATTCTTTTGCCATTGTGCTTTTCTAGCATATGCCAAACCGGTATCAGGGTATACCACTAAACACTGAGAATTTAGATGGGCTGGTCTTGGGCTTAACCTGAACATGGTGGATTAGCAGTAATTAGGATAAAAGGAAGTTTTCAGAATCTAGCAACACTGTTGTACAAACCAGACAGGCACAAACAGGAACATCAGATGGTTACCAAGGTGATTGTTTTATTTTTCTAAAACCCATTGCAAATAACTGTTATACCACAATGCATAGGTGGGATTAATATCACATACATACCAGCATGAACCTTTTCAATACTGTGGTTTTCCTATATCTTACATTATAATTATGGTGGTGATAATCATACGTGCATTGCAGTTTTTACAGCTTCCATGCAGGCTCCATTGTATTATACTTATTATATATATATATAAGTATATTATACTTATTATATAGTAAAGCAATATGGCAGTAAAATTATCATGGAATTCATGTTAAGAAAAGGTATATAAAAATATATCTTCACTAAGTGAAAAACAATATGTACAAACAAGTGACACTGTCATCCAATACGTCTAGGAAAAGTATGGTCCTTTGCTTTCTAGAGACTGAATGCCAGTAAGGCACAGTATACTGTTACTGGTTTGTACAGAACACAGATATTTGATTCATTTGTACTTAAATGAAATTGTCCTTAGTCTCGGGAGTCAAAAATATTTTATTTTTTCCATGAGAATTTTTGTTTATAGCCAGGAACACTTACTGAACTCTAACAAAAACAAACTGCAGTATTTTACTGGCGTATAATTTTCATAGTACTTCCTGTAATTACACTTATTTTAGCCAAAGCAAAAAAACTATGATTTTTAACTGGGTCAGCAGCCCTGTGAAACTGGAGTTCAGAAGCCCCCTGGTCCACCACTAACGGCATCATCTCAACAGCAGCTGAGAACTCTTGCTTGACCAGTGTTGGCCTGTGTGTCACCTTCAGGGGGCCGTGTCCTCGGTCATGAGGAGTTGGTGGCAGATTAAAATTCGCACCTGATCACCTTCACATGGTGGAGGTGGGATCCCTGAGGACACCACTCTCTCTCTCCTGCTCTGCACTTTGTCCCCAAGATCTCATCCCTACTACTACATCCACAAAAATTGACCTCAAGTTTCACTGCAGATTCTACCTCTCTATATTTTAATTCCTTCTCCACTGCGCTTGCAGGTGATACCCCTCTTCATCCCAGATTTTTAAAGAATCTTGGACCTGTTGGACGAGGTATTCCATTTGAGGATCAGGGGCTGGCCGCTGTAGATCAATTACCTGGACTGCTTTAGTACAGTATGTAAGAAATGCAAATTGATACATACAGTACAAAGTGGTGCACTGAATTAAATCCCCAGGCAGTAGGCAGCCTTCATTCTGTTCCATTGCAGGACTTGGATGCAACCTTATTTTTCCCCATAATTAACTACTAATTACCTAATGGAACTTGCTGCTGGATATTATTTATAAAATTAAGGATTAGGGGAGGAGTAAATAGTTGCAGGGGGATAGAAAAGTCTTTCACTTCTGGAGAGCACTGCTGCGGCAAAGCAGTGTGTGACCGGATGTAAAAAAGGGGTGGCACTTTGGAAAGCCGGGGTGCTTGAGATGAATCAAACCCTGATGGGTGGGTACCGCATCCTCCAAACCATTCAGAATGGAAGGGGGTGTAAAAGAGAACAGAAATCTCAATCCAACTTTGTGTCCCAAAACCAAGTTGAATATGAATCAGCTCTCTTCCAAATGGCACCGTCTTACCTCTGGGTTTCCAGCAGTATGGATGCTTGCTTGGCCAGTGGCCTTCCATCCTGCCAGACTGTTTTCTCCAGAGACACACGAACAGTGTGCTGCCAAAGTATCTGGGTTCCCGGAACATATTTATCACAGCACTAACTTCAGCAGAAAAATACTTTAAAAAATCAGGTTTGAGTGTCAATTACATAACAGTCAACGCGCTTGGTCTTTCATTCTAAACATAATATTGTTTGGATTAACATGCCTTTTCATTATCATATTGTTCTCTCATTCACAAAATGGAGGACAGTCTGACAGAAGACAAGTAATGTACATTATGCAGCGCCTGCTTCATTTTTTTGCATTGAAGCTTCACTGTTAGGAGAGCTCCACTTTTTAAACAGTTCTTATGACAGTGGTTCCTAGGGCCAACTGTACTTTATTATATGATTTTAAAAAGCTTATAAACTTCGTGGTATGATGAGAAAACCAGAAAACGTTTTTGAAACTTGAAGTCAATTCTTTTGGATGTTTAATTGTAGAAAGAAACGGATGCGGTCTTCTGCTCTTGCTAAAGGTACTGGCCTTAGATGAACAATGTGTGCTTTCTGGCAACAACTTTTCATTTATTTCACAAGTAGTTGCGAAAAACTGACTTCTCAGGTGTATCTGACTGGGATACTGTACAGCTTGAGGGCAGCGAAGTTATGATTCCAGCTTTGGATTAGTTAACCCAAAACGCAAAAGACAAGCTTCACTGCAGTCCTTTTGAAATTTCTATCAAAACACCTTTTCACTCTCTTTACTTCACATAAAGGTGGCTGGCTGGTGGTGGAAAATCTCTTTTGTGTATCCTCATCTGCTACTTCATAGCGTTTGCAGCTGCTGTAATCAGCAGTAGGACAGCTGTTGCACTGCATAAGCCAAGCCTTTTAAATAGAGAAGAACTAAATAATGCAAGGGTTTAAAATAGCGCACAGGCAGACTATTAGAATGTGATGAGTTGCTCAGTGTGTTCTGTTTGCATAGATATGAAAATACAGTTTGGTATTATTAATGTTTCAGTTTTAAAGCCTAATTGCTGGTACAGATTTCTACTTATAAAACAAGTTCATGGTTTCAGTTACATTTTCCCACGTTACAGTTAGAACTTGGTCATTTCACCAATGCAGTTGAAAGCAGTTCTAACTGCTTTAATTTCTGTATGTACTACAGTATGTTAGTTCTTTATCATCTTACTGTCCCTTCAGATGGGGAAATATACACACGTACTGTACTTATGTCTGCTTTAGTGTTCTGCCAGTGCAGTGTACTCTCTTCCTCTCTGTGCTGTTTCTGCCAGCTGCAAGCCTTTGGTCATTTGGTCAGTTGATAATTTTTTCTGAGATGGTCCTCTGGGGCCAGTGTTTCTTAGTGATAGAATCCAATTCCCTTCCTAGAAAAATACAGGGAAGAACCCAATTGGGGTTGTTTTTGCCTGATCACGACAGACTGGCAATCCATGACCGCATTCCTTAAAAAATGTTAAATGCTCCTCTCTCTGTAAATGATGGAAAGGCAACAAGGAGCATTACAGAATCTTTCATCTAGGTGAAATATCTTTTTTTCAATCACCAGCAAGCATGAGCTGTAAGCCCTGTAGGGTTGACAATTTAAACTGTTTTGAGTTGGTTGCTTCTAAAGGTACTGTGTAAAATAATTAACTCTTCCGATACAGGTTGTTATTGATGCAATCCTTTTGTCCATTTTCTCACTGCTTGATAAAATAAAGGGTTGCGGGAGACCCAGAGAGCAAAGGAGCAAGGCATGATGCTCCCTGGACAGGACACCAGTCCATCGCAGGGCACAAACTCTGGGCCCCAATGCTATGAGGCAGAAACACTAACCACTGAGCCACCCCACATGATACAATATGAAATATATAATATTATTAAAAACACTGTTAGACCATTTACTGGCTTTGTCAGTGTTCCTTAGTGGTACCACCCCTGTAAATAATAAATTACCATTGGATAGTATACAGTATATAATCTATAATAATATACAGTATAATATATAATATTTGCAGTGGTGTTTGTTGTGTGAGCTTATGTAAATGGTAAACTAAGCTGTAGTTTTGGATTATTTTTCTTTTTTTTTCAGTCGCAGATGTCTGCCCACACGAGCAGGTGGCTCTGGAGTATATTACTCTTCTGTAGGTGGCAAAAGCAGCTGTGAAGTCCAGGGCAACGAGCAATGTCAGATATCCATTATCACCCTCCACACAGCTGGTTCTTTGCTGACCTCTGGACATGCTGAGCTATAACTGGCCCTGGCTGGCCCTAACCATGCTGGACTGCTTGCCATAGGGTGGGACAGCTGTACAGCCTCCCAGTTAAAAATGGAACGTCATATGGATGTCCAGACTTTAGAGAGAGGAGCTGCAGGGCCAGGGGTTTTTGATATCTTTTTTCCCTTTCATTCCCATCGTTTTTCCCTTCATCTCTCATTTTTTTGGATCAGTGCTTTCCTTGATGCAGTTAAAGGGTTGCAGAAGTCCAGCTATACATCACACCTGACAATTTACGGTTTGGTTGAAGTTGCTGTGTGTAATTTCCGACAGTGATATCATGTGGATCTTGAATCACCGAGGGGAAGACTGGTAAACTCTTTGTGTATTAGTATGTATGGCAATTTCAGTGAAGCTCTGGATATCTCCTTAAATCAGTTATGGTTCCTCTGATCATTACGAAACTGATTTCAATAAGTTGGGAGAGTCTGGAGCTGATTCTTGGTAAAGCTAAAGGTTAAGCATGCCAAAGATTGGTTAGACTAATGGGTTCTGGGTTCGAGTCCCCACCTCATACACTGCTGTTGTACCCTGGAGTAAGGTAGTGCGTGCCAGTTGCTCCAGTGCACCCAGCTGTATAAATGGAGTGCAAGCAGCCCTTTGATGGATGAATGCCCCATTCAAGAAGTTACACGGCTGTCACACTGAACACTACGGGACAATGGGAAGAGCAATGACCTGAGTAAAAGAAGACTTTATGTGTCTTCAAACTGGAGCAGACAAATGAACCCACAATCTTCCAGTTACAAGTAATAATAATAATTCCTTACACTTCTAAAGTTTTTTCTGGACACTCCACTCAAAGCACTTTACTGGTAATGGAGACTCCCTACCACCACCAGCAATGTGCAATATCCACCTGGATGCCAGCTACAGTGCGCCAGAGCACTCGCCACACATCAGCTATCAGTGGGGAGGAGAGCAGAGTAACGAAGCCAATTCATAGATGGGGATTATTAGGAGGCCGTGATTGGTAAAGGCCAGAGTGAAATTTGGCCAGGACGCCAGGGTAACACCCGTATTCTTTTCGAGAAACATCCTGGGATTTTGAATGACCACAGAGAGTCAAGACCTCAGTTATGTCTCATCCGAAGGACGGCGCCTGTTTACAGTATAGTGTCCCCGTTACTGTATTTGGAGCATTAGGACTCACACAGATCGCAGGGTGCACGCCCCCTACTGGCCCTACTAACACCACTTCGAGCTGCACCTTTAGCTTTCCCCAGGAGGTCTCACATCCAGGTACTGACCAGGGTCACGCTTGCTTAGCTTCAGTGTGCTGTCAGTGGTGACATGGCTGCTGCCATGTGGCATGATAAGTCCAGAGCATGTGGCTGTGTGTGCTTCTCTCTACTGTTCCAGCTTTTCAGGCTGCAGCAGATGTAAAAGCCTGCAATTGTCTGTAAATCCTGTCTGCATTACGATGTGAATGTGCTGTGTTTCCTGTGCTCTACTGTATGTATTCAAGTCTGGAGACACAGAGAATGTGCTGGTAATGGCTGTCCTACAGAGTGGGGGACACTGTCAGTGTATTAGGTATTATTATCTACAATGTCATCTTGTAAGGACTCAAGCTACAGTCTTGACTGTTCCTTCCTTCAGAGCTTCTTCATCACTCTTTCTGTCTGTGGTGTGAGCAGACAGGAAAACCATGCTCTTTCATTTTGGATGTTTCTCCTGCAAGGATGCAGATCACTAACACCCAGCTCCCACTCTTCCTTTGCTTGCAGCAGTTGTTTGCTATGTACCAGCTGCTACCATCCACTATTGATTTTATTTAAGAACAAAACCTGTTTGCTGTACTGGTATGTGTCAGATGGACTAAGCTGACATCTGTTTTCCAATCTTTTACTTTTAGTTCTTTTGTATATCCACCAGATTTGAAGTCACTACGGCTGTGAAGTGTTGTGATACAGAACAGTGAACTGTTTTTGGCTTGTAGGGATTGGAAAGTCTATTTCAATCGTCCTAAACAAGACAGACTAAAAATAGACTGGGAATTCAATATCACATGTTATTCTCTGCCACTCAGTGTGATCTTTGTGTAATCGACTCCCTCTGGTGAAAGTGCTTCTAGGAAAATGATCCTTGAGTCTGTGCACTGTCACACAAACAGGAAAGGCTAACACTAATAAACCTATAGCACATGGTGAAAATAACAACAATGGACATTGGCCTTTCCTAATAGTTCAGGTGCTTGTATGAATGGGATGCTTGTAATTGCATTAGTAATTATAGTTAAGGTGCTTATGGACCTTAAGCTATTGGCCACTTATACAGTGGCTTGCAGACATAATCAGACCTTTACAAAGTTTTCACATATTGTTGTTTTAAAGCTTGCAGTTATGACATCACGTAACAATTATTTTTTCATTTATACACAAGCTACTCCACGCATTCAAACCAAAAACAAGAATTACGCAAATAGATAAGATGAACAAAAAATAGGAAACTCATAATTGCACAAGTATTCAGACCCTTTGTTGTGGAAAATCTCTTTTAGATGCACAAAATTAGAATTACTCTAACAGACCACTTAAGTAGTTCAGTGTCCTCTGTGAGCAATAGCAGTGTTTTTCATGATTTAATAAGAAATGCACCTGTCTCTGTAAGGACGTTCAGTCAGGTAGTGAATTTCTAGGAAATATTCAACCATGAATACCAAGGTATTTTCAAAACTTACTGATAAAGTTGTATAAAATCACTGATCAGGAGAAGGGCTTAAAAATGGTTATAAGATAGTTATAAGAGAAAGGGGTATAAAATATGATAAGGGCATAATATCTTTGAAGAAATTGAAGAGGAAGTTACCCAAACACTGCCTAGGTAAGGCAGGGCCTCCAAACTGAGCTGTCAGGAAAGGTAAAAACTGACAGAATGCCATGGTGAGAACTTTAATATAGTTACAGGCTGCATTGGCTGAGAGAGCAATGCACCCTGTAATTGTAAAATGTAATGTAATTGTAAAATGTAATGTAATAAAATGTAATTTCACCCTGTAAAATGCACCCTGCTAGCTGTGTGGAGGTCAATGAAACTGCACAAGTGGAAAAAACTATTTCTGTGGCCAGACATGGCAAAACTAAATTGATTAGCGTACAAGTTTACATTATATTAAGAAGTTTTAATTAATTTAATTAAGACATTCCTTCAACTTAAAGACATTCTTTCGTATTATCCCAAGTGACATTCTTTCTTTATACCCCGAGTGAATTAGTAAAGACAAAATCTTGATCTGCTCCTAAAGCACAGTGCCCAATTGGTCAGGCAGTGACAGGATATGATCTCCATGAACTAGCAAAAGGAATAGTAGGTTGAGTACAACAGTGCCCCTTGTGGCTTGTTGGGAATCCGCGATGACTAATGTTTTTTAGGACTGAACCCGCGTTCCCTGTGGTGAGTGCATTTACTCATAGCGCCATCTGGGAGTCCCCTTTCTTATCCTTTTTAAATGTAAGATACTGATGGACACCAAGAAAGGGTGGACTAGGAACACCGTACTGTTCCGGACTGAGCTCCTAGCTATGCAGTGTTAGGTCATTTCTGGAGCTGTCCGTAGTGGCGACAGATTTCATTTTGTTCTTGGTGTGGGTGCAGTCCGGATCTGTTAAGGAGGGGCTCAGGAAAGGTAGCTCCCCCATACAGTTGTCAGATGTAGTCACCCTTTCGTCATGGTACTAAAACTGACAAACATCAGGCCAATATGAGAGGATACTGACTTGTATAAACATGCTTAGTTTGTTCACCAGGTTAATACAATTTATTGAAATCAGCTTTGCTTATTATTGCTTTCTTCAAGCAGTCTTTTCTCTATTTCATTTTCAATTTTCCACAGCATTTGATTCTAATCTTTGGTTTTTCCATTTTTATAGTTTAATTCTTTCTCCGGCAATAATCAGGAATTAAAATGAAGGAACAATATTCCTGAAACTTAGAAACATCCGAACAGCCTTCTAATTTGATGCCTTGGTTGTAATGTTGAAGAAGCTGTGGAGAGCTGTTTCCATAGAACAAGTTTCAGGGCTACAGTGTGTTTTGAGAACAAGCAGTCAACTAGCATAGAATAAAGGTCTCTTAAGGCAATTTCCCTTTTCAGCCTTGTGGAAGAGTGAGATGTAAATAATATTAATTCCCATAAATCATAGTGATTTCTTGTTCTTAAATCTCACGACAACTGTAATGTGTGAAACACGTATGAACAGCAACTGGGAATTGATGATTAGTGAAAGATTAGAAAGTTAGGTGCCCTCAGACCACCAAGCTGGTTGGCCTGCAGATCCATCTCTGTCCACCCATGTATACAGCCTGCATGCCAGCTACTGTACCACTGCACTGCCTCTCAACTCTGGAGCAAGCAAGAGGCATGAGAGGAAAAAGAATATTTCAGCGATCACAGCGGCACCTTTTCCTTGATGTTCCTCAGGCTTGGCAGGGACAAGCCAAGGGTGTCTCCGCCAAAAAACTTTCTGGAAAGTTTTCCAGATGATATTTAGTAACATACAATGGATGAAAGGCAAGAAAACAGTGAGGGATGCCAATTACTGCAAAGTGCTTTTTGTTCCCCAGAGGATCAAAAAAGAAACAGACTGATGTTCCTCTGCCTGAAACTTGCTCTTCTTGTACCTCAGAAACTGACACCCCGAAGGAAGTGTGGTCACGTTCCTCTGGAACTCCCCTATGGTAACAAAATGAAAAGACAAGCCACAGCAGAGCAATGAATGGAGCAGTTGCAGGGTGATCAAAACCTCTGTAGATGTTAATTGTGCGGGATTTGCCCCATTCCTGGAAAACACAGCACTACTGTGGCCAGTCTCCTCCACAAGGCAACCCTGCATTGGCACCACTCTTCTTGCTTCTCAAGTCACTGGAGGGGAAAACAATTAAAAAAGTTGAGGTTTGAAGCTTAGCCCTCCAGTTCAGTTCCAAACACCCCAGATCTGGAAAAAAACATGTATTGTTTCCAGCCTGGGCTTGTAGATATTGTTGAATCAAGAAACAATTGCTTAGGGGTGTATCTGTTTTCTTGCTGTATTTGTTAGGAAAATAAAGCCATGGGAATTTCATGATTTTGGAAGATGACACCCTAGTATTGTTACAATATTAGCTCTGCTTCATTGGCTTTTTCCAGCATCCTCTTTTTCCATCCTATTGTGGTGCAGTAGGACAACAGACTGGTACAGTATATGGTGATGTTGGGTAGGCAGAGTGGACAAATCTGTCCGGGACACAGATATGCAAGAATGCCACTAAATCCAGATTTCAGAGTTAAAAAAGGCTTTCATTGTTTTTATGAGATAATTCTGCAAAAAAAAAAACAATTCAAACTTTTATTGCCATGTAAGTCTGACAAATAATCATCATCGACACCCCTAACTACTAAATAACTTTTTCCTTTGCTTTATTTTGTAAGACCGATATTTAAACAAAACAACCTTAAAGGTGTTTTACATAAACTGTCGTGCTCTGATGGTTTACGAGGACCAAACCTGGAGAGAGCTCAAGACCTCATTTGCAATGTAAATCAGGCAGCAGATGCCTAATTATTCCCTGTTTGAAGCGGTTACTGTGGAGACGCAAAGGCCTGAATCTTTCTGGACCTTAAAAAAGATTTCTCACACTTGGCAGGACGCTGTACTGGCCCCAGCACAGACACAGATCTCCCAGACACCTGACCCTATTGATGATGGGACGGCTTTTATTTCAAATGAGCTTGAGGTACGTGAATCTGCTGGAGATCCTGATCCTTTTCAGAACCATATCCGCTTCTTAGGGGGCAAAAAAACTGATTGGTGAATGCTGTATTTTATTTTTACAATAGAATACACATACAGACAAATTAAGAATAGATGACTAAATATGTATTAATTCTGGCTGTAGATCCCTAACTGGCTTGAGTTTTAGAAATTGTAATAACTTTGCGTGAGAGAGATGCCACAAGTTGCCAGGTCTGCGTGTATCCTGTCCAGAGTGTGTTCAGATGACAAGCAAAACACACTGTAATCAGTTACTGTGATGACTGTTGTGTGGAGGAGAGTAGAGGCCTTGTTAAGCAGTTTGTATTAACACATTGCTAGCTAGATGAGGACACAAAAATCTATGTTTGTAGTTTGATAAATTTATAAATACTTTCATGGTTAATTGTACTAGCTGTTATTGTTTAGGAAACTTATGGTATTTACTGTATATACCACCTTTTACTCCAAAAATGCTTCACATAGTTTAGGGGACCCACTTCACTGTACAGCACTCAGGTGGAGAAGTCAGACATTGCTTTACCAGCAGAATTAAGGGAATCCTTTAGGTTTATAACTGCTAATAAATATTGTTTTTCCCCCCATTCAAATGTACTGCAATGAAAGTATTTAGTACCAAAAGGCTGTGTTACAGCTGGAGTGTATTTCACACACAGAGGAAGAGTTATTCATTGAGTGTAACATGGCTTCAGTCAGAATCTCCATAGAGACTTCCCAGTCCCCAGTACAGGACATTTTTGGCCTGGAATCTCTGGCTTTTCCCAAGCTAATTCCCTGCAATTAAAAGCAAAAAAGAAATATTGAGCTTTGGATTTAAAAATAATTCCAGTTGTTACTACCAGTTTTTTTTTCTGTGCTTGTTGCTGCTGTGACATGAGGAGAGCACACAGTCATCAGTGTGCTACAGCACAATCAGCATGGTTCAGTACAGAAGATAAAACTGCGCTACTGTAAAGAACAATAAAAGGATGCAGCAAAGAGTATAGACTGCAAAATAATATCACAAATGTTAAATGTTGATATAGTCAAATATTGGGCTTTGTAATTGTTATTTGTAAACCTGCTCATACTGACTGGACAGTGTGGCTTTTTCAGTACTCACTGGCTGAAAAACCTGTTTCGAGAATTCTCTCTCCCTATGAAATTTTCTTTCAAGAGAAACAGAAATCATGTTGACATTCATTATGCAACGTTAAAGTCAGGGGTTGAAAATAACAGACCCACCTGTGGTTTGCAAGGTTTGTTGTAGGCTATCTAGAACTGTGGTACCCAGCCCTGGTCCTGGAGGATTGCTCTGCTTCACTCCAGCTGAGCTCTACATCCCCTCTGCTTGCCTTGACATGCGATGACTTACTTGATTAGCTTGCTTGCTTAGACTTTTATTTAACTTTTCTCTTCTATCAGTCCAATGTGTCAAAAATCTTCTATTTCAGGGCTGCTATTTCCAACAACTTCAGCGCGCAGAACTTTCCTCAACCTGTCCATAATCCTGACTAAACAGCTCTTATTACTTGATCAGTTGATGATAAAGAGACACAAGTGGGAGCGAGAGTGTGTCAGACATGGCCTCAGTGGGAGTGATGCTGTCAAACATGCACACACCAGTGTTCAGAACAAGGGTTCTCCAACCCTGGTCTTATAGAATCCCAATCCAGTTACCAATAAGAGGACTTCACCAATCAATCATTTCAGCAAGTAATATGTTGATGAAGTGATCACTGGTCTTTGAGTTCTGAAAGATATTTTTATTTTTGTTCCAAATCATCTCAAACAGGTGTTGCGCTCAATTGATTTAAAGTGATCATGGTTAAATTGTTCCAGGCATTTAGAAATGGATGATGTAAAGGTCACTTATAAAATCTGCTGGACTGGGGCTCTCCAGGACCAGGGTTGGAGAACCTTACTCTAGACCCTGTAGTCCTAGGTTACAATCACCACTGTCCAATGTCAAGTTAAAGGACCAGTATACAGTATGTATAATGAGCTCAGAATACAAGGATTTCAAATATTGGAGCCTAGCGGCATTTAATTTGTACAGAGATCTAGACAAAATAAGACTGGACTGGGGTTATCAATACATAAAACCATTAAGATGCCTGTACAAGACAGCTTAGACCTCTGGACTGACACCTTGTGTTTTTTTATTAAATTAGTGTCTTTTGAACAATGCTATACCCAGTCAGCAATCAGCAATTAGCATCTAGTTTCACGAAATTGAACAAAAAGGAACCATTACAATTGATCTCCCAGCCCGAGCAATTCCCCATCCACCCGCAAGATGATTAGTCCTTTCAGTTCAGCTACCTTGTTCTCCAGGACTTCTTTTATAAAGCTGTTGTGTCGCCAAGTCTCTCTAAAGCAGTAGCATCTGAAAAACTGTTCAATTGGTCAAATGAAGCAAGTAATGAGGTGATTTATCTTGGCTGGAACTGACTTGGAATGGAAGCCTACTGACACAATGGCCTTCCAAGTACCTTGAGTAGACAGTCCTGGTTAGAGACTCAAATGCTGTTTAAAGGTACTCCTCAAGCCTTAAAGGAAACAAGAGGGAGTTTCTCAGACAGTAAAGACAATTCGCCCTGCATTATTCCAATAGGCAAATGCCTCATGTGCTCTGTCCCTAGTCTTTCAAGTGCATCAAAAGCATCAACACTGACTTTATTGATGACAATTTAAAATAGTTTTAATTCTCCTTGAAAACCCTTGTTATGGCTGTTATTGTCCTTATCTCCTGGAAACTAGCTGAGCCTTTCAATTGTGTCTGGGAAAAGGCACTGTACCTCTTCAAAGATACTGTATCTACTGCAGTATTTTTCCAGGGCATAGTGGCATGTGATGAAATCTTTTCCTTGTCACTGATCAGTTCTGTATCAAAATATTTAAATTAGTTTTTACTTTTTGTAAGAGCCAAGGGTGTATCAGAAACAGATTACTCCATTGACAGACATCATTCAGAACATCAGAACTGTGCTTTCCTCTCTGATAGCACAGTAGGGTGCATTATTATTAGTAGGGAACAATGTTACAGTATAGTGTCTAATATAATGGCTCTATTAGCAGTTTTCTCACGCTCCTCGTCCTAAGTCCATTCTCATGAGAGTGCTGCTCCATGCCAAGAGGTTAGCTACACATGACTACTGCGTTCTAAAAGACACAAACTGACTCTGATTTCATGGTGATTATTTGTCTTTGCAAAAATAATGACTTAATGGAAAAAAATTGATGGTAACATATTTGTGGTTTTCAATAAAAAAATACAACTTTTCACATGAAGAATGATGGTAAATTAAATGAAAATGTTCTCTTATTGTGTTGCCCTTTGGGATAATGAGGTGCACTATACAGCTGCAGACCTGTGAGATGTAAATACACTTTAATTTACCTTTAGTGGGGCACTGAGTATGGCTTATAGTATATTTTAAGATCAAAGCATACTGAGATTTTGACCTTTTTAACTTTTTGGGGTAATTTAGGGAATACATTGTTCTTCACTCCAAACAGTTAAGATAGGACTTCTTTTGTGTTGTATTAACAAATCAAATTATGTCATATCTGTGTGTTTCCAGCTGGTTTTTGTTTCTGTCTTCTGCCAAAACAAGAACAGCCTTTCTGAGAAACCATCTTTAAAATCAGTAAATGTTGAAATGTCACAACTGTGCCACAGGCTTTTTATTCAATTCTGATAATACCCTATATATCACCCCATATAACTATATTATGCTATGTTTTGACATATCAAATATCTCCCCCCATTTGGAAGTATATCACTTATCTATCATTTTTTTCCCAAATCCTATATTATCATCAGAGCTATAGTCCCAACTCATCCATTTTATGTCCTAAAATTAGCTGTCTAGATTTAGTTAAAGAAAAGAACTTTCCATGTAAGAGACAGTTTGTTGCCTCTCTTAAGGTCTCAGTAATTGATCCTTAGTTTACAAAGGAATATCACAGCAGGAGTTTATATGCTGGTGTTATAGGACATGTGATATCTATAACCCTGAAGCATTAGTTGCTGGAAAGAGAACAAACTGAAAAAACTTCAGGTCTCCTGTGTTAACTTGTCACTTGGCCTTTCTCTCACTCAATGTGAATTAACTCATTTTTTCTCTTTTCCGATCAAGAAAGGGCTATCTACATTTTATCTTATTGACAAGTACCCGAGTGACTGAAATGACTTTGCTTTGATTGCATGTTAATTCTTGTGAAGTCTGTTGAAAGCAACTCCAGTGACTTGATTCCCACAAACAGCTCAGATATCCAGGTTCGCAACATCAGTCAAAAAAAAGGTTTTTTCCCTTCCCTGCAGTTAAAATGACTTTGGTGATGAACTGGAGATGCAGTTGTGTTTGCCATGGAGACAAAAATCAGACTGTGAATCACACCATTGTGTTTTATTTGTAACCTCTCACGAACGGTTGTTGTTATTCCCACATTCTTCAAAAAAAGGGAGGAATTGATTTCCTTCCTGTCCCTAATCACATGTGTTGCCAGGTATGTATGATGGGTGCACTTTGTGACATGGACTGGTTTGGCCCCAGAGAAAAGTTCAGGTTTAGTTTTCTCCTCAGTTTAATAAAAGGAGCACTGCACTGAGCTTTTGAGTCAGAAATAACATTATTGCACAAACATAAGCAGTAGCTTAGGGCATAGTTTGCTTCTGTTCAGTCTCGAGGAGAAAAAAAAATATCTGTGTATGCGCGCAAGTTGTCATAGGGATTAAAAAGAGTTCCTCATGTCAGTGAAGCCAAGACATGACCTTGGATACAGGGTTACAGTCTAATTATGGCTTCTTCATTGATGTTCATGCCAGTGAATTCCTCTTTGTTTCTTCTGACAACACAATGTCAGTGTGAAAAGTGTCACAGTGTCATTAGTAACATAAAGCACAATGAAAAGAATTTGTTACAGGGTATTACAAGTCATTGTCCAGAATACTTCAGACATATACAGTGGGAAGTTTCCAAGTTGGTCTATGAATTAATAAATATATTAATAAATATTAGTTTTAACCATTTCAGTGTTAGGAAGCAGAATCGACTGAAGAGAAATCCTGTCTATATTAAACCGAGACAAGGTGTTTAAGGTCTTTTGCTCATGTAAGGACATCTAATGTAATAATAATAATATTTCTTTATTAGCCCTATACAATTTCTTGCATTAGGAATTCATCTTTTCGCATACCCCAGCTTTTCTCCATGGAGACACAGACACACAGACAGGGAGAGAAGCTTGGGGTCAGAGCGCAGGGTCTGCCATTGTACGGTGCCCCTGGAGCAGACAGGGTTAAGGGCCTTGCTCAGGGGCCCAACGGAGTAGGATTCCTCTGCCAGCCACAGGATTCGAACCGGCAACCTTCCAGTCACAGGCGCAGATCCTTAGCCACAGAGCCACTGCTCCGCCCAACATGATATATTGTATATATATATAGTATATGTTCCAGTCAAGTGGGCTTAATATGTTGGTTATACACTTTTGGAAGTTTGTTCAAAATGTATTTGAGGAGTAATTAAGTCATTTCAGAGATTTTGCTTTCTAATGCTGGGAAAACAGTCAGACTAAGCCATTCATCAGATAACATTATAGCTTTCTGTACAATAGGGAGCATACTTCAGGTTTATGGTGTTGTTGAAGAGAGTAAGCTGTGAATTATGAGTATGAATATTAATTAGATGTTGCCAAATCTCAGTGCTTGGGAAACTGAACCATTTTCTCATTCCACATTATGTGCCCTAATAAAGGCAAAACAGCTGTTGACATTACAGCTGTTGGCTTTGTGTAATTCAAAGTGGAATGAGAAGTCAAAGAGGCAGCTCTGTCTCCCAAGTGCTACTGTATGATTTGGCAACAGTTAATACTCCACATGCAGTACAGTACCTATCCAGGTGGAGAAATAAGTGAGTAAATAACCAAAAGAAATAATTAAAAAATAACAAAACAAGATCATTTAAATTAAAAAATATTGTTTTAAAGGTGGCATGCCATAGCCTTGGGCTCAATTCCTGGGGTGCTGTCTGCGTGGGGTTTTTATGTTCTCCCCATTTTTTTGTGGATTTTCTCCATGTGCTCCAGTTTTCTCCCTGAGTCCAAAGACATACAGCACTGGTAGGTTAACTGGTTTCAGGGAAAACAGGCCCTGGTGTGTGGTATGTGCGTGCATGCGTGTGTGCGTGTGTGCGTCCTCTGATGGACTTGTATCCTATTCAGGGTGTATCCCCCTGTACACCTGTTGCTTGTAGGGGTAGGCTCTGGCTTCCCACTGCCGTTGTGCTGGATAAGAAAATAAATGGATGGATAACACATAAAATTCTCAATTTTTGGTACCAGTTTATGGGTTATAAATATTATTAGTACAGATAAGCTGAATCTGTTGATTCATGTGAATTATAGCTTACAAACGTGACAGGCCTTGCCTGGCCATCTGCTGTGAATGTCTTGATGTCTGAATCCCCATGAGCCGTCAGTGGGCCACACAAGAGAAAGGGCTGACTGCACTTAAGACCAATAACACTAAAATAACACAAAATAATCGCTGGTCCTCAGTTTTATTTGAGTGCTGATCTGCTGCCAAATGGCATTCGTTGGCTTTGAATTACAACTGAATTCACATAATACATTGAAACTTTATATTGTTTCCTTGAAACAGAGGGGGGGAAGAATTCCAGTATCTTGATCCCCATTATATAGTAAGTGAATTGCCCGTTGTTCTGTTCTGTAGGGGGTGGTTTCTGGTTTAGTTGTTAAAGAAGCCGTAAGAGTGAAGGACAGAGTACAGCAGACAGCACAAGCTCCTTCATAACTAGACGTGATTTAGAGATTTTTTTTTTATCTAGGCATTCAACAAGGAGAGATATCCTCCTGAGAACAAGAAGGGTTTTCTAGACCCTATTAAAATAAATTACAGTAATGTGTAAAGCTACATGGTCCTGTTCAGCATTCCTTTTAGTGTTATCTTAAGCAGGAACTCACATGAATAGTTTCCAATCTACTGTAGCTTGTTCAGTAGTTAGTGTTTAAGGATCTCTCCTTCAAGGAAGCCAAAGTATCATCTACAACCACATCACTGGGTAGCTTGTTCTATACTCCTACAACCTTTTGGGTAAAGAAGTGTGTCCTGTTCTCTGCACTTCCACAAAGTTTCTGCTTGTGTCCTTTGGCTCCTGTTTCACTGTTCATTCTGAAGCAATTTCTCAGGTTTGACTTTGTAAGTGCCTTTTGAGAATTGTAAATATGTGTATTTGGCCCCCTAATAATCTTTTCTGTTCAAGACTAAAAAGGATCAGTTCCTTCAGTGTAGGACTTTCCCTTCCCATTCCCTTGGGACATCCCCAAGCTCCAGAATGTACCTGCCTGCTCTTCACTGGACTGATTCCAGACCAACAATATCATTTTCTGTAATATGGTGACTGCAATTGTACACAATACTCTAAACGAAAACTAGTTCTAGTGGGTAGCTGCGTAAGCATGTGTAGGTTGCAAAGGAACAAGGTAAAGGTTTATTCCATGCTGTAAAGAGAAGAAAAGAACCACAACGTTTCAGTTGTGCCTGAAGGTGAGTCTTCTTCAGCCTTCTGACCTGAAGAAGGCTCCACAGCCAAAAAGTTGTGTTTCTTTTCTTCTCTTTTCAGCATGCAATAAACCTTTACTTGTTCCTAAACGAGAACTAGTTCACTGTGCAATTTTAACGTAACCACCCTTTAAATAGAAAAAATCTCTTATCTTCTGACATGCGCTTTCCTTTGTTGCCGTGAAGGTCTTGAGATTTGCATTGGTTTAGAAGAATATGGTTCTAAACCTCACGCACAGTGAGAGTGGATAACTTTGTCGATTTCCACCACCAACAGGCTTGTGTCCTATTGGACAGTATGCTCATCTCCTCACTCCCTCACAGAGGTTATGTACAGCTCAGTGCTTCATCCCCAAGGAGAAAGAAACAAATTACAACAAAGAAAAACAACAAAGTTTAGAAACAAACCCTTTAGCATTTCCTGGCATGGCATAGCATACCAGCCTCTTACCCCAGAGTAACTACTCTGCACTACTGGAACATTATTATCTTGTACTTATAAAGGAGACTAAATAAACTGAGAGGCGATTAGAGTGGCACAGTCACTGACGGATGGGTTCAATCTGTCTGTACTTTTCATGGTTGCTAAAAAAATAATGCAATAATAATCAGGGTGTGTAAAAATCTTTCGTTCCTTAAGTGTTTTTTTATGAAGAAAGTCAATAAAGGCCAAGTTAAACAAATAGTAAAAAAAAAAAGAAAACTGAGATGACAGGTCTGACGGCAAGTCTGACAACTCCTCACTGGCTTACACTTTCACTTTTTTAAATCCGATTAAGGTAGTATGCTTGATATCTGATGAATTTAAATTTTCCATAAATTATTTTTGTATGTTTATTTTCTAATCTTGATAACTTGATAACTGTTTTGGTTAAAAATTGTTGTATTTGCTAGCAGACAAAACCACGCCAATTGAGAAGGGAGTGAGTGTTGTCAATCTGGTTGCTTAATAAGCACTTTTGTCATCTGATATTGCTTAGAACAGATGGAGAAATAAAAACTTGCAGAGTTAGTTTTACAGGGCACAGTCAGCTCTTGCACAGACCCATTTTGGTAGGTTTTTATCTTTTAAAGTAAGATGGATCTGTCATCTGTTGTGTGGAGTCTGGTCTTCTGAAAAGTGAGGACATTCAAATCAGCAGATTTCAGATTAAGTGCTGGACTATCATCATGCAATAGATCATTAAGATAGGCTGTTCAGAACCTCACATGTACAGTAATTAGGAAAACCTTAACCATTCTAAATTTTGCACTGTACCAACATACTTTGCACAAGAAACAAGCTGTATTGGTGATCTTCATTCCTAATCCTGGTGCTCCACATTCCATCAGGTTTTAGACGTAATTCACAATCCTCAATGAGTAAAGAACTGGAAGCTGTGGTAATACAAAGCAATTAAGTGATCATTTGATTCAATTAAAGACTCTAGTGTGGAATGAAACCCACAAGACACAGCAGCCCTCCAGCACCAGGAGTGAATATTCTGGCATAGTAGTTTTAGTTTAGTGAGCTGCACAATGGCCTTACTGAGTGTCTGTTTTCTGCCTCTGGAGATACGCCAGTGAGAAAGCTAGTCAATTGTCTCATCTTGATGAAATAAAGGAAAGTAACATTTTTTATTTCCTAGCATCAGATAGACAGATCTAGGGACAAATGTAGAGTGCTTGGAAATAAAGACCCCCTTGTGACATTTCTTAATTACTAGTCATTAATGAATTACTCATATGTACTATACAACACAAGGAGAATTTGTGTAATAGCTGCAGGTGTTTTAGAGGGTATTCAGCCCACTCCATCCCGGATGGTGACCTGTTTACCCACCTTAACTGTTTGAAATGAATTGGAGACGTACCTTTGGTTCAGTTAAAAAAAAAGTAACGTGACCAAAAGCATAATTGGGCAATCATGACTGTGATAATACAGACAAACAAGACCTGTGCGCAGGAAACCACAAGAGGCTTTGCCACAACAACACACGCCAGTGACTTGGCAACAGGCACCTGAACAAGAGACGACAGCTACCCGGAGGAGTTCCCGCGCAGGCTTGTGCGCTCGTGAGGTAACTGGGCGTGTCGCGCGCACGGGCCCGGAGAACACAGGCTGTTAACCCAACAAGAAATCAGAGCTGGGGCATTTACTGCACCCAGCATGCCTCTGGTCACGTTGTTTTTTTTTGCTGAGTGACGGTTTAATTGCTATTGAACCGGGGGAGGGAATGGGCACGAAAACCACTGAAACATAACAATCGGATCTTTTAAGAAACACTGCGTATGAAGGCATGCAAAGACTCAGCCAGTACAGACAGCAGAAAACTGGGGTAAATGTGAAACCTGATATGGGAGGGAATCTTAACTCTTCCACTGTATAGCATTAATATTTCATGACTAGACTGACAATTCCTGTAAGTGCACTTGCTCACTGAAAACTCAGGATACTTGCCCACAGTGGGTTTTCAGTACTTCTCTCTGTCCAGGCAATGTATTATTATAATTCTTATCATTTTATGTTTTATGTTGCTGTTCCAGTTTGTGGTAACATATTGGCCATTTAATTCATTTATTGGTCCCCATATGACGGTTCCAAATACTTGTAAGTTCCTATATTGTCAAGTGTCCCAGATAACATGTTCGTAAAAGTAATGTTCTTTGAATGCTCTGATCAGATTGGGGTTAAAGAGGCTTGTGTTGCTAATACTTGCAACTTTTCATTGAGATTGAGTTACACTTTATTTTAAGGATTATGAGTAGATATTAAAAAAAGTCTGGCCTGTTCATAAAGTATAAACCATTCATACGTTTGAATTCCATAAACGTTTGTGAATCTGTGTTCTGTTACAGTGGGGCACTATTTCAATTCTGATTGACTGCTCTGTACTTAAGAAACCACAGGATGTCTGAAATGTGAAATTAAAGAGCGGGGTCAGTTGTGCACATGTGCTGTGCGGCATCCTGAAGATGCAGCTGAGAGATATCGGGTTCAATCAGAAACATGTCCTGCTTTAGCAGGTGTCTAGCACATACATGACTGTTGATCACATTGCCAGATCTAGGTGTGCTACAGACCTGTCCAAACAGAATTATGGCTGTTATTCAAGCAAAAAGTGCATATCCAAGTGGAAATTATTAGGTTTTCACTTAAAATGTATTTTCAGAGTGTTTGAATATTTGTTTTTCACTCGCAGGTTGTGTGTTACAATGTCTAAATATAGGTGAAATAAATTCTGATTTAAAAGGTCTTGACCTCCGGTTGTTAGGCTGCAAAATGTGTTACTTTGGACACAGTGTGGGTAGACTTTCTATAGACACTGTAACTTCAGTACAACAGGTGTGAGATAGTACCAGACTTTTCTACAACTCTCGAGCTAGGATTTCCTAAGCTGACACTGGAGCCCTGACTTGGGAATTTTGGAAATGTGGTGTGTCACAGATTGCTTGTGAGGGGAAAAGTCCATACAGCACAGCGCTGGAAAATTGAAAAAGGCTTTTCCTGACTGCCCTGTGAGAATTTCTTCATTATGTTTTTAAAATAAAGCCCAATAATCGAATACAGTATATAGGTCAGGGACAAGGCCTGTACATTTAGAGTGTAGCTGTGGGGTGAGTGCCTTCAAGTTGGAATGGAAGGATCTCGTGTTGGTGGAACATCCAGCCTGCAGTGGGCTAACTGCTAGGACTGTGCCGAAGTACTGATCTTCAGGTGTTGTCATGGAGCCATGGATTAAAGTGCTGTGAATCTCATTCACTTTAAATCTTGAAACAGAACAGGCTTCCAAACATTCCTGTGTTAGGAAGTACGCTGTCCCTTTCTTCTGGCTAGTCTCCAGGAGGTTTTACTGGCATGCTCGGGGGCTGCCTTGAAATTTCCTCTGAAAAGCTGCACTGGGAGGGTTCACACAAGTGTGCTCTTTGAAGGTAAACTGTAGTCTTCCATTTATGGTCTCAACATGAAGGAGTCACACGTCTTCAAGGCTGTGTATTCTGGACATTGATGGATCCAATTTCAGAATATAAAAGCTATATTTCATCACTTACATGGTTAATTTGATATGGCGTTGCTCAGTTCCAAGAATTCCTCAATCTAATTTAGAGTAAGCTTTGACATTATTTTAAATGCATGAATCGAGGCTAGTTATTAATAATAAATTACATATGTACCTAAAGAAGGCCTTTATCAGTGAAATGTTATTATCATGCTGACTATGTTTTGAAACATACCCTGCCAAGGTAAAACATGGTGCCAAGATAAAATCATCTATTAGAAAGGTAATATATGGGCAGTGGGCGGCACTGTGACACAGTGGTTAGCAATGCTGCCTCACAGTGCTAAGATCAGAATGACAATACTTGTATGTGTACTTACTCGCTATAAACATGGAATACTTGCCATCAGTGGGTTTAAGTGCTGGGTCCAATTCAATTCAATTGCCATGCGATGGACTTGCATCCTATCCAGAGTATATCTTGTCTTGCACCTAGTGCTTTGCAGGATAGGCTCCTGACCACAGTGACCCTGAATTGGATAAGCAGTTATTGAAAATGATCCGATCAGGGACGGATTTTGGTGTTCGTAAGCCCTTGGCACATCCACTCCAAAATTAGCAAAAAGAGGGGTAAACGCCAATTGAATTACGTCAATTTGACACGATGCACTTTAAACTATTCTAATGCTAAACCACGTGATTGATGGAGCGAGTCAAGCGACTATCGCTTAGATTCTTCTAGTTTCTAGAACAGACGCTAGACAGCATATGATTATTGATTTGGAGCACTTAGAGTCGATCGCAAGCATGTTGTTTCAGCTCATTTTTCGTTAGTCTCTAGTGTTTCCCTCCTTCGTAGGCCCTACAAAGTTCGTAGGCCCTATGCACTGTGCCTACAGTGTCTGGCACTGAATACGATGATACACAGTATGGACAGCACAGTGGTATGAAGGTTAGCACTCATACAGTACCTCAGACCTCTTGGGTCAAATTATATTTTCTTTCACGGTCTGGTGCTCATTCTGAGGGGTGTTTGCAGGTTCTCTCCAAGTTCACATGGTTCATTTTCATGTTTCCACCTCCTTCCATAGGTGTCCAGGTTAATTGGCATCTCTGAATTTGGGACGTCCTTCATGTGAGAGACGGGCATCCTGCACAGGGTGTAGACCAACTCTGTGCCTAATTCTGCCCAGACGGGCAGTTTTAACCTCACCTGGTATAAGAGCTTTTTACATGGTGGGTGATTTTAATTAGAATACACTTAATCCCCTTATTACTGTACTGTATCTCCTAGCACTGTATCCCAAAATTACAAGGCTGGCTGACATTGTCCTGATGGAAATCATTTAGGCCAGAGTCACTGGCTGAAAAAGAAGAGTAAAATGTTGTTTACAAATCACAGTAGTTGGAATTTTATAGCATTTCACATAGGATTGTTGTAAAAAAGCAGTAAATGACTTGATGCTACCTTAAACCCTAAGCTTTAAGGAGTGTCAAGGTAGAGAAGCAACTATTCTCCACTCCTGGTCCGAGTGCTTCAGAGCCAGCAGAGTTCAGCTAATGCGCTACTGCTTTTCCCCAGCAGGGGGCAGCAGATAGCGGAAATAATTTCACAGTGTCTGTATGCCAGATCTATATGCCAATTAAGTAATAATAAACTAAAACAATGACATATATTTACTATTTTAATAACACAACATATTAATTAGTTTTCGCTAATAAATCGGACTTTCTATACATTACTTGCTGTGGTTTTCCAAATCACTTCGGGAGTTCTGGTTGTTGTTGAAAAAATGTTTTGACTGTCAGTATCTGGGATATGTCAGGAATTTGCTGTCAGTGTTCTGCTTTATCTGAGCAGCTGTGAATCCCCAACTTGACAAGTCCTTCTGCTTTTAGATAAGTTGCATTACATTGTGCAAGGCAATTTTATGATCTGTGAATTCAGTGCATGTTCTGTTTGAGAATGTAACAGAATGAATCATTTCCAGGTATACTTCACTCTAAAGATATTAATTAACTTTTGTGAGTAGTCATTCTACATAAAAAATTAAAATATTTTAAAAATTGCTCTCACTCCTTTTATTAATAATACTCCTCGTAAAAATGGGTAAAGCTACATAACTTATCACACTACAAATGTAGTGTAGAAACACAAATGTAGTTGCATTTATCCTAAAATTCCCAGAACCAGTTAAAATCACTGAAAACACTCACACACTTTCTCTCACACACACACACAAAGCAGGCACTTTGATTGAAGCCAGTTTTGAATAAGGGTTTAAAATGACCTCATCACCCCCCTCCCCCCCCCCCTTCTTCCACTTCCATTTTAAACAAACTAAATTAGCATATTATGCAATTAAGGGAGAAATGAGGGGACACAATCTGTTAAAGAAGTAGCCCTCCACTTCTGCAAACCGTGCCTGAACCAACCTGTTTGTTTTTACAGTACAGAGCTGTACAGATAAGCCCTAATTGTTATGCAACTCTTCAGCATAAGCTCCTGGCGTTCTCACTGCCCGGCACTAAGACCGTCTAAAATAGCAACAAGTAAGCATGCAGGGACAGCGCAGGGCCTGGCTGCTGTAATGGGATGGGGACACAGTAGACGGCTCTCAAAATGCTGAGTGTAATGTACTTTCTTCGGAGTTTCTTCAAGGTAGGGGGTTTCAACTTTCCTTTTTAACTGTGTGTTTTTCTTGTCGGTCCTTCCTCTTTCCCCCTCTCCCTCCCACCCCTTCTCCCTCAAACTCTTGCTTGTTAAGCTCTACAGGATGGCGAGAGAGTGAGTCAGTGCTGAAACAGTATGTTTACTGTACCTGCCGCCTGTCCTGTTTAAAAGAGAGATGCTGCAGTGTTTGGCAGTTGCCGTGCGTTCAGGTTTGCGAAGCCGATGATCTTACGTGAGATCAAAGTGAGCCTGCATTTTCACTCTCCCTCTCTCTTCCAGAGGATTGTTGTGTATGGTTCCCTTTGCTGTGTGTTTTTCTCCAGTTCAGATGGAGGTGTAGATAAAGAACGTCTAGATTTCTTATGCTCATGGGTGCAAATGTGTATTCTTTTCAAAGTTTCATATGCTTTTTTGTCAATCTGGTCTCAGTATCCCACAGCAGTTAGCTTGTAAATGTCACCAAATGTTTACCACTTTAAAGCACAGGGATTAGCTGTTTCTTAAAAGCAGTTTTTTGTTCTCACATATGTCTTTCATTATTCGGTAATACTGAAGAAATGGCTTGGGTTTATTCCCACTAATGTGATATTACAGGAATTTGGTTTAATATGGGGGCTCCGTTCAGACCTAAAAGATTACAGCTCTGGGTACAAGTGGATGACCACTCTGCTAAGACAACTGTTTGCTCTTCTTCAAGATTTCATCCGCTCATGTGATGCTGGCAAAGCTCTTGAAGTTGCCATGGTTTCATGTAGGCTGTGCAAAACGTTTTTCAGTAGCTGGGCAAAGTTCTTGGTTTTCAATAAGCTTGCAGTGGGATTCAGGGATCATTCTCAGAGACTGAGGAACATAAAGTATGAACACATCTATACCTTAGAACATGTATAATGAGCTTGTGTAAGTCGGGAATTGCAAGTACTAAATTAAACATTTGTGAAACTATTGTTCCTAAGAATGTGAGGTGACATTTAAAGGAACAGATTAATTCTGAGCAGAGAAGTAAAAAATAGATTTTGGAGGAAAAACCAAACCAAATTTATATGCATTTTGAAAGTGTGGGTGAGTGCCACTTGTCTTATAATAAAGTAACGAAAAATGCTTAAGTTCTGCAGGAGACTAGGGAATCTTGGCAGTAAATGTAAAGTCTTAATATCGGAATGTTCCCTGCTCAAACCTTGGTCCTGCCACTTCCTCTGTTCTTCAGATGAGATGTGAAACCAAGGTCCTTCTGAACGTGTCTCTGCAGCTGCTGTTGATAGTGCACCTCTTGTCCCTGTAAGACACTTGAAAACAACACATCTGCTCAAACATTAACTGTTGTTTTTGATTTCTACAATACCAGCGGAGATCTGCCCTCATAACTCTCAGTCCCTATGTTTAGCATCAGGGCTGTTGTGCACCTGGATATATGTCGAGAAATTTCTGGAAATGGACTCTTTTCACTTGTGCAGCGAAAGAGAGATGACAAGACAGAGTTATAAAAGACATACACAAACCATCAGTGATGTGAGCAATATATTGGTCCGCTTATCCTTTGTTATGTTTGTTACAGTAAGTGAATCAGTATGTTCTTATTAAAAAAAGTATTTGGATAACAATGAACAAATTTTAAAATGGAGATGATGAATATATGCTCCATAGATGAATGAAGCAAATGTTGTTCAAAATCAATCCTGGTACAGTGCATATAAAAGAGATACTTGTATGCACTGTGAGAGTGTCTGGTAGTGTTCTCTTGTTCTAAACAAAAGTACAGTATGTGTTCCTTTCTTTGGAATTGATTTTTACTGATAGTCCTTAGCTGTAAAGGAAAGCAGTGCTTATGAAGCACTCTGACAACATCATTCAGCCCTGGCTAACTAGAATTGGAAAGAGTTATCTCTCCAGTTTCTGAATCCCTTTTCAAGGCCTTAACTTTATTTGCAAAGATCAGTAAATTGGGTTGGAATGAGGACATGTGTACATTTCCTAATGCATATGCCTAAGATGATAATATGCTAGCCCTACCCCATCTAAGTCATCCGGAAGTTTCTACAGGAATGTGCTGAAGGTATTTGTACCAGGAACTTGCTGCTAAAATCACGAGACTCAGGAGATTTCCTCGTATTGTCTGTGAAAATGTGGGGAGCCGATCCAGTGCCAAGTTCCTGGAGAGATCTCAACACGAAGTTAAGATTGTTTTATTCACAGCTTCGTTTTGTGCTAAACTGAAATTAAGCACCCTTTGCCAATGCTGGACATGTGGGATGTCGACGGCACCCCTCAGGTATGCCACATGGATTCTGATATCATCATCAGATGAATTCCAGAGGCGTGAAGCAATTTTCCTTTCTCTGGTGGCAAAACACCCACCTAGCTGTAAAACCACGGCCAGCTGAGTAGTGTTTAATTACCACTGCCCAGCTGAGAGCCCGGCAGGCGGGGCTGAGATTGGAGAGGGGCCTGAAAGCCATGTGTGGGAGCAGCTGACGTGCACTACACCAGCTTTCCTGGAGGAAATTCATCGCCACTGTGCGGCTCCCAGCCTCTGAGCAAAGTGGCCATTCCTGCTCTTGTACAGTTTTGCAACAGAAAACTGATTCACTGCTTCCTGCCCTGTTGCCCCTCTCCATTTTTACAAGAATGTAAAATATTAGGGCTGTAAAGAAGTAGCAGCTTTCTGGAGTGTGTGGCACACCTGCTCCACTGTGAATGTACACTCCTCCCATCTAGGAGATGCCTGTGTGTCCCAAGGTGCAACTCTTTTATCCCCTCTGCAGTCAAATTCTGAAATAATGTAAAATAATTATTTAATCTCCTGAAACAGTGTTGTCCCGAGCTGTTGGTTTTGTTTTATTGTGCTGGATAGATTTCCCACAGGGGATAATAAAGCTTGAACTGAATTATTCACAGTAAATACACTGAGACGCTGAGTTTTGACTTTGTCCAGCTCTCGGCACACTGCTTAGGCTGCACATGTGGGATGAATGCAAGCAAAGTGCAGAGCCTGCAGGCTGGGGAATCCAGGGCTGGAAATACAAAGACTGTAGCAAAGACTGTGTTGTGACCACATGCTGTCTGCACCAGGCAAGGAGAGACAACTTCTCTTTACAGAAAAGTGTAAAATTCTCAAAGGAATTGGTGAAAATGTGATCAGGTGGTTTAATTTTCCATGTGAAAATGTTTCTACATTTTCCAGTATTGCTTTATGAATCGTTTGAGATGAAACACTGCTTTTACTTTTAACTCAGATAAGGAGTGATGAGCTCTGCTTGGCAGCTCAGACTTTCCCTCCTGAAAAGAAAGAGCACTGGAGTACAAAGCTGAAGTCCCGGCAAGCACTGCAGGTTTTGTTCTTGTCCGGCTGATGTGGCTGCAGTGGTTCTGTCAGTACAATGTTGAATTCCAGTTCCAGACTGCTTTTCACTTGCCAATGACTGAGAAAGAATTCGACAGCTACTGCGTATGCCACCACTGTGATGCATGATCAAACCTCAAGGGGCTGCGAATCAACAGAACCAGCATTAGGAAAAGGTGTGTAATTGATGGTAAAGGCAAGAAACTGGAAAATGCATGAAGGGCTCTAACAGATTCACAATCTCTGTGCACGGTCTGTTACAATGGCCTTAGTTCTGACAGAATTTATCAGTAAAAGGGAGAGAGGTGGCACAGAGACTGATGTCCTGCTGTTAACTGATAATGTTGCTAATGCTGGCAAAGTGCCTATCCTGCAATTGTCACTGTCAGTACAATGTACTGTCCTGATATAAGGACTTCACTTTCCAGTGGATTTATAACTTTAATTAATAATAATAATAATAATAATAATTGCTTACACTTATATAGTGCTTTTCTGGACACTCCATTCAAAGCGCTTTACAGGTAATGGGGACTCCCCTCCACCACAACCAATGTGCAGCATCCACCTGGATTGGAACAGAGCTACTATAAGTAAATATCATGCCATAGACAAGGTTAAATCAATAGCAGCAACAGGCACATTTTTGTACAAGATTGTAGCAGTGAAGCCTCTCAATATTAGCTTCCAACAGCAGAGCTGTACAGCCGGACTAAAGACATTCCAAAGGGGAAAAGTGTATTCAATTGTGGTTTGCATTTGTTTTGTGGCTCCTGCCATGCACACATTGTTTTAGCTCTTCACACGTGCTGGGGTCAGGCAAGTCTGCATCGAAAACGTCAAAGAGACCGCGCTTGCCCTTTTGAACCAGTGATGACCTGCTTCGAAAAGATACACGTGAAAGAGCCTTTTCAGTGGGGTGGGTACAAAACTCTGAAGTAGGCCCGTTATGGGGTATAGAAATAAGGCAAAATACCTGAATTTGCTAGGGCAATTAGGGAAGTTTAAGATGCATGGTTCGGTAAATGTAAATATTATGCGAACAGAGCATTTGTATCTGTAACATCCTGGATGTTCATATTTCCTTCATGCTCCCTAGTGGCAGAGGCTCTGAGACATGTGGTCATGAATCGTGAGTCTGAGATGAGCTAGAGTTCATCTCAGGTTATGAATATGCAGCCAGCACCAGCGATATCAGCGCTTCTTGTTTCAGATAGACACTGCAATAGGTGCCCTGGGTTAAATTAGCCAAGAAAACCCAGATGGTATCCGTCATACGGCACACTGAAGAAGCTTATGATATGAGGCGCACAGAAGGCTCAAGGTATCAGTTTCTATACATAAAGGATGTTGTGTGTTCAGGTATAGGCCCACAGGCAGCAGCAAACAGCCTGCCTGCCTTGTGGCTTCAGCTTGGCATTTCTTTGCCAACCCTGTGGGTGGTATCTATTCAGGAGCCGGATTCCAGCTCATGTGCTGCAGCTACAAAACAAAAAGACTTCGACTGACCTTTTTGTAGAGCCGGTGTTGTCACTTTGTCCTTGAGTCCTTAAGTGTTATCTTTCATGTTCAGCAATGCCCTTGTACTTAACAAAAAAAAAAACATAATTCTCATTTATTCTTGAAAAACCAATTCATGGCCCCCTAGTTTGAAACAATGTGAAATTGTCCTCAAGGATTTTACAACATTTTCCCACATTTTTATGCATCGTCCTGGAGTAACCTCTCTTCTTCTGCTGCTAAGATACAGGACATAGGGGAGGGGGGGAGTGGTGGTGGTTGGGGGGGCAGAGTTTATGGGAACTGTGCAGATCTTCTGAGAGAGCCAGGCTGGGTGTCTTAACCCATTATCATCACTCCAGGAAGGAAAACACTCAGAGCACAGCTAGGTTAAGCCAGGCTAGGTTAGGTGGCGCTGTAGCTCCAGAAGGCTTCACACCTGTGTCACAAGGCCTAAAAATGTAACGCTGCTCTTTAAGATTTGTTGACCCCAGAACAGTGTAATAGTGTCTAGTTGTCTCTTCGTTGGGATGGCTTGGCTGTCTCTCAGTGAATCTACTCTAGTTTTCTTTTGGTTTCCTTGTTTTCCTGTTGACCTTGCCTGTTACTGCCTTAAACTTGTCTGTGAGGCCTCAACTCTGTGTTCATCTCCACAAGGCAAATGCCTTTCTCTGTGTGCCATAGACTGAAATGTCTAACTTTCTCGGGGATTAAAGGATCACTTTTAGGTCTCATTCTAATTTTTCATCTGCTCTGCTCTCTGAGTGCCAGTTGTACCTTCACCCTGACTGCCTTTGCTCTCTCTAAAACTGTTGGCCAAGTACTTCTGCAGCTCTCCTTTGCTATTTTCTCTCTCTGTCTCAATCCTAAATACTTGTATTGATCATTGGTGTTTCCACATGCAGCACTGTCATAAGTAGTTTGATGAATCGCCTGGCCTTGTGTTTATTTTCCAATTTACTATATCATTATGTCACATCAGCACTTATTGGAACAAAACCGTGAAATATGGAAACATTTGCCACTTTTTTATAGCTAATGATTGTGAGATTGTTGGTGTAATTTTAAAGCAAAAACGATTCCTTTTAATAGGGCAATTTTTGAAAGAGCAGCTGGCAACATTATTAAGGTGAAAGGAAGGCAAACCATCTGTTTTTCCCTGGGTTGTGGCTGACCCCCATGTGCAAATAAATGAGAAACTAACATGTATTTCCGTAGATTATGTAAGTGGCCTGCCAAGACCTCACTCTGATGTTGTCTATGCTGTCCTCAGATGCCTGATTTTAATAATCACAGGTGTGTCACTGAAGCATGAAATTCAGTAATGGCTTGCTACAGTACATCTAACTTGAATTTTTCAACACCCAGACACAAGGTTATTTATAAATGCAGAAGAGGAACAGTGTCTCTCTTTTTCTTTAAGTCAGATAGAGGACAACGTCAATTCACTGCCAACATGAGCAAGCTGAATTACAGAGAGAAGAGAGCCTCACCCACAGAAGGCTGCTTCTTTTAATTACAGAAGTAATTAGCTGTGGACTATATCCTGTATACAGTATCTCCTGTCAGGGCTTTTGGTTCAGTTTCTGCTATTGAGGTTAATTTCCCAATAAAGCATGAGAGGGCATCAGTTGTGCAGGATTCTGCCACTTCTTGGTTTGTCATACAACACTCTGATTAGTGCTTGCAACCAGCCACAAAGATACAATAAAAAAATCAGGCAAAGACCATTATCTCACGTTTGTTTTTGAAGTAAAAACAAGCATTTTGAAATGATGATTTCTGTCAATCTTATTCCAGCAACCTTTCATGGCACAAGAACGCTGTTTAAAAAAACTCTTCATGGTTCACCATGCAGGCTCCTGGCACAGCTTGCAGTCTCATCCCAGTGTGATGCTGCTGAGCTGTCTTTAATTGCATGGTGATCTTTAGCTTTTCTTGATGCCCCTGAAACCACCAGGACAACAGGGCACCATCTTCCACGCGGATGGTGCTGGTGTTTTTGCCCTTGTCACGGAAACGTGATCCTCTACTGCCAACACCGCCCCATATTGCTGCTGCCCAGTATGGGTTATTAGAGAACCTTGCGCCCGACGTGGGACACGAACCCACTACCCTGAGATTATGAGCCTCATGCTCTACCAACAGAGCCAGTCGGGGGCGCAGCCCATTTGGTACATACTGTAGTAGTTAATTGATCCAAGGATCTCATCAACCCAATTCTTTAAAGAAGCAAGGGTACTAGCCTCAGTCATAGAGCTGTGTAGCTTGTTCCATACACCCAAAACCCTTTGTGTAAAGAGTGTCTCCTGCTTTTGTTTTAAATGCACTTTCTTCCAGTGCCATATTTGCGCTGTTTTAAATTCCAAAACAATGTGGAAATAAGATATACTGTATTCTTATAAACTCACAGTCTGATTTTTGTTTCCCAATTGTATTGGTCTCCCGCTCAATTGGTATCTTCAAACTTTAGAATTGCTGTCACCAAGTGAGGAGCTTTTTGCTTGGGAGCAAAATTCAGTGATTTATCTTCTTGGCGAACAGAACTAGACCAGTAATTTCAGTACATTTTGACAGATTTCAGATCCATAGGTATTAAACTGCTCTGTTCTGTGCTCCATTCATTTCCGAAACAAAATGCTATTTGAACATCTGGTATTATGCTGTAGGTAGGCTGTAGCAATTCTTTTGATTAAACTCACTGTACCTTTTACTTCAGCCTCTGGATAATATTTAAATACAGTAGCAGCACAGTGTGAGAATCTACTTCCATATAAGATTTTAAAAAGTCATCTCCCCATGTACTTTGCATCTTGTTTTAGCAGTAGTACCCTTTTATGGATATTGCAGTTAACGTTAAATGCTTTATTATTTTGAGCAACGAAGGATGTTTATCCAAAACTACAGTAGTTTGTTTTCTACGACTAATCGTGGTTAAGGAAACATAAAACTATGTAGGTAATGGCTGAGGTTCTATCTTCATTAAATAAATGAACTTCTGCCAACGACGTAAAAGCCTTAATTGCGGAAAAGAATGTGTTCCAGCCAAGTTTGCATTGCTTCTTGGTAGAAATGTCCCAGAAATGTGCTAATGGGTTGAGTTTATATGGTCCAAGATGAAAATCAGGTGTTTTTGTAAAGTTTAAGAATTTTGTGTTTGTTTCAGCACATATTTTCTAAGAGTTCTTGGCAATGTGGAGCGCGACTGAAAATGTACTGTCAAGTGAAGTTCCCCACACTGCTGACCAGATTGAAGTCTATAAAAGCTGAGAGTCCTGTTTCAAATGCCTCTTCTTTTTCTTCTGTTCAAAACACAGGAAAAATGATCTAGCAAAAAGAATGTGTCTAACAATATGAAACAAAATGCCACAGGTTGGCTAAGTATTGAATTTATGTTTTGTACTAAAGCTATGAATTTGTAGACCTTACATAAATAATATGAAAAACATAACAGTGGCAATAAGATAATGAGGACCAGTGGGATTCTTCTCGATGATTTCTTTTACAAACAGATAGCTTTCTGTGTTCTAGTACCGACATCACCTCGTTAACGTTGTTCTGGATTGTTAATCCGGCTGTATCTTTGTCCCATCCTGTTGCCATGGGCACAGCAGAGCAAGAAAAATTATCTGTGCTGGCTTTTGGGAGGACTGGACTTGCCTTCCAAGTCTGACGCAAAACTGGGGTCATACTGTAGTTAAACACTTAAGAGAAGTGTTAAGGTAAACTGGGAGCTTTGTTATTTATGAACATAAATCCCATTGAAAGTACAGCTCTGGGTTATGTCTACGTGACCCACATAAAAATGCTAAAGGCTTTGATCTATGAGGATCTACAGCAACATCAGAATAGAATAGTGAAGAGTAGAAGAGTGAAGAATTGAAATTATTAAATATGCTGATAAAGATCATTCAAATGGACTTCTTCGGGATCAAGAGTGGATCACGAACCAGACAACTCAAGTAGAAACATTGGTACAAAAGGAGGCCTTTTTGTGTGTATCTGGAATGAGCTACCCAGCAATATTTTTTTAAGATGATAATCCAGCTTCTTTTGTTGTGGTTACAGACCATTGTAGTCAGGGTCAAGCAGTACTGCCATTGTGCCTTTGAACAAGGTGCTTCACTCAGACGGGTCCAATAAATGCCCACCTGTCTAAATGTGCACAAATGTGGCCTCAGTTAAAAGCAATAGCCAAAAAACTGAATGCCTTTTGATAATTCTCCAATGCTGCCTCCTAGAGAATTAACTACAGTACCACAGAAGGAGGGATGCAGATGTTGCTCATACCACTTCCAGCTCTCAGGCAGGTAGCAAGCCACAGGATTTGCAGTTGCAGGGCAAGATTAGGGTCTAACTCAAGCCCATCCAGCACTGGTCTTACCGGACCAGCTTGAACTGCTGCTTGTGGATGCTCGCCCGCTATCAGATATAGCCATCAGTCTGTGACTGTCAGAGTCAATAACTGTTACAGACGCAGATGGGGGACTCCCTTTCAGAACCAGCCATCGTAGTCAGAGCTGACACATCATTGGGCTTTGATTCTCCTCAGCAGACCAGCCCTGTATGACAGGCAGTAATTTATTTGGTTACTCTCATGGGATACAGAACACAAAGTTCTCATGTGGAAAGGCTTTTAGAAAACCATTGGAGGTTACCAGTGCAGAATCATAGAGGGCTGTTGTGTACAGTCAAGCAAGTGGACGGTAATTTTTTCATGCAGTAACTCTGTTACCCACTCACAGGATTTGCCCCAGATGGTCTCTGAGTGTCAGCGTATGTACTGTATTATGGCAGCAGCTCCAGAAACAGGACCCATGTGACAGGGCAGGGCTGTGGACAGTCAGCCGAGCATGAATAAACCGGAAAAAGTCAACTTTAGTTTTCCGTTTCTCAATCCCTTTTTACTAGAATTTGCTTTTTCTGGGAACACAGTAATGGCTGTTGAAAACCACTGGTATCAAAAGATGAAGTCCACCCTACATTTTTCACTAATGAGGTCATCTTAATTCAAGTAAAAAAAGGCCGTCTGCGCCTTTGAAAGTACCCCCCGAAACAACCAATTAGCCTGCAATTAAAACAAAGATCACATACAGTATCAAGGTTTGTGCATGTTCTAGTTAGAATGATATTTATTGTTAAATATAACAGGATGGAAGCTTCCCTGACAAAAACGCTACTGTACATACTGGCTGCCTTCCCAGAGCTGTGAATAAAAGAGGTTTTTTATCTGTGACTTTTTTTTTTGTTTTCATTGGAATCTATGTGCGGAATAACAAATGAACTTGCATGAATGGAATGGTAAATGTTGACCTTTTCAGGGATTCCTCAACACATTACATTATACTGAAGTGTCGCTGGGTGCTCGCCCTCGGAAGGTCACTTGTCTGTGGGAAGGATTAACAGTAAAGCACTCAGCTTGCTGATTCATTCTGCTGGATGGCTGTGCTGGGGTGGGGAGTCCTTTTTTCCGGTGGCATTCAGTGGCTTTATGATGTTGGGCGTAACAGGAGGATAGAATTGCAGAGAAAAGACTTTAGTGTTTTCCACGCTGGTTGCTAAGGCTGTGAGTTATGTCTCCAAAGCCAGTTTTTAACAATGAGAGTAATGGCAACATTCCAGGAGGAAGTAACAGATTGAGATCCACAGGTCTTGGAGTTAGTAAGAGTGACCTAAAGTAGATAGACATACAAATTTCTTACAAGGACCGTACCATCTTTCTTGGTTATAATATCTTTTAAGTTGCTATGAAAGACTATTAATTAGATCTGTGTATTTCATAATAGGTGGCAGAATTGTCTAAATAGATTTCTAAGTCTGCTTTTGTAATTTTTTTATTTACTTAATAGATATGCAATATGTAATATACAGTATATAATACATATGTGTATGCATAAAAAAGGTGATCTGTCATCCTGAAATAATACATGAGCACCAGATTTGTAGAACTGTTCCCTTTTCTTGCAATTGCATAGACAGTATCAATTTTCTGTATGACTGTATGTCTGTATCAGGTCCTGGACCAGCACCAAGCCATACTAGGGAAATGGATCTGTTTGTGTCGCTCAGTTTTCTTTGGCTGTTATGTCGTTGTTAAGTGGGAAGAGACATAACCAGTTCATAGCATGATGTCAGAAGCTAAGCCTGGTTGGTATTGGGAGACTGCAGTATTCCAACAGACCTCCAAGGTGGCACTCCTCCCTCTGGACCATGATTTCCACTTATACAGTCTGGCAACAGAGCACAATGTAATGTAGGAAGTGTTGTGCTTTGGATGATAGACCAACATCACAATAACTTGGTCATTAAAGATCTCTGCCTGATCTGTTGTGCAGTGGGGCTGCTAATACACTGTACAATGGTCACTATCACTGTATGTCTCCCTGGTGGATGCTACAGCTCAGTGCTGGATGTAGTGAGTCTTGGGCTCCCTTCTATATAAATAATAATGCATGCATTTATAACACATTTTGCTATAGAAATGCAAGTATTATTATTTATTATTACTGTATGTCTGTCCATTATACATCTACTGTATATAAGTATAGAGGTATAGTTTCATTCATTATTGTGCCTTTGATCACAGTCTATTGACAAGTCAAATAGGGAGACTAAGAGAGGTAAATCACTCGACATCTCCTGTGTTTCAGGGTTCGTATTCTGTGTGAAAGGTCTGCTGTGTACACTGTTTTCCACACCTTCTAGGACTTTCTTCCAGTTATTTAATCCCTTCGGGCTGCGCCATAGATCAGGCTAATCCCATGTTCTGGAAATGGGTTAACAATGAAAATGCCTTGGTGTTGCCTGTTAATTTGGTGTTGCCTATTAATAACTTCCACACAGTCATTATCAAACCAGTTATACCTAAGCAGAAATCTTACAAACAAGCTGTTCTTAGATTACTTTTTCGACACAAGATCTAAAGAATGATTTCTTAGAGCAAATATGCATAGCAGTAGCATCAAACGCCGTCTGAAACATACATTCATCTCTTTTCAACTGCAGGTTTTTTGAAAGGAGAAAATTGACTTCATCACAGATCACCCCTTTTATCCTCTGTAGATTGCATTTAACCCCTCACAGAGCCACCAATCTGCATAATCTGAATTATCCATTTATAGGTAATTAGCCGAGATCATCTCAAACTGCCTGGAGTTTTTCCCAGTGACAGGACAGGGCCTTTGGAATTCTTTGCAATGTGAAACATGGTGGCGTCTTTGTACAGTGCAGCACGCTACAGTGAAAACTCAGTGAGGCATATTCTGCTGTTGAAAGCAGAGTAGAATAGGGTCTATGGAGTGGCTCAACTGGTAAAGGCACTTGCCTGGGTGCATGAAGACTGTTGTTTTTGGACTGTGGGAGGAAAGCAGACCTCCCGGAGGAAACCCACGCAAACACAGGGGGAACATATAAACTCTACGCAGCTAGCACCCCAGATCCAAAATTGATCTCGGGGGCCCCAGGACTGCAAGGCAGCAGAGCTAACCACTGCGCCGCCATGTTGCCCCTTTATGAAACCCACTTTTGAAATCGAAAAGCATGAATATGAGACGGGGGATCTGGTGATTTTTCGTGAGGCCCCAGCCCCCTCATGCTCGCCACCACACACTAGAAAGCAGGGCTCAGGTTTCACTCAGCGGTCTGAGTCACTGGGAGAGAGAGAAACATGAATGACCTCAGTATGTGACTCCTGTCCCAGCCCAATGGCTAGATCTAAGGATGGAAACACACCAGGGTGAGCTGTGGTCTGGGTCTGGAATCCACCAGTACACACCTTAGGCACAAGAACATCACATTCTTTTATTCAGGTGAGATCAATGCTTTTCCATTGACATCTGTGCATTTTTATATTTATATAAATATCTTTATATAATGACACCCATATTAATTATTAATAGTCTGCCATCTGTCAACCTCTTTTTTGTAAAAAATAAAGATACGTTTTGGTTAGTCATTTAGTATTTGTTGCTTTAAATTCCTTTTTTATTCACAGTGACAAGGTACAGATTTGTTTTTTATGTAACCTGATGTGTACAGTATATATTTTTGTGCATATTTTAACCCCAAATTCTGAAACATACGGATTAAATATGTTCGGACAAAGTATGGACAAATAGTATAGGAAATGAAATGGTTTTATGTTTTTACCTTTTGCTTTCTCATTGTTAGAATCATTGGTGCTGCAGTCCACCATTCTGAACAGCACCTTTTAAATTGTTCTTTTATTATTGACAAGGTTGTTCATCTGTTCCCTTGTCAAAAGGCAATGTACTTCTTTGAAACATCTGCTGTTCATTCAGATTAGATCAAGTCTGAAGTTTAGTACAGGCTGTTTAATACAAGGGATAGACCTCACACCAAGATGTTTTGCTTTTTATATAAGCATACCTTTTTTGTAGTTAGAAGAGATAAGAAGCTTATATATATATAAATCCCAAAACCTTAAGTTTTTTTAGAACGTGCCTTGTATGTAATATGGTTTTAAGATGTCATGCTTGTTCTCTTTGAAGACTGGATTATCTGACAGCGTTATCTGATAGAACCCCAGATGTCACACCTCATTTCACTGCCCTCCTATTAAATATCTACACAGTGCCAAAAAAAATTCAGCAAGCAATTCAGTGGTTCATTTTAGGCTGCAGGGATAGTCACCTGCCTATCTGGGGTGTGTATAAAAGCTTGTAAGAGTACTGCTGTATTGCCTAATTGCGGGCAGGTTATAGTGGTTTTATGTGAACATGCAGAATTAGGAGAACATTCTTGTGAGTTCAGTGAATCTGCTGCCATCCAGGCAATGTGTGTTTGAGAGAAAAGCTGGAAAAGCTGTCAAGGAGGCTGTGTGCTTTTATCGAGAGACAAGACTTGTATTTGAGTATTCATTAGGTTTGCTTTAAAAAAACAAAACCAGCCACTGTGCGTCTCTCCTGAGTTGTCTTGTCAGATGCCTTACATATGTATTACAGCCAACCCTTTCTTCTGTTTGAGCTCCTGTAAATGATTCGCTCTAGATAGGCAAAGTTTAGATGTGCTTATTGTATGTCTAAAGAGATCTTGTGCCAAGTTCAAGCACATTCTGTTTTAGTTTTCCTGACAGCACTGATGTTATCATATATCCGAAGACCAAACAAAATCATCAAGGGCTGTTTACTGGGTTCATATTTCTTTCATTTCTGTTGTTGCTGAAACTGTTGGACCATCTTCACATCAGTGATCTGGATTTTGTGTCTCCTGAAATCTTGCCCATATGATTCTGGGAATATACTAGCATCCCTGTAATGTTGCACATGCACACTAAGTGTTTTGCATCTTTATGTTTTTACAAAGGAGAAATAATGGAAGCTACTTCCCACATTTCTGTGCCCCTTCCTAGGAGCCCTTCCGAAGTTCAACACAGATATGTTCTGGAAATGTCTAATACTTCAGGAACAATCGATGCCCCTCCTCCTCCAGGAGTCTTGGAAAAAAACCCATGACCATTGATCTCTGGTGTCTTTTGAAAGAAAAATGACAAAATCTCACCATGAGAGAGAGGAAGATTGCCCTGCACGCACGTGTTCTGTACTTGGGCTTCACCGTGCGCACACATACTGGGATACTTCGGATCCCACATGTGGGCTAGGCAGCTCTTCCGCTTCACAGATCCTGGCTTTGCAAAGGCTGCATGGCAAAAATATAAATCACCGCTGTGCTATTTAAGATAAGATCATAGCATCTTTGGGTTTTGAGTCTGCAGATAAAAAATCCCTCTCTGGAACTGTATTTTGCCTTAGGTGCAAAGAAAACATGGGAAATCTATGCAGCTGAGGTCCAAAGATTACATATAGTTTTTTTATGGAAATGTAGGCAGTGTGTGGAAGGAAAATCACTGTGCCTGCTGTAATACAGAATTGAGCTGTTTCTTCTTGTCTTCAAGGTGGTCAGCTTGAAACTCGAAATACAAGATCCTCTGTGATACATTTGACATCATTGAGCAAAGATTAATTTTCCAGGGGGTTCTGCAGATTATGTTTTAAATTGCAGGTAGTTCACATTCATTCATCTACCTACTGTATTGTAGACACTATAGCAGCTCATTGAGAGTTTAATTCTGACACCACTCAGTTTTGCATAACTGCTTTTTAAATGATATTTTATTTATCTTTGTAATCAATACATAATCAAAAATTAAAACAAAATAGCCCCTCCAATTAGCTTATTGGCATCAGCCATTGTTTTACTTAAATCCTTTGGTTTTTACATATGTTTGTATTTGTTCTTTACCTCTATCATTGTTGGAGTCGTGGGCTTTTTGATATTTCTTTCGAAATGTCTTTGTGTCTGGGTTGTCATTGTGTGTGCAGATGGGAGGGAGGGTGTCGCTGTTTGCTCTGAAGGCATTCATTTTTATTGTATTGTAACGCATACAGCTGACATTAGAGGTTGTGCGAGCCGGCGTACCAGCGCGGTGACGTCACCACCCTTCCCTATGAATAGCAGGGACCGCAGCTATCCCTTTAGCTCAAGTGGCTGGGTCCCTGTTGAGTGACGCCACAGGCCCAGGTTCGAGTCCCCAGCGGTGGGGGGCTGACCTGAGGCGGCAGCGGCAAGGGCGCATACCCACGTGAACCCATGAGCGCCGCAGTATTGTCTACCTAAAGAAAGAAAACCCGGGCAAATTGTGGTTGAAATTGTTAACTGGGTACCTTATTTGGTTTTGAAGAGTAAATTATTGTCCTCTGTTACCCCTGACCCTGTGCAGCTCTGTGGTGATTTGATCAAGGCTGCTCGCAGGCAGCTCCAGACCCAGAGCTCCACAGTACCTCTCTCCACACGGCACTGATCAAGACAGTCCAGCTTCCATAGAGGCATCGTCGCCGTCTTCTACAGGCTCAGCTCCGGCGAGCCCTGTTATACAAGCCTGTGTCTTATTCCCATTTTAAAATAAAGGAGATGTGAGGCCTCCCCAGTGGTCAAAGCCTTCAAGGACAACCGGTTGACTGTGATCTGTGATGTCTGAAAGCCTGTGATCCTCATGATCCCCAAGATCATGAACCTGGGTCACCTCACTAAGTAACTGTGCTCCCCAGCGAGCCCAAATGCAAATGAAGACAACACAAGGGAAACAAAACTTGCTTCTATAAAAACAGTATATATGTAAGAACATCTGTAGCATGTCTAAAAAGTCTCAAAGATTTTGTGGCTGATACAAATCAGGTGTTATCTGCTTAACAAGGCCGTGTTTTTTAGGGGCGATGTCACTTGAGCCCTATAAATCTCAGAGCGGAGTTATTTCAGAAGCTGCAGCATATGGGGCCATTGCTGGTTGTCGGATTGAGAGGATATGAAACTGTGCTTATCGCGGCTGATTCGGCTTCAAATGCAACCGTAGTGGCTTCCTTAGCTACTTTGCTTCAGAACTTCAATCTATGTACACTCACGGGCCAAAATTAAGCAATGCATCTGTGAGCAGGAATAACATCCTGGGTTGTTCTGTTGTGGTGTTGTTGTTGTTGAGGGTGTGGCTGGACATTGCAAAGGCCCGCAGCCCAATCCTAGTATCATTCCTCTAACAGGATCGGCTTATGTAAAGGTAAAGATGAGTGAGAACGAGCTGCCTGCTCTATTGAGATCTGGGGACTGCTTGGTCACGAAGCTGATGGAACTCTGCCTCATTGTTTTCACGACAACCAGCTCTTGATTCAGACCAAGGCTGGCCTGGTCCTAACCTCCACCCCCTCTAGACTTGGTAGTTCACAGCCCCAACACATCCTGGCCAGAAGCCTCAGTGATAAAAATCATTAAGGGGTAATCCGTTAAGGAACTCTCATTTAAAACTCAGTCTTTCCTTAAGCCCCAGCACTTATTTTATTGCAAATTAAGCACTGAATCCAACAACAGACTACTTGTCACTGAGAGGCTCTTTCATCTGGAGTCCCTAGTATTTATTTGTTGGCATTTCTCCTTTTTTCTCTGTTAAAAAACCTTCAAAGCCAGTGAAGAGACTGATTTTATCTTCCTGAGTAAGATGTCAAGTTTAAATAATTCATTTAATCATTGCTGGCTTTATTAAATCTGATTTAATTAGCTTTGGAACAGCCTAATCATTACAAATAGCACTGCATAGTACAGAAAGACATAGTGAAGCCTACTTCCTAATTAACATTGTAAGCCACTTCAATGCTCTGTCTCTTCCCCGTGACTTCTGGGCTCCAGGATTATAGTTTTTCTAACTCAATGCATCAATAGCACTGAACACCTGCAGAGGCAGCAGCAGCACAAGGCAAGCCCACATGACTCTGCAGATACCATCTGCTGCCCTGTTTAGTTTGTTGAAAAGTATAGATTCACACCTTTGTACCTCTGTTCAAGCAGTGAATAATAATCTGATTGCCTACAATCACGGATGTAGGAAAACAGAGCCTGGCTGTGTTCTAATTCACTGTGTGATTCTATCGATCCGGACTTGGCTTCACATAGAGGCTCATACCCTGTAGTTTGTGATGAATAGATCTGATTAGCATGCAATGTCTGATCTGTTGAAACGTAATAACTTAACCATTGTATTATTTGCTGGATTTCACATTAAGGGCTTCTCATTTTGCTGAATCTGGGTTTTACTTCTTGATTGTGATTTTCAAAAATCTAGATCTGTTTTTTGTTCCTGTTTATAAAGGAAATCTTACTGACCCCAAATCACATTTCCCAGACGTGGCCCTCCATAGCTCTGTTTGGAAAGCTAGTGCTGTAGCAGTTAGACTTATTTGATAAAAAGGCCAACTCCTCCATTCCTCATTGCTGGAGGGCTTGTTTTTCTTTGTGGGTTGTGAATTCTGCCATCCAAACCACAATAAATTAATCCTAATTTCCTCCTTTATGACTCAGATAAACTGTACACATTATGCAGAAACATTTGCAAAATTAAGTTTAGGTTCAGTGTGCAAAAATGGCGAAATAGGCCATTCTAAAAATGTAAGGACACAGAGGAGTTAAAAGAATACCAGGAGAAAAGCAGCTTCATTTCTTGTGTATCTGTTTACTGCATAACCAGTTCAGAGTTCTGCCAAAGGATCTTACAGGCCTTCCCTGGAGTCATCATCATCATCATTACAATAAAAATAATTCCTTATATATCACTTTTCTGGGCACTCCACTCAAAGCTTTTTACAGGTAATGGGGACTCCCCTCCACCACCAGCAGTGTGTACTACCCACCTGGATGATGCAACAGCAGCCATAGTGCGCCAGAAAGCTCACCACACATCAGCTATTAGTGGAGAGAGAGCAGAGTAATGAAGCCAGATTCATGGATGAGGATTATTTAGAGGTCATGACTGGCAAAGGCCGGGGTGGCGTGGGAATTTGGCCAGGACACCGAAGTAAAACCCCTACTCTTTTCGAGAAACGCCCTGGATTTGTAATGTCCACTGAGAGTTAGGGCTTCGGTTTTAGGTCTTATCCAAAGAATGGCACCTTTTTTTACAATGTACAGTGTTTTTACAGTTTTTTAGTTTCCCCATCATTATAGTGGGACATTAGGACCCACACAGACTTGCCCACTAACACCTCTTCCAACAGCAATCCTAGCTTTCCCAGGCGGTCTCCCATCCAGGTACTGACCAGGCTCACATCTGCTTAGTTTCAGTGGGTTGCCAGTTATGAGCTGCAGTGAAGCAGAAAGGGACCTGCAGCCTGATGATGCTGTTTTTTTCAGCTCATTCACTGCCTCTGGATCAGGTAGATCCAGTTAGACCTAGACTTGTCCTGTAACTCCATTTTTATTTTGTTGTAACTTGGAAATTAACCTTGCTGTGTCTCCACCACCGGTCTAAATAGTTAACTTCCAGAAAAGACTGTGGGAAGAAACTAAAGCACCCAGACGAAACCCACGTAAACTCAGGGAGAATATAAAAACTCAACACAGAAAGCATCCCAGAAATTGAACCCAGTAATCCCCAGAGCTGCAAGATAGTGATGCTAACCATCGCACCTTGCCACCACTTTTATAAAAATAGGATTAAATATTGTTAAAAATTGGGAAATGCACAGTTTAAATCATGGCAGTTTAAAAAGCATCAGCATCAGCAATGATGACTCATTACCACTTCAGAGTATAAACACATGGAAGTTAGTCCTGTTTTAGTAGTGCTCTTTAGTTCCCCAGTAAAAGTTCCCATATGCCACCCCCACAAACCTATGTCTCCCACTCCCTTGTTGACCACTTGGTGACCCAGATCAGAGTAGTGGCCCTCTAGAGTCTAGCATCCTTGTACATCAGAAGCTGATTCTAATGCTGTCCAGAGGTATATATGGTCGGTGTTACCCAGCAGTCCAGAGTATGTCTAGAGGCAAAGGGCTCATACAAACTCATTGAAAGCAGTTTCCTTCTTTATCTCCAAAAACACAGCTGCTAGATTGGAGTGCAGATTTTCATCCTGTTTGTCTGCCAGGAACTAAAAAACATTCCAGATCAAGTACTGATCCACATAGGGACAGCATGCTACTAAGAAAATGTGTTTAACTAAGTCTTCTTGCCCACACCACTCAGCCTATTTTTGGAAATGAAGGCAGGGTCCTGCAATGCCCTTGTCTTTTTAAATTCCCCTTGGCTCTTCCAAAGTGTTCCTATTTTGGTAGAATTTACCAAATGTACTACTTTACTAGCTATCCCAGAGCTATCTGAATCATTCAATAAAATTTAGAAGAGCAGTACTCCTAATACAGATTTCTGTCATACTTCAGTAATTGCATCCTCCAAAATATTGCCACTGTTATTTAGGTCTTTAATGAGACTTTGTATTAATCATTTGAATGCCAGATGACAGCAAATGTGCTCAAGTCAATGTGCTGTGTCTGCATAGCTTAAGTTACATATGTTTTATTGCACTAGTGCTTCTATGCTATACTGTACTGTATGTTGCTATCAGAAAATTAAAAATCTCCTTATATTTAATACTGTCTAAAAATACTAGCTCTACAATGCTTTTTGACTTTCATTTGCTGCAGATGTTCCTCCTCGGCAGTTCCTCAGCATGTTTGCATTCCCTAAAACTTTGGGAATCGAGGACACTAGCCCTCCCCAGATTTCTGCAGACCCCTCCAGGAGCTGCCCACAGCCCCCATTCCATTCATGGCTTCCATTACACTAATGAACAGTGAGGGCTCGCCTTCTCCCCCACGCCGCCTTTTTTATAGCAATTAACAGGAAATTCCATCACATTTCTGCATTTCCACCTCAGTTTGCCATGCGGAAAAGGTCTTGGTGTATGCACTACCATACTGTAGCAACTGCTATTGAAGCTAGACTTGTTTCCGCCCCTACGTTCACGGGTCTAAAACACGTTTCACACGAGGCAGCAAAGAAAGGCCCGAGGGCCTCGGCTTGCTGGCTGGAAGGCGTCTTGAGGACTGATAGGGTTTGAGCTGTCCCTGCTCTCCTCCTCAGTTCTGACAAGCTGTTGGAAAGGCACTGTTTGGGCAAGTTGCAGCAGGTATCGGCGACCCGACCGCTGGAATTCAAGGCTCTCTGCTTTATCAGGGCTGGAGCCGGTTAAGGAAATCAGGCAGTGGAAAATAAACAAACGGCCAGGGAAGGAGAGAGAAAGGGAAGACAAGCTACTGGCAATGTACTCGACCTCTGGACGGGGTGAAAACGGATTTTGCTGGCTGAACACAGAGGAGGTCCAGATTAGGTTATATGCAGAGACATGGGAGCTGTGCTGAGCTGGGTAATTGTCTCTTTGAACTCCTGTTGTACTGTATATGTTGCTGTTTATATGGGTTGTTGGATCTTGAGTTATCTAAGGTGCCTTATGAATGTAAAATACAGCATTCTATGCTAGAACCTTAGATATTAATGCCACAGTGGCTTAATATCATTTCTTTCTAGATGATGTGTGAATTACATCAGGTGCAGGTGAGAGTAAAGTACAAATATTAATGAAGATCCCCTCTGATTCTGTTGCTATTGTGATTATTCTCAGTAGGTCTGTTGTGATTACTTGTTGCCGAAGGCAATGAAAACTGAGCTAATTATTGCACCTTTACTTGCTTTAATGGATAAAAATGAATTTTCTGCCTTTGCTGTATTGTATCAGATAGCAAGAGCTTAAAAAAAGAGATCTATTAGAATGTAGAAAGCAACTGTGTGGTGAATGTCAGGAAGATTTAATTGTTTAGAAATTGAGTAGTGATTTTGTGTGTTAAATGCTTGATTAGAGTACTATAAAATAACAACAGTAAAAATTGCTTCCCTTTGGAAAACTTAGTTTTAGATTTGTTGTTTCCCAGAGGTCAACTCTCAAATGTCATGCTGTGTAGGAATAAGCAATCTGAGCAGAACTCAGGTTTTCTGTACTCAGTCAGCAGTAACTAGCAGAGATTTCATCATGTACAAAAATTGCATGGATTAAAATAATACATAAAAATGTATTACTGCTACATAACAGTAAAATACTGTTCACGCCAAAGTGCTAAGGAGTTGAAGTACCTTAGGGCATATTATAGGTGTACAGTATGTGACATTTTTGTCCCAGGTGCTGAAGCAATCCGTTAAACCTCTAATTTTGTAATTATCATACCACCACAGTTACACAAGCAGACATATGTTCCTTTTTATTCACCTATTAAAGATTGAAACCATTCCAGCACTGTGTTTCGACAACTGATGGGATTTTACTTTATAAAGTAAAATAGCCCTGAGGTAAGCGAGACAAAATGAAAAATCAGGCTATGGAAGCTAAATTAAACAGCAGTGTCCAGTGATAAAGATACGGTGGTCGTCCGCTGTTGAAGTATTGTGTTTTAATTAAGGTTTGATTAATATGCCTTAATTAAAATGTCTTAGAACACCAAAACAAACCAAAAAATGTTGTACTGAATTGATAATGTACATTATTTTTTCATATTCATTTAGCAGAGCATATGAGAATAAACCCTAGGTTAAACAATAGTCATTTTCAAGACATTTTCCATGTCAAAAACCAGTCATATGCACAAACGTGCAGTAAAAACAAATAGGCAGACACATATTGCTAGATTTACATTCAGGTCTTTAGATAAATGGGTAGAGATCCAAAAGTAGGATTCATGTCTCCTCTTGTAAAGACCAGTACTGCATTCATCTGGGCACTGATCACTGCTTCTCACAGGTAGATGAGGTGTAAAATATGACGACATGATGAGAAAGCTGTGAGATGTGGGCGTGGGAAAACTGTATAAGAGAAGCCGCATGTCATATCCAGAAGGATTGGGAATGACTAGTGTTCCAGGGAATAACATATTTCAGACATGACAACTCAGTGTCATTATATGGGCTTTAAAAATTCTGAAATAAGAGATGTCTGTTGTGATGGCAAACCGTTATCTTCTGTTTTTTATCGTCTTTTTTTCACAGGCTCCAGAAATAGTTGAGGACTCTGCAAATGGCTGTGACTGTGTAGAAGATGGGGACTCTGGCCCTGAAGAATTACCAGACACTCGGGAATCAAGTGAGCCTGCGGTTGAGAACACAGAGGAGTACTTTGACACGCGCTCATGGCACAGTGACACTTTCTCAGACATCAGCCCTGATAGCTGCGAAGACCCGGCTTTAACAGCGCCAGGGCCTGATGACACATGCACTGAGTGGCAACTGGAATCTACCTTTGAACCTAAAGCAGACCAGTGTGAAAACAGCTTGGAGTGCCAGCCAGCGTCTTTGAATCTTAATCTGGAAACACATAAAAAAATCTGTGACAGGCTCCAAAATGTAAATGAAGAGTTTTCTGACAATCTCCATTTAGAGTCGCAGTGTCCAAGTTGTGCAAGCAATGAGTGTCCCCTTTTGCCGGAATGGGGACAACAGCCAGATGCAGATCCTTCATTGAGTAAAACTGGGGACAAAACGTTATCTGCGGAAGCTGGACTTCCCCATGTTTCAAATCAAACTGTTCCTGAAATTGTTACGCTGCCTGCTGCTGGAATTTCAGAGAATGTGGAATCAAGCATAACAAAATCAGAGTCTAACTCCACTGAGGTATATACTGATGACACACCTCTAGAGTTTGAGGTTGGAACTGCGTCCTCTTTCTGGCTTTCTGGCACAGAAGACACCACGCGGACAGAAGAGGATGGAAGGCAGCAGCAGAATCTTACTCAGAGCTTCTCGGGTTGCGGGGAGGACTTAGATGATGAGACGAGTTTAGAGATTCGAAAGCTTGTTGCAGACCTTCTGGAGTCATTCAGTCAGGACAAGGTGGAGCAAAATCGGGACGAGGACAAACCTGAAACGGAGTACAGTCAGGCTTGTGGGAAAAGGGAAGGATCCTCTGCTTCAAACTATCCAGAGGGAGACCTGCAAACAGCACAACCTGTCGATGTTCTGGTAGCACCCTCTGCTGGAGAGGCAGTGCAAGAATTCCTGGGTTTTCCAGATGTCGACTGTGACCTCATTTACTCCAGCAGCTCAGAAATTGCGGGTTCAACCAAGCGGGACCTGAACACCTCACTGCACGAACACAGTGAACAGTTAATTCATACCTCATCAGAGAGCGAGGATGTTTGTTTTCTGCAAGGAAAATCTGTACAAGATGCAGACTCTAGCTCAAGGACATTTAGAAGTTTAGATAATGTAGGATTATACAATTTAACAAATAAGGTGGAATTCGATTCATGCAGTCCCATTAACAGCACACCTGATAGTGCAGGTAATTTGCAGTTGAACAGTAAACAATCTGCAAATGCTAACTCTTATCTAATTTCTGAGTTAGTTGAGGTGACAAGAAAAAGATCTGTGGAAACTGAGCATGTTGGTAAACCTAATAGACTTGAGGAAACTGACTCTTTCCAGGAAGAAAATCTAAAAACAAGTTACACAGATCTGGATGATATTCCAGTGAGGAGGATAGAAAATACATTGGGCACAAATTCCTTAATTTGCAAACCAGTGAAATCAGAATTCGATCAGATAGAATGTAGTACTCCACCTGAGCAAACCCATTACACTGAGTTTCTTGCCACACCTGAAACACAGTCAGACACAAATAACAACACAGAGACAAATTTAGAGTCATGCACCACTGATCCACTTAAAACAACAGAGTTAGTTAAGACGCAAGAAGATGTCCCTACAGAGGAATTAATCAGAACAGCTGAGGAAGTAGTAGATTCACTCTTAGAAGAGATTAAGAATCATTCCGAGAATGACACTGTAAATTCCTCTTCTTTCTGTGAAGAAGTCTCTGACCACTGTATTCCCATTCATACAAGCATAGACAATGATACAACCTCTTCTAGCTGTTCAGAATGTGAAAATAACACTGCCGACATTGAAGACACTTTAAGCACCCTGGACTATGTACCAAACTGGAGCAGTGAAGAATCCATTTCAGGTCTAGAAGCAATTCAATTTGTCTGTGAACTTGATGTTTCTGTGGAGGAAGCGTTAGAAAGGTTTCAGGAGGGCGATTTGTTGAGTGACTTCAACAATACAGATAGCATCAGCCAAGAGGGTGACTCACACAGCACAGTTCCCTCAGATACAGATACGAACACTGGACGAAATGTAGACGATGACCAAATAAATTTAAAGATCAACACACATACTGCAAGTTCTCAAGTACAAACACGCAATTCTGAGAACAGCAGAAGAAAATCCCTTTGTGAGGAAAAGACAGAAGATGTAGATTGCTGTGTAGATAAAGGACGGGGGTCACTAGCCAGCTACTTGGAAACTAGAGGAATATATTTGCAAACCATAGAAAATGAAGTGTACAATGACGATATAGCTAAAGAATCAACAGTTTCTATTGAGGCAAGAGCTTGTAAATTAACTGAAGAATGCAATGAATCATTTGACAATAATTCACAGTTAGAGCAATTGTCCCAAGACATTGAGGGAGTACCAAACATAGATCTGGATATAAGCTCAGATGTGAAATTGGTCATAAATACAGACCCTGTTTTTGTGGAATCTGATAATAGTCAAGAAAAATCATCTCCTGTAACATATGAAGATGGTTTAGCTGCAGGTGAGGTAGATGATTCTGACATTTCTTCAGAGTCTGGTGTCTTATTGGGCACAGTAACCTCTGAGGAGGACCAGGGCATTAGCGGTGATAAACCTGCTTTTCAAGGTACAGCAGTTACAGTCCATAGCACAAAGGCAGATTCGGTCAACACAGGTACAGAACTACAGAAAAGAGTTTCCCCAGTGGAGCCTATCACTAGCAAGATGATGACGCCTCTCATCAATGGATACGCAACAAGTGAAGGTCCGCACAGTCCAATGATGGTGACCCAGGATTGCACCAGCACCAACAGCGAGGACAACATGCAAATGATTCTTGGGAACAATGCTAGTGTTCACAAAGCTGCGAAGAAGCAAGGGTCAAAGAGTGGCTCTATGGGAAAGTCTTCCAAGTTTTCTGTGTTTTCTAAGATGCCTTCTTTTAGAAGGAGTAAAAATTATACCCGGGAGGGCAAGGACAAGGTGGAGAACTCTGCTAGGGACCAACAGGATAGCAGTGGAGAGAAAAGGGAAGGCAGCTCAGGCAAGGACAGTCCACCAGTTTACGTGGGTCACTCTTGTTATTACAAGGCACACCTGCCTATTAGCATGGAAACACTCCAGTCCTCCCTAAAGGAAGAGGAGCATCAGACAGATAACTCGGATGATGATGTGTTTGATAAGGACAGTGTTTTTAATCAAACAGTGAAAAAGGATTTTGCTGCCAGTCAGTCTGAAGCAGATGAAAACAGTTTTTACCCCCTTACACCCAGAACCAAGCACATTACACAACGTTTTAACCAGAGCTCAAGCTCAGTGGACACTGATACAGTCAGCAACCCAGAGTGTGAAAATCTTAAGAGCTCACAAACAGGACATGGAGTGGCCTACAAGAGAAGCAAAAGTACAGACAACCTGAACTTGCGCATGAGGCTAGCCCTGGCTCACAAATCCTTATCCAGCTTCTTTGAGTCCAAAATTACAGATAAGGAAAGCGAGGAGCAACTGCCAAAGAATGTAAGTGAGGAGACCAGGTCAAAACAGGTGTCCTGGAGAAAGTTCAAAAGGACCAAGGAAGCAGAGATGTTGAAAAGAGCCATGTCGGTCCCAGACACCCACAACACCAGGCCTAGGCGGCATATCCACGGTGACTATGCCTCCAAGACTACACAGGAAATGGCAGATTGCCATGGGACTCCTGCCAGCCAGAGAGGCAGCCATTTCATGGACTCCCTGAGCAAGAGCCAGGATGCTTTAGAGATGGCAACAGAGGAAGTCAAACCAGGAGAGACCAGAAAGAAAAGAGGTGCACCTAACGGGCTGTCAATAGTGTGCTCAGATTCCAGCTTTCCAACGTTGAATGCCTCGAGGACTGATTGTGAAGCTCTTCCTCCAGGGGACTCCAGCCCTTTGTCTCCTATAAGTCCCAGCAACCTGGCTGCTCCAGCTAATCAGCTGACACCCTCTTGGTCCAGGACTTCACCACCCTCCGAAGGGATGGAAGTTCCCTTGAGGCCGATGAGCCCCAAACCTCAAAGCCCACGCCCTGGGACCAACAGGCGGAGTTTTCGGTACCCTTGCCGGGCCAGTGCCATATCCCTGATTTCCCTGGGCATCGGTGCCAGCGTGGAGGGACTGTCTGATCCCCCCGAGCGCCCAAAAACATTGAAGCCTCGAGCCTCCCAGCTCCTGTCCCTCCACTCCCTGGACACGGACTTCCGGAAGGAAGAGGGGAGCGCAGGCAGCCTTGTTAACTCCACTTCAGTCAGCGACTTCATGAAAGATGAGGTAAGGTGGTACTGGGAAGGAGGTTGCTGGGAAGGAGTTTCCTGGTATTCACTAACATTAATATCGCTCGTACTTGTCTGCTCACCTGTTCCCCACACCTTCGTCCTCGTAGCAGGTTTAAGAAAACTCTAAGAGACATAACTCATATCTCATGTCTCATGTCTTAGCCTTCACAAACATAGAGGAATGGAGCTGGTTTCTGTTTCCTTACTGTGCTGCTGGCTGAGGTGTCCCCCAATCCACCTGTGAAGGCATTCCAACTTTGACAACTGTAATTGAGCTGAAAGAGACTTTATCTGATAGGCAACAGATTGCAAAACCTTCAGTATCCAATTGTTTCTTCATTTTCCATTTTAGTTATACAGTTATGTACAGTGTAGTTTATGTTAATAAAACCAAATTGTGGATAGCAGTGAATTGGGACAAATGATCAAAGCAGTTTTATATTCTGTTTTAACTACATAATCCAGGAGGAAAATTGGGAAATGTATTTACATTTAGAAACAATCTTCTGTTTGTACTGATACTGTTAGTGTACTTAGTTCCACACTGTTAATTACACACTATGAAATCCTCTGTATCTCTAAAAAAGAAGTCTTTGTTGTTCACATTGACCATCGTGGCAAACTTTGAGAAACGTGCTCCTGTTGAGAGAGAGCCTGTCTTCTGTCAGAGCCTTGAAAGTGCTCACTCTTCTCTTTAACGCCCCTGTCCAGTCGTGGATGAGCATGAATAGCTGGCTCTCGCACTCAATCCATCTTCCCTCTATACAGTACCTAGCTGTCTAGCAGCCCTGCCAGTGTGTGCCCATATTTACTGGCTATGGCAGTCTGTTCCCTTTTCAAACAATAAGCCCCTTCATCTTTCACTGTTCTTTCCTTTTCAAGATGGATAAGGAGGAATGAAATAAGTGGAGTCAGCTTTTTTGCTGCTGTCTCTCTCCCCAGAGTTTTGTGATCTGACAGAGCAAGCTCCTTAAGGAATTTATTTTGTGTGTGTTAGGCTTTAACTGCACTGCGCATGTGTATGGAGCGTTATAAATTGTAAATTGCCGGCGCTATCTAGTGGTGTACAAGTGTAAGTTCACACACACATAAAGCCAGAGAATGGAACTAAGGAGCATCCGTTAAGTGAAGTTATCCACTGAATGTACATGATCATTTCAAACCAGTGCCTGAAATACTTTAGCAGATGGAGGATGTGTTAAAAAAATGGTATTATGGGGAACAAATCACACAATTAAATGTACTTTAGGCAAATTTGTGAAAGGTTAAAGGTAATGATTAAATGAAATGTTTAATTTGTGTTGAATGTCTGTGGTTACATTTTATTCCCATTCACATCCAGATGAAAATAATAAAAAATTTACAGATTCGTTTATGCTCACAGTTTCCACCTAATGCCTGTGCAGGACGTTAGTAAACCAGCAAGCCCAGCGACACCAGAAAAAAGGGTGCTTGATCAGGTGGCCGTGCTGCGAACCAAGCGCCTCGCGCAGACATCGCCTGTGCCGAGACCTCTCTCTGACCTGGGCAGCTGGACCCTGCCCCTGCACAGGCGGGGGGAGGTGCCGCTCGCTGCTGGGGAAGGCAGGAAGGCCAAGGGGAGGCGCTACTGCTCGGATGACCTGTGGATAGAGGAGGAGAAGAAACGCAAGAGGAAGAGGGCCAGGGAGGTGCAGAGCAGCATGGGCAGGCTGGCTGTGGAGCTGCCTGAGGAGCTGGAGAAAGTAAGATACCATCTCCAGACGCTGGCAGGGCTCCTGCAGCCCTCTTCCCCACCACCTGCGCTCTCGCTTCTTCAAGACCTTCTTCTGCTGTTGTTGTTTTTTCATACTCTGCCTTCACCTTTGCTTCTGATCTCCCTTGGCTCTTTGCCTCCTACTCTCTGTGACTTCCTGTGCTTTTTCCTCGGGCCCTGTCTGCTTGGCCAACCTTCTTGCAAGATCTTCTGTCTTTCTTGACTGAACTCCGAAGATGAGAAATTCCTTCAGCCTTTGCCGCGCGATTTTCTGAAGACTGTGACTAACTCTCCTCGCTAGCACAAAGAGTGGTCCAGCAACAGACTCCAACAGCTCCCTGCAGACGTCTGAGAAAACTGCTACAGGCGCTTCTCAGAGTTTGTTTCAAATTGCAGTTGTGCAGCTTCTTAAAAACGGGAATCTGTATAACAGATTACATTTCCTTCCCTTTCATTAGAATGTAAAAAGGTACAATTTCTGCACAAGGCTTTTGCCTGGTGATTTTCTCAGTGTAAAAAATAAAAAGAGATCTCACTGGCATGTTTCTGGTTTTTTTCTTCTTGCTTTTAAGGTCAGAGAACGCCTGTCCCTGACTCCCGCAGTGCCCTTTCCCACTCTGCCCCTGAAGGACCATTGCTTCTCCCAGAGTACCCCAATTGGCCTGGACTGCTTGGGCTGGCGGAGGCGAATCTCCTATCCAGGTGAGTACTGCTCTGGGTCTCTCTTTGCCCTCTCTACCTGCTGCACTGAAGAAGATGAGCAGAGAAGTACATTTCTTCATGTCCTGGTGCTTATGGCCTGAATACCTCTGTGAGCCTATTCCTTCCTCCTCAGGGTCACAGGATCTGAAGTACCATCTGTAGCATTGCATCTTATCAGGTAGCCATGCCTGACTGGCAGGAGTTCTCTCCTCCTGTACAGTTTGATACTGTTCTGTACTAGTGTCACTCAGGACAAAGTACGTTGTTCATTGTCTGTTATTGTGTTCATGTCATGTCAGAAGGCACATTCTGCAATTGTGGATGAGCTGCTTTTAGGTTTTCTTTACCCTTGCAGTTAGAATTTAAAATGTCCTTTATGAAGTACACAACTGATAAGAAATGTGGAATTTCTAAACACTTTCTCATAAGGAGTTCTTTTATTGCTCTGGGTGTTAAGCTGCTGCTGTCTGTTACTGATTGAAAAACTCCTGCATTGATTCCAAGTCAGTGGAGCAGCCTGATGGTTAGTATGGCAGCCTCACAGCTCTTAGGTCACAGGTTTGATAGTAAGCCAGGGCTCCTTCGGTGTGGAGTTTGCTTTTTTGTCCCTGGGTCCGTATCCATTTTCTGCTTCCTCCTACCTCCCCAAAGACATACTAGCTAGGTTAATTATTCTTGGCTAATTGTTGTCTGTGTGAGTAACCTTCAATGGACTGGCTTCCTGAAAAAGATGGAGTCCTGATATCAGCTCTGTGCTTGCAGATAGGCAAAAGCAATGTTTAAAAATAATCTTATCAAGCATGAGATTCTGTAAAATTCTGGACATTCAGGATTCATTGTCTTCATTATGTGGACTAATCCTCCCTGAGCTACTGTAATTGCGTTTAAGCTTTGAAAGTGTATTGCCCAAAAGTTGTTTTCAGTGGTAACCTACTAAAGCTCAGCAGGTGTGAGCCTGTGTGAGTCAGTACCTGGATGGGAGACCTCCTGGGAAAAACTTGGTTTTTGTGATTGGTTGTTGCTGGAAGAGGTGTTAGTGGGACCAGCAGGGGGCGCTCACCCTGCAGTCCATGTGGGTCCTAATGCCCCAGTATAGTGACAATATACTGTAAAAAGGCACCAACCTTCGGATGAGATATAAAACCAAGGTCCTGACTCTCTGTGGTCATTAAAAATCCCAGGGTGTTTCTCGAAAAAAAGAGTAGGGGTGTAACCCCAGCGTCATGGCCAAATTTCCTACTGGCCCTTACCAATCATGGCCTCCTGATAATCCCCATCTATGAATTGGTTTCATCACTCTGTTCTCCTCTCCACTAATAGTTGATGTGTGGACAGCATTCTGGCGCACTATGGCTGCCGTCGCATCATCCAGGTGGGGCTAGACATTGGTGGTGGTGGTGGAGGTCCCCATTACCCGTAAAGCGCTTTGAGTGGAGTGTCCAGAAAAGCGCTATTTAAGTATAACCAATTATTATTATTATTATTATTATTATTATTATTATTATTATTATTATTATTATTATTATTATTATTACATTGAACAGTTACTGAAACAAAGCTTAAACGTGGTCGTAAGTTATCATAATAAAGCCCTGAAACAAAGCTACAAAGCAAATGAATGGTTAGGGGTCAGTATGTCAATTTATCTACTCTGCTTCTACAGTATACACTACTTTAAAAATTAATCCGAATTTTTTATGCTTCTTTATTGGAATCACCCAATTGTTAATCATATGTGACCTCTGTGACCCTGTGACCTCTGCACCTCCAAGGCAGAGAAGATGGATTCTGAACACTCTCCTCCTGCCTATCCTTTGAAATATCACCAGCTACACAGAGCCGTGCCGGCCAGCAAGCATGAACTGAATGAGTGATAGTGCTGACAACTTTGTAAGCTTGCTGGCACTTGGAGAGACCTAGGGTTTGCTGTTTTGCAACAAAACTGAGGACACGTTGGCCACCTGAAGCCCAGTGGAACACTGTGGGACTTCTCCAGTTACAGTATGTGTTGTCATCTGTGGAATCCTCACCACTGGCTCCCCATAACCTGCATCTGCATCTCCAATAAAGCAGACATAGCTTTAAAAAGGTAGAGGTCGAAGACCAAACGCTGGACTTCAGTCAAAAAGTCCCTTGATGAAATTTATTTAAAGATTCACTTAGCTACCAGCTGAGCAAGATAGTCAGGGCTTGTGGGCCTCCTCTCGTTTGCAACCATTTTTTGTTCTTGTGTCCTGGAAACTTCTAGAAAAAAATGTATAATATATGAGGTACCAAGCACATTGAACTTTTAACAAGCCTTTGTTGTGCACTATTAACAACATTCACAGGCATGTAGTCAGATGCAAACTTTTAAGCTTCTTTAGCACCTGGGAACTTTCCTTAGGTTGAAGGAAAAGAGACTTTAAAGCTTGCATTATCAAGAAATTATTAAAATCACAGGATGCATACCCTCAGGTTCACTGCATAATTATTAAGTTTGTAACGTATTCAGCAGTATGGTCATGAATACTTCAGCTACACCCCCATGCACACACCCTTGTCCCCAGCCCCCCTCTCTCCTCTCAATGTCAGAGATGATGAGGAAGGGGCAGCAACATTCCTTCGAGGTCTGGCAGACTCAGAAGCCTCTCAATCTGCTCCCCTGGGACATGGTGACCTTGTGTGACAGTAATTAAACATCTAATTTACAATGTTTCTCTTCCCTCTGAGACGTTTTCTTTCACTAGAGCCTGATAGCATGAGCCAGAGAGAATACAGAGCACATCTTTGTGTCTTATTAGCATGTAGTGTGGGAGGAGCGGGTTGCTCTCAATGTCCCCTAGACTGCTCTTTAATGTAATTCCTCTGCCTAGATTACACAACAGAGCCCCCCACAGTGCCCCGATTGCCGCATGGGTTGTGTTACAGTCGTGGGGCGATCGGTATTAAGATACTGTAGCTCTTGTCCTGACCTGCAACCCCAAAGACACGCCTACACACAGACACAGACACTACATCGTTCACAGTAACACACATTGTTGAAGTTCATGAATATTAAGATTAATATGAGTCAAAAGGCAGTTCTACTCTGTCACTACAAGGAGCATGGTACTGGGTGACTTTAGTATTTATATTGAGAAACAGAGACAGCTTGCTTTCAGATTTTGAATTAAAGTGCTGCATTTTTTTTAAGCATAGCCTGTCAGAATGTTGTTCTGTGCTTTTAGAAATTTACAATTCCCAAATCTTTTTTTCTTTACTTCCACCCCCCAGTTTTAGAGCCATCTCTTCTTTATTCACTGAGCCTACCGTGCCTTCCAAAATCCCCCATAGTTAACATTGAAAACTCACTGAGAGACCTGGGGCATTGAGGGGAGTGGAGAGCCTGTTCTTCCTTTTAACAAGCTCACACACAGAACCACAATGGAGACTCTCATTCTCAGGCAGCAAACAACAGCCTACATTCAACAGTGAGTTTAGAATGACAGGATATCAGACTGAACCTTTTTCTACAATTATTTTTTTCAGCTCCATGGTTTTGTTTTCTGATGAGCTTTTTTCAAGTTAAGGCAAATTCTTTCTATCTTGAAATCGTGAAATATCTGTTGATGAACAGATATCTGTTGATGAAATAAATGATGATGAAATTACAAGTTCAAGCATGCCAAGTGACACAACAGTCCACAGTGGCCTCAGTCCTGTGGTTATTCTGGGGAAGGAATGGAAAGGGTTCAGACAGCAACCTGTTGGCGCTGGAAGGCAGTTATGATGACATCAGTGTCTAGGGTTTTATTCTATAAATGAATGAAAAGCAAAAGAAAAAAATTAACGGCTTTTGGAGCTGTAGGTTTTTTATACCCCTTTTATTTTACTTTCATTTATTTCTCAACTAGTTTCAAACTTTGACTCTTGTTTTCAGTTGAGAACAATAAAAGAGATTTATCAAGTTGAAGGATGGCGATTTGGTGTCTCTGACAGCGTGAAAGCACGCACAATGTTTTTCCACTAGCCCTGTAAAATAAGCTCTCCTGCCTGACACCAACAAACACTGTCCCATGGGCCATCACAATCCTTATGCCCTGCACATTACAGCATGCATATTGCTACTGACCATCTAAAAAGTAGCTGTGTTTCATTCGCTCTTGTTATTAGACATTTTTCTTCCATGCTGCCAAGCCAAAATGCTCAATGTTGTCTTTTGTGGTATTTACAGTCCAGAAACAGAACATTCCTTTCTTCTCCTTGATGAAGTGTAGCCCACGCGAGGTCGCAGCTCCCATGAATTAGTCATCTGGCTTGGCCCCAGCCTTCTTGTCACATATTTGTGCAGATACTGAGTCGAACACAAATAAGCTGACTTTTGCCTTTCCTCGCCTGGTATTTTCACACACACTTCAAAGGCATTGTATCTCAGGTAAGAGCCACCTTTCTGCTCAGCTTTTGTAAAGACCTCTTGACAGGAGCCCTCGGAAATTGCAACATTTCAGTTTTCAGTGGAAGAGCACAGAAAGGATTGAGCAAGTGTTGCTGGCTTCAGTTCTATTAAGAGAAGTGTAAAAGTGTGGTGTCCTGCCTATGAAGGATGGCTTCTTTAATTTTCAAGATGATACATTGGAATAAATTCAGTTGGCACATTATTTTATTTATTTGCTTAAGCTTTAAAATATTTAATTTTCCTTTATTTCTGGATTGCCGTAGGAATTCAGCACCAAAGGCTGAGGTACATCTTCCACGTTCAGGTCCATGCTCCTGAAAGGAAACACTTTTCATTTTATGGGATTAATGTAATTTAAAGAGTTGTGTTTTATCTGGGCAAATCTCAGAAACACCTTTTATATATCAAGATAATTTAAAAAAAGGCTGTAAGCATTATTTATATTTTAGTGTTTTTCTGTTGCCTTTGGCGTTGTCTTTTGTCTTTGGAGTGTTATTGAGCTGAGCTGAGCTGGCTGTAGGTTTAGTTGTGAGCAACAAACATTTCAGGAATTTGGTGTGGAAGTTCATGGCACGTGGCTATCTTTCAGTTTTCAGACACAAAAGTGGGAGAACCGATGTGGGATTCTGTCTCCTTCCCAAATATAGATTCATTTTCTGTTTGATTTCTTTTTTTGCTTTTCTGTAACACTTTATATGAGTGTTTCTGCATAATGTCTCTACAATGTCTTCATAACTTCTACTCAAGATATTCTCGCCACAAGTATAATGCTTAATAGGGCCCTGTACAACTGACATAACCTGTGCATAAGAGGTCAAGAGATTTGGTTTAAGCATAATTTATAGCACTTGATACAATGGAGATGCAGCTTTTGGTGTAAAGAGATAATTAAGCCATTTCGTAGTAACATTCAAATAAATTGTTTCAGCTTTTTCTAGTTAATTGCATGTGTGCCACATAAAGAGACAGTCCTCATGTTCATGTGGCCTTTGAAAAAGATGTGTTCACAGTTCATTTTGGAAATGGGATACATCACACCACATTGGTCCAACTTTATCCTTCAGTAGCTGTGGAGAGAGACAGCATTTTTTAAAAGGATAGCTTACCGGAAACACACACATCCTGCAACTGCGGTGGTCAGCAGTATTTTCAAATGGGTGTGGTGGGTTTATGTGTTTGTAAAATTGAGAGCAGGTTGTTCAGAGGAGCAGAAAACTGATTTTAAGTGATCATCTGAAACTTTTCAACCACATTGTTTTGATCAGTTTCTAGCCTTTATGTTTATTGTGTTGTGTTTTTTATTAAACATTAGGTTTTGGGTCCTGTTGTTAGTAAAGAGCTGTGCTTTATGTTCTAATAGTTTTATTTTAATGGACAGGATGCAAATGCTTAAAGCCTGCCCCATAAAAACTTGGTCCTTATGAAACTACTTGGAATTTAAAACCAGGATTTGTATTGGTCTGTTCACATTAAGGCCAAAGAGCCCTTAACAAAACATTTAGGCCTGGTCTGGCATCACTCTCAGTCAATAAAAGACTTGGTACAATTACAGGGGAATTATTCAGCAGCAGGCTTTTGGAACAGCGTGAGTGTCATTTACTGCTAACTGTTTCTGAAGCTGTGTCTGGCCATTGGGTTAAATATCCACTGCTCCTCCAAAGCTCTAACATTTCAACTTGTCTCACCAGGTGACCCTGCTTTTCTACCTGATTCAATTCTTGAAAACAAGAATTGGACAGGGGGGTGGAGAAGGGGGCTGAGAGAGATGGAGGGTGGCTGTTTTCAGCGCCAGGCTGTAATCGGCTCTGTGCTAAATGAAGCAACTGCAGCGAATTCAGCAATGCCGATAAGACAGGCAGCGCCCGATTCCCCCCTCAGAGGGCCCCCAGTGATGTCAGAGTGTGTGTCTGAGTGAGTGAGTGCAGCGCAGCCAGCGAGAGCTGTAGAGGCTAAACGCCCAGTGGCTCACAGACAGCTGTGCCAAGCAGCACTTGGGCGAGCTTGGCTGGGACAGGGAGGGAGAGCAAGCACAGCTGGCGAGAGCTTCTCTGCGGTCTCGGGCCACATGCGGACCCAGCAGAGTGCCGAAGGGAGCAGTGCGCTGCCAGGAGGGAGCTGCAGCAGCAGTGGCAGCTCCGGGCTCTCCCCGGGCTCGGATTCGGACAGCAGCCCTGGAGGGGGTCTGGGAGGCGGGGTGGGAGGCATCCGAGGTGTCCTGTCCAGGTACTGGAGTCTGGAGAGCCTGCACTCCACTACTGGTAAGATCTGTGGATACCCACTGGTGGGATGTCATCTGTGTCAGTTTGAATCAGCAGCCGTCTGCATTTGAGCTGCAACATTTTTCGTCTCTGTGAATTTTTTAAGATGTTTTTTTCTTTTTTGGGGTTTGTTTCTGGTATTTAGTTTCTAATGATCTTATAGAAACAGAACAGTAAATTACCTAAATACTGACCACAGCATGACACAGGGTAGCATCGCCTTGGAAAGTGTCAACGTTGCAAACGAGGGAGCGTTGGTACAGGGCAAAGGAAAATAATTTGCTTCTCATTTTTCAAAAAGGAGAAAAATATATAGGACTGTTTTTTTTTTGTAATAAAGCAAAACTTGATACCATACTAATCAAGGTATGTGACACTGGCTAGCAGTTTCTGTTGAAATATTTTTGATACATTTAAACAGAAAAGAAAATTGGTTTGCATAGCTGAATAGAGCCTTTAAAAACAGGAGAAATAAATGTTTTTCCTTAGTACATATTTGCTTCCCGGTAATGTATTACAGTTTAATTAACTGATATTTTTTTATTTACAGTATGTATGCTTATTGAAAAACATACTCTGTCGATCATTCAAAGAAATGTATAGTCTGGTTCATCTGTAAAATGATTTCAGCATCTTTTTGTTTATAGCAGTTAATAGTTAATTGCTACAGATAAGAGCAGAGAGGATAGATATATTGTTTATATTTGTGCTAGACTGGGGACTTGTTCGTGTGTACCTGTGTTTCTCTGCTCAACCTGTTTTCTTACCAATGAACACCTAAAGAGAAAAATTTCACTCCTTTGGAGACCTGGTAGGCAGCTGTCCGCAACAACTTTGCTAAGGTGAACCATTAACTGAGAGCTTTCTAAAATAACATCTCCTAGGAGATTAGTAAAAACAAAATGGATAGGCTGCAAGCAGTTTTGTATGATTCCTTGGCAGTCCTGTGACATCCTGCTTGATAAAGGGATAATAGAGGAGCATCTGGTCCATTAGCTTGGATTTCAGCATCGTAAAGCCATTTTACCAATATCGTGCTGACTGAAAGAGCAATCTCTAAACAAAAAGCAAAACATTGGTCATCATTTCAGAGAGAGTTATTCAATACCTTCCAACACCTCATTACTGGACCCCAATATGAAGACATCAGCATTGCAGCTTTTGCACCCCTTATTTCAGTTGGTAAAGTCCCTTTGTCAGTGGAGCTCCTAGGAACAAAGTGGGGTTCAGATCACAATTGGAGGCCAAAAATATTTCTGCGTCATGTATACAAATGTATAACTGAGCCACTGCACATACTGTATACTATGTCACACAGTCTCTATTGCTTTTTATTTATTTTACTTGTTTTAAAGAATTAGGCAAGTGCCTGTTTATGTTCTTAACACGATGGAGTTTACTCATCAGCACGCTGAATGTAAAGCTTTGAGCAAGACTGGGAGGCTGTCATGGAGAATTTGGATCTAAGTCATGCAGGAGTCACGGTCCATGGTCAGAATCACAGAGAAAGATTGTCACGCCGATGAAAATGAAACTATTAAAAGTGTTTCACACTTTGTACAAGGGGGGTTTGCGTAACAATCTGAACTGAAACTTAAGAACGGATCACACAACTAGCAAGACTTATCTCATGAGCCTGACAGTTTGATTTAGTGAGTAATTTACATCCAACAGTTGTTGAGCATTAAAAAAAAAAATTACTTTTCATTTATGTACAGAAAATATGAGATGCTTCTAGATAATATAGTATATTTATCAAAGGAGTCCTGTAGCATCACAAGCACATTGCCAAACAGACTGACTCGATTTTTGGCAGATGTAACTTGAAGCTGTGGCAACTGAACTCCATATAATGAACACTCTGTTGTAACTAATAAGTCAACTTCTGAAAACACAACACCAAAAATAGAACAACATTCGTGTTGGAAATACTGTAAAAAGTTCCGATACGACATCTCTTTCCTCTGTCGTGGTTTGTGCCCATTGATTGTCTTTTAATTGTTAATCTTTCCCTGCCTAAATGTGATCCTGAGCGCTGCTGTTAATCCTCCAACACAACATTTTTTTTATGCTGTTTTCTCTGTTCTCGGCTTTGACATTGAGGTGTCTGTGCCATCAATTCCTAACACTTCCCCCTGCTATTTTTTTGGGTGTAATGCACGTGCACATTGCAAAAGATAGGGAATGATAGAAGTAGAGCTGAACAGTATGACTACAGTACTCCCAAAAGCACTGCACCTGTGAGGTGTGCCTAATGCTCATTCATGATGGATGATGATGGAAATGATGGAATGATGGAAAGCAGATGTAAATCCCTCTTTTAAAAAGTTTCTGTATGGCTTCTGGTATTTTACCTCATCATAGACACCCCCTTATGTGTGGGAAGGACAGTGTAGTGATTTATTTGAAATTAGCAAGTAGTACTAAGCAAAAGTAAGGCAAAATTGGGAGATGGTAAATTCAAAGACTCACGTATGGCCATCAATGGAATTAATTAATCAGAACAGTTAATCGGAATCAGAATACAATGTGCAATTGTATTCATAAAAGAATACACTGTACCAAATAAATCAGTACAAGGGTATATATTAATATATAAATTATAAAAGGGTATATATTAATAGTCTGACATGGTACACACAAATGGTTGATCAAGCATCTCTTGATCCATTACAAGAGATGCTTATAATTCTGGATCAAATGCATACAAATGCAATGCAATACTGTATAGATATAATACTTAGGTCATTAACCTTGTAACAACTGACTCAGAACAAACATCAGTATTAATTAGGGCTCAAAAGACAAGTAAATATTCAGTTGTGTTAATCGACTTATCATTATTAAACATATTCTTATTTGGAATAAGCTTAATTCGTGAATGCAAACATGTGAACATTGACTGTTTGCAGTAAAACGTAATGGTGAATATGAAAGTGAAAATGCTTGACCAGACAGTTCTGGCGAGGTGGGAAAAGGAAAAGATGGATCAGTGTCTGATCTTGTCTAATCTTCATCTCCTGCCTCTGTGGCAATTGGATGATCTTTAGAAGGCAGGGGAAAAAAAGAGATCAGTGCTTAATGGTACATTGTAGTTAGGTCTTCCACTGGAACATGTAGAGAGTCTTAGGACTTAGAAGCTTGGCTGCAAGATGATGCTTAGATATGGGAGAAAGTCTCATCGTCTGTATTTTGTAGCTATTACTCTTAATATTCATTGATATTCAATGGTGTCGATTTTTCAAGTGTATTAGTTTTTGGTATTTGGACAAAATTACAATTGAGAACTCAACTAAACCTCTCTTGTTTCTGAGGAAGACGGGCAGAATTGCGGTTTGCTCATTTTCATTCACCAAGGTTCACACTATGGTGCTCACAGTCACGGGAGTATCTCACTGTCAAGTTGTTGTGATGTCAGAGACCAACCCAACCTCTTGCAGTAACATTTAAGTTGCATGATCAACTTGCAACTGGGTGGTGATGGGTTGTGACATCATCAGGTGTAGTGGTTATCCTTCACTATTCCTCATTGTACATCAGTGCTGCCATCCAAAAAGAATGCTCGTTTCCTGTCAGATTTTTTCCACTAAAAAAAGAGTGCATGAAAATAATCGCAAGCAAAGACTCAAATGAACATGGATACAGACTCCATTATATTTAGCTGTTTTGTCTGTAACCTTCCCATGTTTTTTCTCATTCTTTATGGTGATTACTGTTCCTTGCATCATGTATTTTGGGGAGTAGTGAAATTTTGATCATCTATTGATTTTGATCTGTGCATATGATCCTTAAAGGTGTTAATTTAAGTATCATAACTTGAGTAGCAGGTCAAAAATGAACCGGTCTGCAAAGCAAGACAATGTTTGGGTCTGACTCTTTGGAGAGGGGATCATATAGAAAATAGACACGCAGCGGATCGGGGTGTGATTTAAATGGCAATGTGACACAACACCCCGTTGTAATTTTTAGTGTTACTCCAGTATACTGACATCACTGCTCTGCTTTCATAAATGATGTGATGTCACTGTCCATGTTGCAGTGAGTGCTTTTCAGAGTAGATTTAGGAATGCAGTATATAAAACACACGTTCTGTACAACATTTAAGAACATATTTATAACATTTTTATGTAAGACCCTGCTAATTGATACATTTGAATCCTTTATGGGCTTTGTTAAAATTAATTGGAGACCCCTATTTTCTCCACTAATGGTATATTTCAATGTTAGATTTTGCATTGCCATTCCAAAATATTTATTTTAAATTTATGCAAAACCAGGCTTGCCCATGTGTGCTGTCGAAGAATGCGTGACTCTTCTTTTGCTTCTGCAGACGAGGGAAGATAAAACATTGGAAATGATTCCACTAAACTTAAAGCAAACTAAAAAAGAGAGAGAGAACGAGAGGTGCATTAAATAGGTCGCATTTCTAAATCAAAATACCCCACAGCTACCCCCGCCTCCACTTTGTGAGACGGATTGAGCCAACTCGGCAAGGGAGATGAAATGAATCTGCAGAATGAAAGGGACCTTGCAGAGCATCCTTGAGATTTTCATCTTTGAGACTGAGGCTGCCTGGGCATTGATCACGGCCCTGATAAAGACTCTTTAGAAACATGTGGTATCAGTTACGATCATCCTGGATTCAGCAAGGGGATCCTCGCTGTATCTGATTTGACTAAGGCGACCTAATAAGGCGCCTTTTTGTATCTTTAGTTTCTAGTACCAGTGGCTGCGATTGCTGGCAGTTTAGTTTGTGCAAAATAAGCTGCAAACTCAAGGCTGTGCATTCAATAGGTTAGAAGTATTTTGTTCTTAGAAATCTAAGGGCAAAATCTGCCATGCAAAATCCATATACTGTTCATTTTCAGTAATGTGGCATTGTTAAGGTAGGCTTTCACCAAGCCTATACATTTTTCACCAAAATATAAATTCATTGATGATTTTTTTTAAATTGGAAGTTAGAATCTCTAGTCCTTCTAGTATACATGCCTGCTCCCACACTGGTGGAAAGACTCCTCCAACCTGGCCCTCCTTTAAGGATTTGAGATGTCATCTTTTGTGTTCCACAGTGACTCCCAGAAGGCTCAGCACCAAAAGGAGGAGAGGTGTGTCCCTCCATGAACTGGTGCCCAGGAAGCCACAGGAGGTTATGTTTTGCTAGAAGGTTTTAGGGCTCTTGCTATCCAATCCCAGCCCTTCTCCCAGAGGAAGTCACACCTGGCTACTGGCATGACACAGGCTCGGACCTGTGACATCTGAATCGTAGAGCTCAATCCCCAATCTAGCTGTCTCACCTGTCCATTCTCACTTACTGTAGCTAAACAAAAATTAAATGAAAACACTAGAACGTGCAATTCGAACATACATATGTATGACACCAAAGGCTATGCAGTAGAGGTATTTTTAAATGAAATATGTTTGAAATGTATGGTTTGTGTCAATGGTGTAGCAGTAACACACTAAGGTCAGAGAAGATGCACCTGTGCTGTGAGTGAGTCACCTGGAAGAAACGCCTTTACTCATACCTTGTATCTCATATGATTTTGATAAATCCCTATTCACTTGAACTCCTGTTTAATATTCACCTAAAAGTGAGATAAAAAATATGCTCTGGTGCTTACAATTCTGAAAGTTTATTCACTTTTTTAAGGAAAGAAGAATTTGTTTAAACTACTAATGCATCCCTCCATATTCTTAAGAGAAAGAGCAACAACAGATATATTTTGCAGTAATTTTACCATAAGAGGCGGCATTGAAATTCTGAGTCAATGTGTACAATTTTAAGCTATAAATACTGGAGGACTTTTCCCATTTCTTCAGCAAATCTTGGTATCCTTCATATTCTAGTGGTGGAAAGTTATACAGTATATTGCATAGTCTAGCTGGTTTCCATCCAAACAGGGTATATTCATAATAGCAGTAGATTGCTTCAAGCTCTTATTGAAACATTTCAGTGGGGTCAAAGTAATGTACATGGCTACAAAGGCTATATTTGATTGCTGTTTGGGCTGACACTGTCTGGATCACATTTGTTTCTAGGCAACTCTTTTTACATCCTTTCTTCTAAGATGTGTCTCAAGATGGTTGCAGTGTTTTGTGTGGTGCTTGTACAGTTTCTAGAGCAAGTTGAGCCAAACTACAGCTTCCAGCTATCCCAGGTGTGGCTCGCGGTAATGAGCTATGCCAGTTGAAGGGGTAAAAATGACAAACACATGCAAAGGATAAGTAATCAGCAATCCTGCTTGTTTAAGGTTTCCTCACTCTTCTCCCTCTTTTCCAATTCTTTCAATCTGTGTGTTTTGCACAAGGGCATTTGTGTCTGATCATGATGGTTGCCAACAGTCTGTAAACCCACAGACCATCTGTAAAAAAATACTTTCATCAAATGACAAAAACTGGTCATGATTTTTTACTGAAAATAAGGAAGGTTTTATTTTTATCCTGTAGCGGATGTGGACCTGCTGAGAGAAATGCTCACAGAGATATTCGAAGGTGAGACGGTGTAATGAGGACTTCATCTTATCCCAAGATGTTTTCATCCAGGACAGAGTGATGTGTGTCTCCTGGGTGTATAGAGACTTTGCTCTTAAGGTTAGAAAGTGTGGCCACCCATGTTAAAGAGGTTTGATCTGCAGCTTTTATTATATACATTTTAATCCAGAAAGATTCCACAACGGTTGTAAATGCTGCAATAATCCTTTACTGTTCAGCACTTTCCAAAACTAACAGACAAACCTTTTCACATCAGTCCATTAAAATATTTGTTCTTCATCTGTGTCGAAAGCTGTTTTGGGGAACATAGTAGTACAGTGTCTTGATGTAAAAGAATATGTAGGGACCACAGTCCCCCTGGAGTTAAATAACCAACAGCCATTTAACAAATGTTACGTGTGCATGGGGGGAAAATTAAGTTACCTGTATGCATTTTTAAATTCATACTGGAGAAACTAAATTCATAACTGGAGTCTTAGGAAAAGTGTATCTGCTTGAGCTAACTAGACCTCACACTGCATTTCTTTTACATCTAAACCAGCCAGAGATGGTCAAACAACATTAAAACAACTATATTGTGGTATGAATAGTATGTAGTGGAGACAATGGCATATGAATCATTGATTATAATACTATTATTCTGTAGACACAAACCATTCCTACATTATAACTTTTGTACAAACTGAATCATAGCTCAAATGCAGGTTTAATTCGGCAAGTTAGTAAATCAGCCAGTCAGATGGAAAGGTGACTGTAAGATTAAAAGGCTCTTGTACTCTGTCTGCAGGTTGTAAGCCAAACTGCTTGTCAAAAACAGTTATGATTCCAAATCTCCCCATCGAGTCAGAACTAAATGATTTTCTTTCGTCTGTCCTGTAGAAATCACTGTCTTATTACCCCGTTAAGTGCCTGAATTCTTTCGCCTTAAATAGGCATCTCAAAAGCCTCTCCCTAATCCCACTGCAGAACGGCTGTACCAGGAATGTGTCCCTGGGAGTTTTACAGAACTGTGTGCTTGCAGCACACATGTGTGAAGCCTAGATCCTGTCCCTGGGAAAATTAATCAAGTCTGACAGGCACTGCTTCTTCAGTCTCTGATCAGGAGGCAGGAAGAGTCACTGTGGGAATGCGGGCAAGCTTGTTTACCGCAGGTTAAGTTTTCTTAAGCACTCAAGGGCTGGAAGTGGAGCTGCTTTCAGTTCTCAACAAGCTTGAAAAACAAATGAACTTTTTTTTCTTCATTTGGTGAAATTCACAAGCTATCTGTCTCTGTGCGGTCTTTTGTTGTCTGCAGTCCACTTCAGACTCTTAGGTTTAACCGTCTCGTTAAAGCTGTTTTGGATGCCAAGAGTTTGCTTCAATGGCATTGCACTCCTTCCGAGATCCTTCCGAGACTTCTTTAGTGCATTTGCCTTGAATGCATGTCCTTGAACTATAGTACAGGGTGTATACTTACAGGGTGGTATTGATTGCACAGTACTCCACAGAAAAAAGGGCTTCTCTGTTTCTGAAAGACACTCTAAGAGTAGAAAGATGTCCTCAGTGTCATCTATGGCCTGCTCCATGGTGGAGAGATGCTGTTTCCACAAGACCAGTTACCTGCACCTTTTGCCAAGCTGAGCCAAGCTGAACAGAGTTAAGAGGTACTTTGCATTGGACAATATGAGTCAAATTCTGCAAGGACGCAAAAAATCACCTTTTTTATTAAAGATTAAAACCATTCCAATAAATCAAAAAAGGCTCTCATTCTGAGACTCAAACTGCATTATGTAGCTTCTTAGGCTCGGTTAAGGTTTTGATGCTGAATGACAGCTGAATCACTGTGAGTATTCAGCGGTGTATTTATTGTAAAACCTTATTTAACCACCTATTTAGGCATTTCATGTCAGAGCATAGTTGAATGAATTAGTCTGTAGTGCCTGCATTCTAGTTGAATGAACTTGTCTGCAGCGTTATCTTTAAGTGAACATGATGAACAATAGTTGGGCGGCAGTTGCCTTCACTCCTCAAACACGTCCATGACATTTCCCAGCAAACTTTGCTTCCATTGAGTGCACTATCCTTGTGTTTGTGTTCAAAAACTGCACAGTCCACACAGCACTTACTCCTTCATTTCTTTCAGAATAAAAAAACAAATTTGTCCAGCACCTTCTCGAGGACAAAAGGTTTAGTGAATCCTGGTGATTCAAACCACATCCACAGTGTCTTTTGATTAGTTCTTCAACTGGCAGCTTCCTCTGTTCTTACAAGAACGGTTGGACTTCTATCAAAATGAGGCAGTAATCAACTTAGGCCAACTTCTACAGGTGCACTATTGAGAGATTCCTGACTGGTTGCATCACTGCCTGGTATGGGAGCTGCTCCACCCGGGATCGCAAATACTGCAGAGGGTGTTGAAGTCAGAGCAGCTCATTACCGGCTGTGAGCTACCGAACATCCAGGATATCTACTCAGCTAGATGTCTTAAGAAGGCCAGGTCCATTCTCAAGGACCCCAGTCATCCCAGTCACAAACTGTTTTCTCTCCTACCATCTGGTAAACGGTATCAAAGCATTCAGTCAAAGTCAGACAGATTACAGAACAGCTTCTACCTCCACTCAATAAGACTGCTAAACAACCAACCTGCAGCTCCTTTAGCAAATCACCTGTAACGGCTACATGGACATACAATTTTCATTGTATTCAGCATACTGCACTACTTGGACATAACATATTGCATACACCATGGACACATAGCAGCTCTATTCATATTAAGTTTTATTCATTTTCTATTTCTTTATTATCTATTATTATGTAACCTTATTTTTGTAACCTAAATTTTGTGATTTTTGTGATTCTTGTGATTTTTGTGAGCGCGCAGAAAAGACATTTCACTACTGCACGCTGTATTGTTGTGCATTTGATAAATAAACTTTGATTTGATTTGATTTGATTTGATTTGAAGTCGAAGACAAAATCAAATCCTACTTGTGCAAAATGGTCTGAAAAACATAAATAGGCTGATAACCAGGCTATCGACAGTAATCTAGACTCATTGTTTGTATGGTCTTGCTCTTTTTTTATATGCAGTAGATTTATTGAGTGTTTTATATATGTCGATCCTCTTTCTGACCTGCACAGGAGACGATGCTCTCCTTCCTGTCCATTATCAACCACACACATGTTTTGTTAGCTATGAATACATACTGTAGGATTTTGGCCCAGTGCTTCCACCTTAAATAGTTTAAGAAATAAGAGATTGTGGTACATCAGGAAGGATCATTAATATAGACACTGTTAATTGGTGTAATTGTTGCACATTGAGTGTGAAAGCTGTTCTCCTAACACGTCTGTAGCAGGGAGGGAGGTGTTAACAGTGGCACCGTGTGTCTGGATGTGTGATATTTAAACACACACGCCTGACACAGCAACCATCTCCAAGACAACTAACAGGGCTGACAGTCTTTGCCTTTGAAAAGAGACAATATTGAGGTTACCACAGGAAGAATGTGAAAGCTATTGAAGTGGCCTGGCATCTCTTTTTTTTCTTCTTTTTTTACATTGTCAAATACAAAGTCTGCGATGTTAGAGTTGCCAGACATGCTTAAAATGGATATTAAATTAATTTGCTTAGTGTACTAAATCACTAAAATAAATCATTTTTACATAGACTCACTAGTGTACATAGTTTTCAGATGACCATGAAAACATTTATATTCGAGTTTATTCCACAGATCCCAGAATGTTTTATCTAAAAAAAGCAATATTTGAATATTCAGTTGCATGAAACCTTATGTTCTTGTTACAGGACAGTTTTTACCCTAAGAGTTCTGGGAGCATGGAACAAGCTGTTCAGCTATGTTCTTCCAGTCAATAACCACGTTTCTTTCAAGAAATGACTGATTGGGATACTCTCATAAATTAGCTACCACAGCAACCCCACAAGCTAGTTCGGCTGAATGGCTTCCTCTCGTTTGTAACCTTTTTTCAATTCTTATGTTCTTGAAATAGAGCCTTAATCATGTGAGTTCTCTGTAACTTAAGCTTCATATCCTTGAGTGTACTGCCTGAGGTGGAATCAGCAGTTGTGAGTACAGAGCTTGATTAAAACTCCACTGCGAGGCTGACATTTAGCTCCTATAGCCAAACTGAAGAGAGAATCATCTGATCCTTCAGCTGAACAATTGATAACAGCCTGTAACATATCAAATCAAATGCCATAACAGGATAGAATTTAATACAGCTGTGCTCATCATCAGATGTCACCCTCTTGTTGTTAATGTAAACAGTTGCAACAATTATAATCCAAATTTCCTTTTACATCTCAATTACATTTCGTGCTGTGGTTCTAAAAAAGGTATCTGAAAATATGCAGTGCAGGGTTAAAAATACTAGAGAGGATGCGCTGATTTGAGTGCCCATTAGGTATTTTTACATAACTAAAGCTATGAAATTGCTGGTTTCAGGTTTTATTTCTACCAGTCTTTAAAGGACCATTAGCTATATTGTTAAAAAAATATTATGCTTGTTATTTTTCATCTTATTGAAAATTAGGAACTTGTTTCTTCAGCATATCGGAGTTCATCATTATCCTACATGCTTTGTAATTCTATCAGAACATTCAGAAAAAACACAAATGTGTAAAGGCTTGCTTGAGCTCTTTTAATTCTGTTTCACTATTGTCCCATTGTAATGTTGTTCGTTGTGCTATGAACAAACCGCTGCACACATGAAACTGCCTCGTTGAAAGAAACAGAGAAATGGGCATAAACCCTAGAAAGAGGTTTAGAGTAGTCAGTCAAGCATAAACTACACATTTTTAGTGTGATGAAACTAGAGTCCCAGACGCAAGAGAAACATGCAAACTCAACCTGGAATCGAACCTATCGTGGGGCTGTGATGGAGCAGGGATGACACTCCTTCCTCTGTCTTCTTTTAGCCCTCCTTTTATACTTTAGTTCTGGAGATCTGGAGAAACACCACACACATCAGAAAATCCAACTACCCATCCATTCTCTATCCAATTCAGGGTCAAGGGGTAGCCTGAGGCTATCCCAGCAAGCAGTGGGCGCAAGGCAGGATACACCAAGGACAGGATGCCAGTCCATTGCAGGGCAAACACAGACACTCACACCAGAGCCAATATTCTGAGAACCCAATTATGCTTCTAGTACAGTATGTCTTTGGACTGTGAAGGGAAACTGGAGCACCCGGAGGAAACCCAGGCAAATGGGGTGTAAAATGCAAATTCCCCACAGTTAGCAGCCTACAGTACATATTGAACCCAGGGCCCCTGCACTACAAGCCAGAAATGCTAACCACTGTGCCACTGTGCCCACATGAAAATCTAACACTGAAATGCTTTGCAGGGACTCATCCGCTCTGTTAATCCCATCAAGGCCTAAGTGACACCACTGTTTTCACAAAAGAACAAAAGGTTAAACTCCTCCCTTACACTGTGTTTTTTTTATTCAGTAAGTTCAGGTCAAATACAGATTAATGGAAATATCACCAGGGAAAAAAAAGAAGAAATGCCTGCATTTTTGTCATTTTGTTTCTGAAGCCTGGCAAGTAGCCCTTTAAGAGCCTGTGCTTAAGAGGCAGCATGAAGAGATTACAATCAAGGCACGCAGGGGAATGACAGCAAATGAGCCATTAGTCATAGCGGATCTCTCTGGTGTCTCTTCCGATAATGCTCCTCGTAGAGTTTAACAAGGTTTCTCGGGTGGGCTGGCTGAGCCCATCCCCATGTGGTCTGAGCAGGTAGAAGTGCAGAGGTGGAGGGCAATGACTGGTGCTACTGTTTCTTTGTCCTTTTCATTGAATCATTTTTTGTACAAACTGTGGTATGTTCTTGCGCAGTCATCAGTCTGGTAGACTGGAAGGTTATTAGTACAAGTGCTCAGGAGGGTCAGTATAGGATACATGAAAAACACTCCAGCAGATCTGTCCTACCATGCAGGTGACCTGCTCATTCATAATTCCTGGGCCCTGTGTTTGAATCCTTGTGTAAAATTTAAATTAAAAAGGTCCAGAAATTCACTAGTTGTGGATTCCTCAGCTATAGTAGTAGTGGGTAGCCTCCATTAAGTCCTCCATTGTGTCCAACCAGTCCTGCTGGATAGTACTCTAGACCTACTCTAGCCCACTCCACATTTCGATCTGCACCAGACTCACGCATGCCTACACTCAGTCTTTCTTCACTGCATATGTTGTTGTTCTAAAGTGAATGACTTAATATCTTTAATCTTTCATTCTTTCAAGACACAGATGTTTGCTCACCTTTTCCTGGAAGGTGTGTGTCTTCCTTACAGATCCCGTGTTTTCAGAGCACATGAGAGCACACAGTGATGTATCAGACTCTGGTACGCACTGTGCTGTTGTTGCTCTGGCACTCTTGAGCGTTTGACTCTTGGGAACTTTCTGCAGGTGCAGATTATTTAAAGTATGTGTTCAATGAGAGCGTTTTAGCAAGGGAGCACTATATTTAATTAGCTTTCTCATAATCATGTTAAGCAGGTCTTTGTCAGTTGCTGCATAAAAGGAATCTAAAATACAAGACTGCCAAAAGACTGTATAGATCTACCCTGAGCAGACGTGATCCTGCTAGAATTCAGCAGGTCTCTGTCCCATCTCCTTCCAGGTTCACCCTGGTTAGGGTACTGGACCAGAGCAGGCCAGAGTTTAGACAAACCTAATGCTCTATGCTAATATAGAGGTCAAAAGCCTAACTGATTGTCTCCATTATTCCTAATAAAATCTAGAACCATGTTTTTGTCTCAAACCCGGGTCCTAGAGGAATGCAACCAGTTCCTGCCATAACTTTTACGCATGATTGCCGATGAAATTCTCATCTTGCTTGGGTCTGCCTTTTAACCTAGGTGGTCCTCAAATGAGTGGGTCCTTGGGGAGCTGGTCCCTGGTACAGAAGAGGTTGAGAAACAAAACATTGCTTCTCAGATTCCCGGAGACTGCTGCGTGTGGGGAGAGATTGGGGGAGCGTCTGATGAACAGAGATCTGGTGTTCATCACTTGTCTGCAGCTTATCTGTTCTCATTCCACATCCAGCTCCCTCCTGAATAAATCTGCTTGACTCCCACTCGCAGCAGTGCTAGGCACCAAGATCTGTTTGCAGAAGCATACAGAGCTGTTCATACTGGCAGAGGCATTAAGGCAGATAAAATAATCTTCTGTAGCGAATAATGAAATATTCGTCTGAAGTTCCGTTTTTATTTCCCCCTTCCGTCTAATGGTGCTGAATCGCATGACATTTTCTGCATTCACCTCAGGCCTGGTCCCTTTAAAACATAATGCCATTCTCATGCAAATGAAAGAGGGTTTCAGTTAGTCTGAGACTGATTAATAAGATGACACAACAGACTCCTGTCTTCTTTGCTTTTGATTAGAAGTCAGCACCTGTCAGACTGGTGTCACCTGTCCAGAACGTCTGAGACAGATGCCAGACGTTTTTGCTTTGAGAACCAGAGAGAGGGGAGGGGAGCGGCAGAGTGGTATCGAATGAGTACCGAGCTCAGGACTCCTCTTTTCTATGACTCAAATGTCCAGCGTTTCTCCTAGGTGGGGGAGGGTGAAAGGAAGAGTGAGTCGTGTTTTACAAAGTAAGATTGCTGCAGAACAGAAGAGCAGGGGAAGGAGAAGGACAGACAGGAGAAGCCTTTGGCTCAGAGCATGTTTTTTTTTTAATAAATCAGAACCAAACAAGGAGATTTGACATTTGCCTCACTTCTATGTTTGGAAATGCGAACCCTGAAAATGGATTAGGGGATAACACACTGTCTGATGAGTTGATGCACTACTGTTATCAGTGTTGCTTCTTGCTACTCTCCACTAAGACAAGAATTGGAATTGAAGTATTAGACAAGGCAGACCATTGAAAAAAGTCTGCTGGAACACAGTGGAATCTTCTGATCTGTGCACAGCTGGAACTATCTCCTTTGAGAGACAGCTTTGTTATGTAGAAGGAGCCCTGCAGCACCCTGTGGGACTGGCTGTGTCTTTCTGTAAATGCAGAAAGAATATACACTTTGTCTGCCTTCCAAGAATAATTCAGCAGCTAGCTTCAGAATAGGAACCGAAAGCTCCGGCGTCAAGAGTTGTTTGTACCACCAAGATTTACGATCAGAATTAGTTTTACTAGTTTATGGGATAAAGAAAAACAAAACTCTCAGGAGGACATCTGTGGGCATCCATGAGTAAGAAAAAATATATACTTTCCCTATATTTTTAATAAATATTTGTCTTTGTGCAAATCCTCCGTGGTTCAGGCAGCAGTAATGTGGTCTATAGCTGTGCCTGGGACATTCACAGAAGCTTCATCTCTGCAGCAGAATTCACAGACAGACAACACAAAACACTGCTAACAAAAACACTGCAAAACACAGCCTGCTCAGCCCCAGCCTGAGCCCCAATCAGGTGTTATCCTGGCTAGGTCTGCTGAAATAGAAAAAGGGCCAAAGCTAAATGCCCTTCATCTGCACTTAAATCTAGTTCCTTGCAGGCTTCTCTTTGACAAGGGAGTGATGGACTGTGTGTTGTATTCGACTTTCACAGCTCTTGGCATGTTTGCCCCTATGCCAGAAAATGACTTGCCTTGAGTTTCTTTGATGATGTATTAGATAAATGGCTTCTGCCTACAAGTTTCGATAAGTAATGATTTGTTTTAATAAGTAATGACTCCTTGTCTTTTAAACGGTTTATTTAGAATATTTGGCAAATATACTTTCAGATTTTGATATAAACATCCACCTCTTTCCTCCCGCTCAATCCAGATTTTCATAGCGTAATATCTGGAGCTTTATTTCTCTACTCTCTCCTTGTATTTCTCTGCTCGTTCCTGAAATCTCAACAAGACTGTGGCCTTTGACCTTCAGCTGTCTCAGTTGCATATTCTGTTGGCACAGCCTGCAGAGGGTAAAGGCCACATTCAGATCTGCTTTAGTGAAAGCCAAAAGAATGTGCACTGTCCAATCTGAGACGTGTGACCTGAAAATAAAAAAAGGAACCCAATTTTATTAACTACCAAAACAAGCATATCACTACATGTATGTATGGAAGCCCGTTTCCGCCAGGGAGTAAAAAAAAAACGCGCTATGGTATCTCAGAATTCCGACTTATCAACTCAGAATTGCGACTTATCAACTCAGAATTGCGACTTATCAACTCAGAATTCCGACTTAGTATCTCAGAATTGCGACTTAGCAACTCAGAATTGCGACTTAGTATCTCAGAATTCCGACTTAGTAAGTCAGAATTCCGACTTAGTAACTCAAAATTCCGACTTTATATCTCACATTTTTTACTTCGAAATAGCCATATTTCATTGTCTGTCCTTTTGTTATTGTAACGGATTAGGGTTCTAGGGCTTGTGCCCTCGCCGCTCCCACCCTAGTTCGTGCCTCGCTGCACTGGCTCGAACCTGAGTCTTGCCAGTTGAGCTAAAGAAGACCTTCTTTTTTAAGTAAAAAAGGACATACAATGGAAATACGTAAAAAGTATGTTTCAGCTTTTATAATTGTGAATTCTTCTGGATGTGAAGTGCCTATTTCTGTATCTTATTTCATATTCTGTCTACGTAAATAAAAACTATTTTTAAAAAGCCCACCGTGCACTATTCCATCTGGGTACTATGGAAGCCTCACTGGCGGAAATGGGATTCTATAAAAATTAGTGTAATTAATTTGATTTTTATCAGGGCACTGTACAGGACAAGTCTTCAGGCTTATAGATCCTATGATCCTGTACGATTCATGAAAATAGTGTAACGGAACGGCCGACATACAGGTTGTACGATCTGGTTGCAGTACACCACCCTCCCCTGCGCATAACAGGGATGCTGGCCGCCGGGGTTAAAGAAAGTGTTCTTAAAGAAAGTGAGCCAGTGCAGCGAGGCACGAACTAGGGTGGGAGCGACGAGGGCACAAGCCCTAGAACCCGAATCCGTTACAATAACAAAAGGACAGACAATGAAATATGGCTATTTCGAAGTCGCAAATGTGAGATATAAAGTCGGAATTCTGAGTTGCTAAGTCGCAATTCTGAGATACTAAGTCGGAATTCTGAGTTGCTAAGTCGCAATTCTGATATACTAAGTCGGAATTTTGAGTTGCTAAATCGCAATTCTGAGATACTAAGTCGGAATTCTGACTTACTAAGTCGCAATTCTGAGTCGCTAAGTCGGAATTCTGAGATACCATAGCGCGTTTTTTTTTTACTCCCTGGCGGAAACGGGCTTCCATATGTATGTACAGTATGTTGCTGGTAAATAAAGTTTTTGGATTTTACATATGGATTAACAATTTTTAGTGTCAGATTGAGTATTCATGACTCAGACTTTATGCTCAAGCAATGCTGAATAGAGACTAAACCACCTCATAAGTGAGAGAATGAATTGGACACAGGAGATGATTTCACCTGTTGAATGATGAGCCTGTTGAACATTGAGGAGTGTCTATTCATGACAGAACTCCACTTGTAGACATCAAGGACATCATGACTGCATGGTGCTTTATGATCATGTCCCTGGACCTCATCTGCAGGCCACCCTGATGTGACGACATTCCAGACACTTTCTTGAGATAAGAGTGTGACACATACTGTACAGTACGCCTGGGATACCCTGCTCGCCACTCTTGATCCCCATTGGACCTTTGTGAGAGTGCTGGGGTGACATGAGGATTCTAGGGCTCACAGACCAGTCATCAGGCACATGTTTGTCTAGGCACTATGAGAAGAACAGGAAAGAATCCCTCAAGACAGTACAGTATCTGCAACCCGGTGCGAATTCTTTGACGCAGACCTACTGCTTGCATTCCTGCTGAAGTTGCCTGTGCGTTTTACAGCAGAGCCCTAGCTGATCAGCTCTAACCCTGACAAATGTTAATCAGCATAATGTGTTTAGCATGTCCGTTCAATAAAATGTCACAGCGCACCTGCTGCAGAAAAAGATTTTCCTTATGACAGCTTTACAATATAAGTGATATATGTGGTTCCATTGACGCTCAGTATGATTATCTAGTTACAGTATATTTCCAGCAAAAGCTGTAACAAAAATACTAGTTAGTTGCTATAATGATTCATTACAACATTTGTTTGTACAGCAGTAACATAAATACATTTGTGTGCTTGTGTAGTAATGTAACATTCAACCTATTCATTGATTTATTCTGAATTTGTTTAGCTTATGCGTTAAAAGCACCATTTATCTAGGATCCTTCCTGAAACTTTAAATCAGATTTAAATTTTACGCCTTATTCTTAGCATCTCAGTTTCATGAGTAGGATGTTGACATCTGAAGGTCGCATATACCCCTATTATAAAGTTTAAGCACTGAAAGGGTCTTGCCCCAAAGTGCTTTTGACTTGCAGTGATTTAGCAGGTATTAAGAAAGGGTTTCATTAGAATGCACAGATGGTATGCCGGATCCAAAGGAGGTTCTATTCTTAAACAACCAGGCAATGAATCGGTTTTTAAAGATCAATAACATAAAAGAAAACAGGATTTTATGGCTCTTCTGGCGGGCTATCCATCATCTCCTTATAAAATTTAACCTTTAAGTGTAAGTGTGATTATGCTGGGCTGCCGCAGGATTTAGTGGTCAGGGTAGCCTTGTGACTCTGGTTTTTAGACAGGGTTTTTCTTAACTCCTGGGCGACATTTCTGCTATCCTCTGTCTCTCTTTTCTTCCCTTCCTCCCACTGTTCCTCACGTTCCATTCCTTTGACTTGACTTGCTTTGCTCAGCTGCTGTGCCCTCGCCTGATCTCCAGGGAGCTGTTTGGTGATGGATGTCACAATTCAGCCTAGAATAGTCCATCACTGCCACTGTTTCTCCAACATTCCCTGCGGTTTAACACCCTGTTCGTCATTTTAAATCGAAAGCCTAACTAGGTGGATAATGCTCAGAATTCCTCCTGCATGCACAATGAGCAATGCGCTTGATTTTTGAGCTGTGTGTTATCTTAGAAGAGTGGGCCCCACCAAGGGAAACCCTTTCAGAAGCCCCAAAATGTAATACTATGGCTTCCACAATTGATGTAAAAAGGAGCACTTTTTATTTCAAAGTAAAAGCTTAATATCAATCAGAAAAATCTCCTCAGTTGTGTATTTTGGTTTTTGGTTTGCAACCACAATGATCTGTTTGTCTGTTTTACTAATGGATTACAAAATAGTGCTTGTACTGATGTTGGCCCAGAGGAACAAAATCTTTCTCCTGTTTGACAGTCGGGTGCCTCGTGCTGTCATTCTAGCCAGGCTCTGAGAAAGAGTGCAGTTTCTGAATGTTGACTGGCCTGTGATTCACCGAGTTTGACTCCAGTAACAAAACACTCATCCTGCATCCTGACATGGTTCTGACAGATGTAGATTTGATTTTTTTTTCAACAAACAGCCTACAAAACAATACATGTATTCATGAGAGTAAACTCAACACTATAACACCAGATTATAACACCAGAAACCCCAACAAACTGTTCCAATAATATTAAAGGAATAATAGTAATAAAAATGAAATAATATGGCCTCAGGATGTCACTGTTTCAGATCACAGCACAGCTGAATTGCCAGTCTGGGACACATGCTGTAGTTTTTGGAAGACAGATTCTGGAATCTGTGGCTACATTTTATTTCTAGATTGTGCCTCTTGGCATGAAAGGTACAGTAGAATCTTCAGGATATGTTAATTGTGGCTCTTTAACACATCAGTGGTTTGTGCTCCGTTTCTTACCCAATCTCTTAATCCCCTGGTGGGCATAATAATTTAACAGCCTTCCAGCTAAATGAGCTTTAAATTTTAGAATTATACCAGCTGCTTTTCAACACTGTGGGCCACATTCATAAGACGTTCCATGTTGTTAATTTAACACCAGTTTTTTACAGAAAGTAATGTTACAAAATAGAACTAAAAGGAAATATTTAACTGTCTTTCTGCAACTCTTTTAAAATATAATCTTAAAAGTTTGCCTGTACTTTTCAATTTGTGTTGTTTTTTCAAAACCAGGTGTTAATAGAGCATTACGGTGAAGTTTATGAATACTGTTCAGCCCTGTGTGTGTTTCTCTGGCTTTGGTTGAAACAAGAAAAAACCTCCCCTCCTGTTTTTATTATGACACAAGAGTCTCATTCTTTCTTTCTCATGGCTTGCTGGCTTATGTGAATATAGACTACGTGGAACTCGTGTAAGGGATCATTTTCTTTAAAAAGCTGTATTATTCCCACAGCCAGGCAAAATAATGTCAGCCATACAGTCAGATAAAAGATCCTTGAGTGGCTTTTAAATAGAAATCTGGAATTTCAAATATTTTCAGTAATATCAGCAATATAACGTTGTTATTGTAACACATTGTGGTTTTGTAGTATTTAGTCTTAATATGTTTTTCATTTGTATTAAAACAAATATCTTGATCACTTGTTCTGAGATAACAAAAGGAAATCATTGAACATGATTGTGCTTGTGGTACAAATAAAAAACAGTTCAGCATAGAATTTTTCATTCATCCAAGATTTTTTTTATCCACGGCCATAGATTGGGTGTTTGGATGTGGTCGAAGTCACATGTGAGAGACAATCGAAGTGCACTGCACAGACCTGAGAGCCTATTGATCCACATTGATCTTTTGCTCCAGTCTCGAATACACAAAAACTCCAAGCAGTCATCATTTGAATTCCATTAAAATGGCAGTCACATCAACTGCAAAGAGACTAAATTAAACAACATTTCAGCTGTGTTGCTGTTATTTCTGTGAACCACAGTGCTAGAACTGATGAGTATGCCCAGCTGGTGGAGGAACTGCTAAAGTTGAATTCCATGCTGAAAGGAAAAGAAATGAGACACAATGCTGAACTTACAGCTGGAACTGCACGGGGAGGGGCTGAGGTGTATTTTAGGCCCTTGAATGAAAGGTTCATCTTTGGAAGACAGGGATTGAATGATTCAAGTAAAAAAAAAATTCCATCCATCCATTTTCTACACACATGGTCTTGAGGCAGCAGGAGCCTATCCCTGCAAAAAACGGACAAAGCAGGACACACCCTGGATGGGACACCAGTCTATCACAGGCCACACATAGACACACACGCTCACACCAAACACAATTTCCCAGAAGCCAATTAACCTACCAGTATATCTGTGGACTGTGGGAGCAAACCGGAGCACCTGATGGAAACCCACATGAATTGTGTCAGATAGAATATGTAATTATACTTTAGTATGAAGTGAGTTAGAATATTTGATCCATCAGCTTTCCTAATCAGATCTAATCAACTCAATCAACTCAACTGAGGATGTATTCCTCTCCTATAGAGACCTTAAGCTTTAAACATCTAGTTCTGTCAGGATTAGTTATTGTCTTCAAATGGCTGAAAATGTAGCAGGCAATCACCAAATAATTATTTCTGCATAAAGAAGAAAAAAAATGTATGCAGAACAATACAAATGATTAAGACTTTTCCACAGCATTATATATAATGTACAGTTGTCAAAATATACTTTAAAACTACTGTCATGTTGATTATATGGGGAATGCTATGAAAGACATGTAATAATTTAGGTTCATCTGAAGCTGTGTAACCATCCTGAATTCTTGATATAATTTTGTCCTTTTTGTAATTTGAAAGCATGTAACTAAGCCCATTGCTACCAGTTTAACATTTTCACTGGGCTTCTGAATAACTTTTCATATCTTTGAGAACAGTCAAGACATGGCCCACGACAAGCACATTGACTTAGTTTTAGCACGTGGGAGTGATTCTGAGACACTGAGTCCAAGAAGAATTTTCTATTTGTTGAATATTTATGACAGCTTGTTCAGTTTGGTTTCTGACAAAAAGCTGTTTTCACAGGTGATTTCAGTTTTATTAGCAATGCACCACAATAGTTATGCTATAACTGGCTTTTTAGCACGTGACTTAAATACATATGTGTGTCTTTGTGTAAAGAATAGCCTGTAAATATGGTCTATTTGCACAGACATTCACAGGGACCTATTAATTATTATTATCTAACTCAGATTTTGCAGCTCAGAATGGTGCAAGCCTCGTGGACCTGGACTTCTCTTTGTCACTAATTATCTCTTTTTGCCCTAGGCAGCATGAATAGCAACAGCCCATCTTCGCTTCTAGGCTGCCAATAGTGTCCCGTTCTGATTACGATTGTGTCCTTGAAACGCCACAAATGACCAAAAAAACTCTTTATGAGTCAATGTGCCATTAATCAGTGTCAGCCAGGTAGGGTGATCAGCCAGGATATTACCACTGTGGAGTGACACACAAGTCTGAAGAGTATTTTTTCCTTCGATTTAACTTTATAATTGAGTTGAGGGAGGAGAGACCCTACAGTACATGGCTCCATGCAGATTTATGGAGCCTCGCAGCTTTAGTGAAGGATGAGAGATTTTGGGAATCAGGTCATTGCTCATCCCCCCAGTGATTCGTTTCCTTAATTAACTGGGGAATTTGAAGTTCTGTTTGTGTACCTCCTACAGCAGAGGCAGAAATGTTGGGAGCTGTCGCCGGCAATAAGTCTGTTTTTTCATCGGAGGACAAGCAGCACAGCTACAGGGCAGCCTTTGGAACTGTCCCTCAGCTGCAGGCACACACTGCGCCTCTGGAGCAAGCTTCGTCTTTCTGGCCTCTTGCTCTGCAGTTCTGCTGTGGAGTTGGCTGGCTCCTCCACAGCATTCAGCTCTTGTGCCCACCTCTGCATAGCACCAGATCAATTAATGTAATTCAGCCACTCCTTCATGCTTCTATATACAGCTCTCCAAGTTCATATTCAGGCACCATTTATGGATTTGTTATCCAGGGGAGTTTATATGCAGAAAGGATTCTTTCAGCAAAACCAGTATTGACTGTGGGACCACATAAAAGATAATTAAATAAGCTGGGCCGAATCACCTGCTTTCATTTGTAACCTTTCTGATAATTCTGAACAAAACCATACGCAAAATGCAAGCTTTAGTACACATCTTGGCAAAGTGAATGAGAAACAGCAGGCTGCTAAGTTTAACACTCTTTAAGTGTTACTTTCTGGCGCAGTACAAACAAAACCTCTTCAGGCGTGATATCAGCAGTTCATACTAATCTGGAATGTAGTGTAAACCATGGAATTTATCAAAGTGATGCAACAATAGATGCAGGATACAGCAGTGTCTGCAGGCTTGGGTTGCCACAAATGTTAGCAGACATTGTTGTGCTCTTGCTGAGCCACTTGTTGCCTGAAATCTCAAGACTGCGCTTCTCTTTCAGCACATTATCTCTTCTGCCAGTTAAAAGAGATGACAGGAGACAAGATCAGGGACTGGCAAATTATCCAAACAGGATCAATTTGTAGACATTTTGGTTCAGTTGCTGTCTGTAGAAAGAAAAAGTGACTGAAGTGTTTTTTTTTTCTGATGCATTGCCTTTCTCTCCTCAAGAAAAGCAGCAAAAAAAAAAGCACAGGGATTCTCCCCCACCTGCCCCCCAGAAAGCAGAAAGGTTGAGTACACCCAGAACCTTGGAGTCCTGCCAACCGCTGAACGTGATCAGTTGCAAATCAGCTCAGTTGCTTCTATAACAACCACACTCTGCTCACCCGCTCTTCCAGATGAACTGCCCTGGATTACTGTGCAGACGGGGCTAAGCCTCCTATACACAAATGAGAACAGGGGGAGATTAAAGAAAGTGAAACTAAATTCATCCGAGAAATGATCTGATTTTCTAGGTTAAATGAGACAAAATATATTGGTGGTTTTCCAATTGGCATAATGTGTCTCTTTTTTTCCCTCTCTCATTTACAACTCAGATGCCAACTAAAGCTCAGTTAGGTCAATTGACTCACTCAGAGGAGGACTGTAAAAGTTCATGAAGAGGATATCTCCAAGCCAGCCATTTGTCACTCCACTCGTTTTTGGGAAGGGTTTTGTCGGAGTCAGGATGTTAAATTCAACTCTTGCCTGCTGCCAACACCTAGCCCCTGGGCACAACCACAGGGCCTGGCAACCTTTTTTTATCTGTGCGTGTCACACCAGATTATGTCTCATTGTGCAGGCCCGGCACTGATAGGTTCGCTGACTCCCACTTTCTGTCACCTGCATAACAAAAAAATGAAAACCGTTAATACTGCTAGACTTCAGCACAGAGTGGTGAAGAGACTACTGGATACGTAGGAGGTGTGGATTTTAGACTAAGGTAACCTGTCAATATTATATGTCAGCGTTCTCTTTTTGGTTGCATAGAAAGTTGTGTTTCCTGTAAAAGGTGCTCACTCTGACCACAGGATGCTCTAGGCTGTGATGCTTTCAAGTCTGGGTCACATCATTAGTGCAAGAGGCCACACTGAGCTCAGCACTAACAGGGGAAGGGTGAGGAATTCTCAACCAGGCCTGTCTTGGCTTGTGGTCCAACAGTACACCCTGCAACTTCCCAGGCATCTGGGACTTGTGGTGACTTCAGTGAGAGACACACATCTACTTGAAATGGAACTAACTGACCTGGAAGTCACTGTGGAGCTGTTGGTGTGTCAAACAGGGTCTGATGAGCCTGTCTGACCATCCTTGTGGGGACAGAGGAGTGGTTGCAATGAGCTGAGAATTTGGCAATTCCAAATCAAGTGTTAATAATAAAAATAATTGATAATTCTGTATACAAAAAGTTGTATTTAGTTTTTCCTTCTTATTTTTACTTTGTCAATAACATTAGTAAAACAGGCATTTCAGATGAGCTCAGATGAGCTGTGTGCCATTTTGAGTTCTCAAAACCATTCTTTATCTCACAGCCCTGCAGAGGGTGAGAGGGTGATAGTTATATGGGTAGGCTAGGATTAGTAGCTACTTAAATGAGATGTAATTGTAGAAAAATGTGCTAAATATACTGTTATTTGTCAAAACTAGAGAAGAGTATGCTTCGGCTTTTGAGAAAAAATCTTCATATCCATCTCTTTTAAGATAACCACAAGAAAAAACAAGCTAAATAAAACAATTGTAATGTGTGCTAGCAATGGCTGCTAATGGAAAACTGGGTGAGACTGCCTGATGGCAGCAACAGGTGACAGGTGAAGCTTTCAGACGGTGATTCAGACTGTCGTCTTTTCAGAGCAGCTCTTTTGCTTTTGGGTGAAGAGCGTGACTTCATTCCATCACATTCAATAACATTGAACGGAGCAGTGCAGCACACGTGACCAAGGGCACAAGCCCTTCATAATGTGCAAAATCTTCATGCATAAATAACTCTTCACCATAACTAGGACGAGGACAGCCTTAACTTTCAGAAAATGAGAGAGCAGAGTTTAGTGCCACAGTAATTGTTTTTGTGTGTAATTTCATTTAAAATTAGCAATTATTTTGTGTTATTCTCACCTGTTTGGAAAGACCCATTGTGTGTTTTTCACATCCCGGATCGCGGCTGTGAACCACGTGACCGCACACGGGAGAGAATGAAGAAGTGTGGACCATTTCTTCCATCCTGCTCCTCTTCAAGCCACTTGTGCTTATACCATATCCCAGAATGTACAGCCCCATGTTAAGACCTGATTGGAGGAGAGGGATGTCCGTCACTGACAGCACGCAGGCTAGCAGGTGTGACCCAGAAGCCTCAGGTGTGTCAACTTTCCTCAGTGGAGCTCAGCCAATTGTATGCCTCCTCTTGGTGAATACCGCTCTCAGTCAACTAGTGCCACGGCCCAGGCTCAAACCCATGGTCATATATCTCAACTCAAGCTCAGGCAAGCACCGTTATGGTCCATTTTCTTGGATGGTTTGCAAAGGATGCCACAAGTGGGAATAAGTACTGCTGTTAGAGACAGTATATGTCAAGTTTACAAAAAGGAAGACTACAGTACCAATGTGCCAGGAGAACCAACTGTGAAACCATGAGTACCAATGAGTACCATGAGATGTGAAACACCTGTACCAATGGCAGTACAGGAGACCTGCTGTCCTAAACGTCTAATACCAAGACCAACTCTTAATTTCAGGAGCCTGAAATCCCCACCATCTCATTGCCTAAAACATCAATTAATTTTGATAAAAAAAGTTCAATTTCACACTTTATTGCATGGAACTAAGGAAGACTGGGTCAGAAATATTTTTTTTTACAATTATGTGTTAGACATGAATATAAATAGAGCTGTTAATCCAAAATGTAGTGCACGCATGTCACCTCATCGCTTTCCAAAGCCTCTGCTCTGGGTACTCTAGGCCAGGTTGCAATGCTGGTCAGATCACTCAGGGTGATCCTGCAGTGTAAGAGTGAGGTCAAGCAGCAGTGGAGAGTTTCTTGGAGGGAAAGAGGAGCAAAGCCTGTGCTGTGGGCTGAGAGCTTCTCCAGGAGAAATGAAGAATGAAGAGAAATTCCTCGATCATCATTTGGCTTTGACTGTTCTGCTCTGTTACATCCTGTAGTAATTCCATTCATCCATTTTGTTACTGCTTTATCCCAGTGAACACACTTATACTCAAACCAGTACCAGAAGACATTTAACTTACTAGTATGTCTTTGGACTTTTGAAGGATTCCAGAGCACACGCAAACATGGAGAGAACATACAGAGAGTTATGTTATAACTGGCTTTTTAGCACATTAATTAAATACATACAGTGGTCTAAATATGTATTTAATTATAAGTATAAATATGGTCTATTTGCACAGACATTCATAGAGACCTATTCATTATTATCTACCTCAGATTTTGCACACTCCACACAGATAGCACAACACATCTGGAATTGAATTCAGGGCCCCAGCACTGCAAGGCAGCAGTGCTAACCACTGTGCCACCATGCCATCTCACAGCGTTAACTGCCAGTTTTAAATCGGCCAAAAAGACGAAAACTTTTTTTCTATGAACTAAACAGGGGTTGTGTCATTACGTGTGTGCGTGTAGAATCTGTGAAGATTTCAAGAGACTGACCTCAAGTGGATGTTAGAGAGGCTGCTGCTCTGCAGGGGACAGCATGATATAGGGTTTTTATGTCCCTCTGAACTGTTCCAAGTGCAATCAGCCAGTAAGGTTCTTTTCCCTGTCAGAGCCACTTGAAAATCTGTGTTGTAAGAGAAATCTGTCCCAGGCTGTGTATTAGTCTGCCTTTGGAGTTTTTTTCTAAGGATGTGCTTAATAACCTTTCTTGTTATAGAACAGGGATTCCTAGTATTTCATTTCAGAACAAGTGTCTCTCTTTCTCCAACATTTTTGTTATTGTGATATGTTTCATTAATGTTTAGATGCATTAAAGATTAGTTCTCAAGAAAACATTCCTGTCCCTCATATCTTTATCTGTTTTTATCCTTTGTAAATCAGTTAAAATTAGGAGTTACTGTGTATCCTGCCCTGTTCCCAATACCTAAATGAGGTCAGACATGTGCATTCACACACTACTAAGCCCGAGGGTGTGGAGTTGCGTTTAATTGCACTGCCGAACAGCCCTGGCCATCACACATTTTCATTTGGTAATCAGAGCAGTGTCTGAGCCAAGCAGACCTGTGCAGAGACCCGCTCAGGCCCAGATGACACGTGCAGCGCTGTCCTGATCCACTGCTGGGTAATGAAAGGATAATCGGAGCGCTTGAATTCTCTGAAATGAGAGCGGGTATTGAGAGCTTGAACAATCAATCTGTAATCTCTAACAGCGGCCAACCTGTCTAGAAGCTCCATAGGATTACAGGCAGATCATGCAGAGCCTGTGGGATGGTTTTGTGTTTATTGTTACAAGGATCATTTTATGCAGCTAGGATTTTGTTTTCCTAATATAAAATAGTGAGTTATTTACTTAATCCAGACTGTGTCTGGTGCTGAATACTGTAATGCTGAGTAAACTGCAAGGTGGCCAAAGAAGCCAGTATAAGACTGCTATAAACCTTTTACCAGCTGTGAATGGGAGTCCTGCATTCTGTTTTAGCTTTACCTTCTACTAATTAACCTTTTGCCATAAAGATTAAGATCTCTTTCCCAAACTGACCAGGAGCCTCCTTAACCCTAGACAGGTCAGGGTTAATTACTTGTTTTTCAGAGCTGCTGTGACAGCTCTGCACTGAAAAACTGCATTGAAAACCTTAACTCCTCCCAAGGCCTCAGCCTAGCATTCTGTTTCGAAGGCAGCTTCCTCTGCAACACAGTGCCCCCTGTCACCACGCTGAGGTATTGTTCTGGCTGTTCTGCTCCAACACAGTGCCCCCTGTCACCACGCTGAGGTATTGTTCTGGCTGTTCTGCTCCAAACGGAAGAGCAGCTCTTTCTGGTTCCAGTTTGCACTCCCAGTGCTAACTACAGTAGGTCTAACATCCCTTAAATTGCAAGGTCTGATTTGATCTGGCTTCAGGGAGGTATAACTGAATCACGAACCTGACGATACAATAGGAAACTGTCTAGAAGTATATTTAAAACTGAGGACAGGGGGTACTTCATTACATGAGGCTTGTGGGAATATGGAACAAGACACCCAGCCATGATCTTGAAATAGATTCCTTGGCTTCTTTCAAGAAGTGGCTATGTTCCCAGCCAGGACTGAGGCACATTTTGTCTTCTGTCACCACATCATTTTCTTGTAGGTATGAACTTTTCATCACATCATTTAATCTGCAGCGCAGAAGTGTTTTGGCCTTACATATTTTAACCAAATTCACCAGTGTGCGGAGCCAGCATGAAAACTTTAGTTGTAAGAGCAAGTTAAAGAGCATTACATTATTTCAGATGGTCCTGTTGGAAGAAAGCCTTTTTATTTCAAAATGCTTCAGTGACTGAAACTAAAGTCTCTGGCATATGAATCTTTGCATTAGCAATGTAGCTGGGGCTGACTCAGGTCAATTCTAAGTAAATGCTTGTTCTTCTCCAGACTCTCCTAACATGTCAGAGAGTACAAGTCAAGCACTGACCCTTCTCACCCAGCACTGCAGTGGATGGGGATTTAGTCTTTATAAGAATAAAAAAAATGCTGTCATGTAATCTATAGTGAGATTAAACGACAGGTAGAGAACCCAAAGCAGACTTCATAAGCGTGAGAAGTTCTGATTCATTCCATCTCCTGCTAGGGATGCCACCTGGCACAGCACTTCCTGAGCGGTGTCAGACAGTCGTCTGTAATAAAACTGGAAACAACCATCATGCATTCAACAATGACGCAGACTGAAGAAAACATTTGGAATGCTTTGCTCTTTGGCAACACAGCTTTTAAGATTCTTTCCACAACCCAAGATCCACCCACTGATCCTCGCTTCGTAATTTGAAAGCTGTTGATGTAACACATGGATAGCTGTGAAAGAAACGACTTTCAATTAAAAATGTTCCAGGTTAACGTATGCTTTATATTTTTCTGAAAACATCTTTACTAAGAGCACTGCAAGACATCTGATCCATGTTGAAGCATACAAAAACAAAAGATACACTGTCCACAGCACTGTGCTATTACCTGCTCTTTCTGAATGATTCACTTGTAGGGGATGACCTTTTGAAAGCACCCAGGGCAAGATTCCTTTTCAGATTAAAGACCTGCTGTTTCTGGAAGTTAATCAAGTTTGGTTTTTTTCCATGATTCATATTTTCCCCTTGGGGCTCAATTCCTGAAAATTTCGGAAAGAAAGGGAAAAGTGGACAGAGGGGCGAGCAAGATTCAGCTGGATAGAACTGTCTTCTCTGCTAGAGTGCCATCTCTTTTTTTGTGTCACATGAGAATAATGCAGGGCTTGTACTGTATGGTGCATTAAGCACTAGGAGAAACACAATCACTGGCTTCTAAAAGGATTGTATTCCTGCGGGAGGGATTTTTACAGTAATCTCCTTGAAACTTGCTTAGTGTTCCAGCAAGCAACAAGCTCAGTCTGTGCCAATTTAGTCAGGAAATTCACCCGTCGCAATGGGATCGATCAGGCAGACATGAATTGCTGAAAGCCAGGAACTATGATCAGGAACATCCAGAAATGTAGTTGTGAATTTGATGCTGTATTGCTGTGTCTCTTGCTTTCTCCATGCATCTGTTTTTACATCAAATCTTGTTAATTAAGTACTATCAAGGGATCAGGTGATAGTCCCGCAGTGTGAAGAGTTGCATTGCGGACTTATGAGATGAAAGCCTACTTCACCCTGACTTTCCAGATAAACTCACTTATCCTTGATTACAGTTCAGCACAATCCAGCAGTATTTGACACACTGTAGCAGCTGTAATGTAAGGCTATCAGTTGGTGAGGTGGGAGGCAGCAGAATGGAACTGTAGACAGAGTGCACATTGTTGGCTTTTGGTTACAGTAGCACTTTTGTTACTGTCATCTTTATTTGTTTAATGAATCCCAAAACTAAAGCTAAACAATAGCATACGAAAGCCATTAATAACTGCCATCACTATGCATGAATTATAAATGAGGCAGGCTGAGCAACTGCTCTGGAAGCTAGACCGTTTTTCCCCGCTCACTAATAAATAAAGATCAGTCGATATCTGGGCAGGAGCCAGCTGTTACCACACACTGTGTCACTGGTATTCAGGGCTTCAGGAAAATGCTAATTACTCAAGAAATACTGATACTGGGACTTTAATAAAGTAAACTAAGGGCAGGCAGAATTTCTAAAATGATTTGTTTTTTGCTGTGTGCAGTGTGTTTTTATTTCCAGGAATAAACCTGTTGTAACTAGGCAAACACCGCTGGAAATCTGTGTCAAAATAACCTATTATGTTGAAACTGATGGCGTCCATGCAAGCTTTCATAATCAGCATGTGTATGTGTGTGCTCCACAGTTACCTGATTAGGATAATAGACATATTATAAATATTCATTCATAATATACATATTAACCTGCGTTTTCATTTGTATTTATAGGAACTTGAATATACTTCACTCTTTATCACATATTCAACTGGTATGTTGTGACATTTAGTCAGAAAACAGATGAATTTATAGTTTTTAAAATGAAACCAAATAATCTCATTTAACACGATGTCTCCCAAGGCCTTAGATTATTAGGGAAGGTCTCTTTAAGGACTGCGGCAGTGGCGGCTGAGTCAAGAGGATTTTAAACAGAAGTTTAAACTTTACTCCAACTAACAACATCAGCCTTGTAACTCAATAAAAACAAAATCATTTTAAAACTTTCTTTTTATGATGACCAAATAATATAAACAGCTAACAGCAATGGTGGAATTCAGTATCATGTTTGCTGCTTTGTTCAAAAGTGACTGTATCTGTGGATGATATTAACAGGGCTGTGACTGTAACCACGGTGATATTATGAGGCTTCCGATTCTGGCTGGGTCAGTTGAATTTTATGATGTTAAGCAGAGCTTGAAATCAACAAGATTGATTACTACTGTATTTTTCATCCTAAACTATATTTTTGTCAATGTTTGGAGATCAGATTTGTATCTGCTCCCAGTGTCTGTATTTCATTGCTGGAGGCACATTGCATGAATTTTCTAGTCAAATTATTTATTTAATGAATCTCCCTTCGTTATCTGGTGCTGTCATGCTATCTTCTACCTTTGTGTGCTGCATTTTCTGTCTCTGCAGTCATTTGTCATTCTACTTACCCAGATGTTGCAACAGCGGTTTGCGTGGTGTACTGTAGATAGTGTAGCATGGTTTGTCAAGCAGGGCAGACACTTCTTGCCAGTTGTTGTTTGTTGTGTGTGTGTTTGTGTGCCTCTCTGCATGGGCGTAAATTCGCATGCTGCTGCGTATGTTTGTGTATCTGTGCAGAAGACTGAGCTCTATTCTGTCTATAGACAAATGAGCCTATTGCCTGCAAGCAGAAAGAAACAGCAGTGTATTTTTATTGACTGCACTTTAATCTCTTGTCCTGACATCTCTGTAAAGCTCTCCTGCATGACCTAAATATTAACCTCGACCTAATTATTAACGTCAGACACTATTTTGTGAAATCAGTTAACTTAAACAAAAAGACTTGTTGATTTGTTGATATCAGATGCTCACATTTCATATTGAAAGCAGGCTAAAGTTTGATTTCCGAGCACTGTAACATGGACTACAAGGAATGCAGCAGCTTTATTACATTCTGTGGTCTTTACCAATCAAAAGGTCATTCTGCTGGTTAAATTATTTAATAAATGCAATGCAAGAAGCAAATACTGTTGATAAATATTGTTCTGCAGACATTCCTTTCCTTGGCAATACCTGTCTCCTTACTGTGCGTCCTTTTTTTTTTAATGTCAGCTTCAGGTTTTCTCCGACATTTATTGAAGAGACGTCATGTTGTTGAAATAGCTGTGACTCAGACACAGTGGCAGATAGTTGAGAGCTCTGTGCCAAAAATAGGAAACCCAACCAAAAAGCTTTTAATGGACGTACTGCTGTGGTGGGCCTGGGGCCGGGCTGTGAGACGGAAAGGCAGTTCTGGATTAGTGCAAATCTGTCCCTGTGGACTCTCTCGCTCTAATAAAAGAGCACCTGAACAAGACAAAATCTCAAAAGCACCTTCACATTCTCTCAGCTGTTCTGGGTTCAGTCTCATAAGCCGTATCAATTTCATTCTGTACAGGCTTTCACAGACTGAGCAAACAAATAAAAACAAATTCAGTTAGTTCATGTATTTTCTTCTATGGAGGCAGCATGGTGGCTCAGTGATTAAAAAGCTGCCTCACGTCACTGGAGCCCTATGTAACTGGGGTGCTATCTGTATGCTGTTTGTATGTTCTCCTGGTGATCATGTGAGTTTCCTCCAGGTACTCCAGTTCCCTCACACAGTCTAAAGGCATACTGGTAGGTTAAAGGCTTCTGGGAAAATTGGCCCCAGTCTGTGTCGGTCCTGTAATAGACTGGGATCCCATCCAGGGCGTATCCTGCCTTGTGCCTGTTGCTTTCCAGGTTAGGCTCTGGCTCCTCTGTGACCCTATATTGGATAAAGTGATTAGAATGTGGAGGCATATTTGCATCTCTTGTTTGCCTGTGAGCAGCAGAAAACGCCACAGTGTGGAAACTGAGGGGGCTTTTCTTGACGTAGCAGATTGTGCCTCTGGAGCAGTCAGTTTGAACTTCAACCTAGTTTCTCTAAGATTACCTTAATCCCAGTCCTCAGGATAACATCTTCAGGTTTTTGACCTTTTCCAAGTTCCCAAAAATAATTTCAGCAAAAAGTGTTGTTTTCTGTTATGTACTGTTGGGACACAATCAGCTTATCTGATTTGGATCACAGACACATGGTGTTTCCCAAGAAATGACCAGCAATGAAAGTTTTGAACTAAGGGACGAGGTGCTGATGGACCACTTGTGGGTTCGCAAGGATGGTCAGAGAAGGACACTGTCTCAATGGTCCTGAGATCTGAAGCCCCTTTCCCCTTGTATCTCTCCAGCAGTAATCCCGGATGGAGCCTCTGACAGGACTGGGCTAGGCGATGATGTGGGCAGCGAGGAGGACCTGTACGAAGACTTCTGCAGCTCCAATCATCGTTTTGGACACCCAGGGGGGGGCGGCGAGCAGCTGGCGATAAATGAGGTATGGCAAAAGTCGACCCTGTGCCCTAGACTTCAGGCATTTCACCCTTGCATTCATCCCGGCTGGACAAACCAGAATCCGAAACAAACGCATGGTTTGTCCAGCTCTCCAGGGTTAAGAAACATTCAGAGTTGTGCCTGCTGCATAATCACAGTAGCTCATCATTTAAAATAAAAATGGTTATTCAAGATATTTAAATGAGAGCTGGCTGAAACCAGCTGCAGACAAAACATCAGTGTTTCAAAACAAATGGAGAGCACAACTGGGCCTTTCAAGCAATTTGCTGCTCCAAGCAAAAGAGAGTTCTCTTAGCCTGATGTTCATTTTAATCTCAGGAGCATATTACAGTTTTTCTGAGAAAGAGCATGCAGTATATAACAGAACAGACTTAGAATTGCACATTGCAATTCAATATTCTCTCTAAAACTCAAAATTATGTGAGTATAAAATGCCAGTCATTTGCAGAAGAATGTTAAATTAGGGGCATGTTGGCACAACGGTTAGCATTAGTGCCTTGCAGCATTGGAGCCCTGGGTTCAATTCCTTGGGTGTTACCTGCATGGAGATTGCATGGCCTCCCTGTATTCACACAGGTTTCCTCAGGGTGATCTGATTTCTTCCCACAGGCCAAAAACATACTGGTAGGAAGATTGCACCTATTGTTAGTTTGTAGCCTGCCCTGCAATAAACTGGTATCCCTTCCATGGTGTATCCTGCTTTGTGCCAGGAATGCCTCTGGCTCCCCCACAACCCTGCATTGAATAAAGCATTTAGAAAATGGATGGCTGTATGATCTTTGTTGTAATCTCAAGAACATATTGTAGTTTTTTTCTAAGAATGACCATGCAGTACATAACACAGCAGACTTAGAATTGCATAGCCCATGCTTATCTTTCTGAAGCTCAAAATTATGAGAGTAAAACAAGGCAAATTAATAGCAGAATAACCTTAAATTTGTTTGTTGTTCTTCGTTGTTCTGTTGTCCTCCAAATGAAGATCCAGCCACAGTGGCTTTAGAGTCAGAAACGGCCCCGGGTCACAATTAGCTGTAGGAAGGACCAAAACAGAAAAAAAGCAAAACACACAAACAAATACAAAATTAGCTGCTGATACACTTCTGTGTCCCACCAGGCACCCACTCTCTCAATTAGCCTTTCTTCAGGGGAGATACAGTAGGTCTTCACTTGTCATGCTGTGTTGGAGGCAGGCTGACTGTATGTTTGTTGTTGTTTTCCCTTCCATGTGGTGCAGATCTGAGCAGGTGTGTGACAGCGGACGAACAGCGGAGGAGGGAGGGAAGTTGTGGGGGTGTGTGGGGGACATTAGTGGTCTCACAGCAAGTCAGACTGAAGTGGTTCACATGGTATCTACACAAGGATCTAGGCAATAACCCTTTACACAAAAAAGGTCCCTAAGGATAACAGTAATTACAGATACCGTCTCACACTAGGGATGACAATTTATCACAATCGGGATTTTCTAACTGCTTTTTCTGATACAGGGTTGAGGGGGAGCCAGTGCCTATCCCTGCTAGCAACGGGCACAAGGCAGGGTGCACCCTGGATAGGAAACGAGCCCATCACAAGACACACACAGACATGTACACATTCACTCCAGGGCCAGTTTTTCCAGAAGCTAATTAACCTGCCAGTATATCTTTGGGTTGTGGGAGAAAATCAGGGCACCTGGAGGAAGCCCCTACAAACACGGGGAGAACATACAAGCTTCGCTCAGATAGCATCCCAGGAATCAGACACAGGGCCCCAGCACTGTGAGCTAGCAATATCAACCACTGCACCACCATACCATCTGGGACATTTCTTAATTGTTTTATTTTGAATTGCATTTATTTAGAATAAAGGAAATGGTTGAATTGTGTTTTTCATTGGATCATGCTTCTTGCACATAATTGCATGTAGGAAGGAGAGAAATGTGCAGCATATTTCATATATAGAATATAGTTTCCATCAGAGGAAAGGAGTTGATGTCTGCCATTAAGCATCTACTGTAGAACTCTGGGATTTCAGATCTCTGGAATTTCAGACCCCAGGTTTCTGGGATTTGTTTGTCATTAGTTCATCTTTCCCTTGTGCTGATGGGTGTGCGAAACAACCGAGCTGCAATTTGAAACAAGAGGAGCCTTAGTGTTCCTAGCATCAGAAAGAATTAGTTTGCCTAGTCTGCGAAAGGCTCTCCTGGTGATAATGAGAAAATGGCTGAGCTGGAAAACCATTCAACAATGAGCTATTTGACAACAGTAAAATCTAAACTTTGACCCCACAATGAAAAAAATGTTATTATCAATATGAATTCTGTCCTCTGGATTTTCACTAGTAGTAGAAGGACACAGCATGGCATTTTGGGATGCAGTTAACACTTTTTCATTAACAAGGGAAGTATATCTGTACAGCATCCAAACGGTGTTCCAGAAATGTCTTTCATTACCTGATTGATTTTTCAACACTATAGCAAGCGCAGTGAACTGAAGCTTCTCTTTGTTCATGGACTGTTAAGGGAACTGTGAAGTGACATCAATTTGTTACAACAGAGAGAATTAGCTGTTACAGAGAGAGATATTAGCTGCAGTGAGTTCATTAATACTCTTCTGTTAAGCATAGTGTAGGTTCTGGTATAAGAGAAACTGTTATTCACCACAAGTGAAATGTTTTTAAGTTAGTGAGAAAAAGATGTTATGTTTGCATGAGTGGCCTGGATTCTTGTGAGCATATGGTCACTTGTAATTTTAAGAGGTGTCTGTGTTCATGCAGTGCAAACCATCCATCCTGTCTACCTGCTAGTGCTGTAAATTGGGTTGGCAGGGTTTATCTGGTTGGTTGAGTGATTCTAGCTGTTTTTGTTTCTGTGGAGAAGAGTGGGAAGCATCAAGACCTGCTGGGGTTTAATGTGACAGTATTAATCCTATTAACAGAATGGCATCTTAATACAGATTATTGTTGGAATAGGGAATGTGGGAAACTTCTGTGCCAGTTCTACAATTCCATTGACTGTGAAATATTAGTCAATAGAAGACATTCTGCCCTGTGTTTTTCTTTTTAATGTACTAGTCAGGAAGAAATAACACAAAGACGCACAAACGCCGCCAACAGTCAGTAGACATAGCTAATAAATAGCTATTGCTGGCTCACAGACGGCTTTTAAGATCTATTATATACTGTCTCCTCCTCCTGAGCCCCCCCCTCCCCCCCCCCCCCCCTTCAGCCTCTCTTGTTGCTAAGGCCTGCCTGGCGACCTCGGTATCCAGGATACGGAGAAGAATACTGCTGGCTGATTGGTTGCTGCTGACGAGAAAAAGGAGTAAAAAAAAAACAGAAAGCAATGCTGGGAGTTAGATGGATGGTTATGCTAGTGCAGCTTAAGCATCCACAGCCACCATTTTTTTTCCTTAGTTAGTGCTTTAAAGGGAAAAGAGGGGGAAAAAAGCTGCTATGCATGTCAATTGGATCAGCAAGAATTAGCATCATCTTGTGTGTAAGGTGCTTAGGCAGCAGGAGGAGAGAGAGGCTAAGGGAGAAACAGGGAAACAGAAACAAAGAAGCAGTAAGAGAGCACTAATTCAGCGAGATGCAGAGGCAGATAGACCTTGTCTCCTGACAGCGGCAATAAGAGACAGAACGGGGAGAGAGAGCAGGGGCTGGCACACACACACTCTTCCAGAGGCGCGGCGTGTGGCGGACAGAGGCAAGAGCTGCAGTCGGGGGCACGCGTTTCCCAGCCCGCAGGGGCCAGCGGCGGAAGGGATGGCTCGCAGCTCCCACAAGGCCCGGCAGCGCTTGGGCCTGGTGAACACTTTCCTGAGGTGCAACCTGAGCCCGGAGACTCAGAAGGTGGTGGTGTTTGTCATCATGATGCTGCTGGTCATCATCAACGTGGTCCTGATGTTCCTGCTGGCATTCCAGTAGGAGCCCAGTACAGAGACGGGGGGAGAGACGGAGAGGCTTAAAAGAAAGACCTCTCTTTGTCTAGATTTGTTTTCATGGATGGGCTTCCGAGATCTGGGAAGTGAAGAGCAGGTAAAGGAATTAGCTGAGCACTGGATCTTGTTTCTGGAAGAATTTTGTGGGTTGCATGCATCAGCTTTAATTTGGTGATTTGTGCTCCTTACCAATATTTCAGGTTGTTGGCTTATGCAGCATCCCGGATGGGTCTAGAACTCTGTAGAACATTGTAACCTTTGTGTGGGAGGCAGGGAAGTGGGTAGGTGGAGAAGCTATTTGGACTGCAGTTACTGTGACAATTCAAGGAGGGAGTGGGAGGTCGGTCCTGAGCCAGTGTAACTTGCATCTATGCTTAACTAATCAGAATGCACAGGATGCAGATGTAGCTTTGTTAAATCAGCAGTCCTCATACAGGAAAGGTGTTCGTACGAATGTGTGCATTATTTTCTCTTGCTTCATCAAGCAGTTCTGTCTCCGGTTCCATGGACTTTGATTAACCGCTGGGCTGTGCCCCTGAGTTAATGGAAAAGGGAATTCTGCAGAGCTGGGGGCACAGGGGTCTGGGGAGAGGAGAGCAGGGGAAATGAGGGGGGCTTGTGTGGCTGTGTCTGGCTGATTTGAGAGTTAGACTGTCACCTCCCCCCCCCCCATCCCCTGGGACGTTTCACTGAAACACGTGACTCAGAGATGGAACATGTGCAGCCCCATATCTGACTGCCTCAAGCCCACTCTGCCCGGTAGAGATGAAATAATCAGCATCTGCACAGGGCACAGCAGGACATAATGGCACTGACTCTGATTTTGGCATTGTTTCAAGAACATTCGATCAGATCCGGGATTTTTCTTTCTTTTTTTTGCGTTAGTGAGTGCCTAACACAGAATGATTCAATTATTTAAATAGTAAAGCAAATCTATTTGTAATGTAATGTATTGGTAATTTGTAAACATGCCATTACATTTATGTTTATGAAAGTGTTTTATGTGGTTTTAATAAAATTATTCATAATCACGTAACACCTAAAAGTGACTCATAAATACATAATAGTGCCATTGTGATAGGTAGTCTTTTGAAAGAAGTGTAAAGACCTGCACTAAATTTACTTTCGCTTTTTGAAACTGTGTGTACTTGAAGCTCATGTGCTGGGCGATTATTACATAATGCTCCTCCACGGGCTCTTGGTAGTGGTGGAGAGGGTCGGTTCTGTGGGTGTGTAGCTAAGCAACAGGCTCCAGTCCTTTTCTCTGCGGTGCAGATGATGGACCAAGGGGAGGTCGTTTCTATCTAGACTGTGTTTTTAGGTCCGGGTGAAGAAAGTAAAGCAGGTTTTGGACTTCTGACTGGCCCACATGCCAGAACAGGTCCGAAAAGCCCAGCCTTGACACCCCAGCGGAGACAGGAACGCGTTGCTAATGGACCGTGAGTCTCCCTCAGTGTCGTGTGGTCAGTGTGCGAGGACTGGTTGAGAGTTTCTGGAAAGGTTGTTACACTGGCAGGTTGGGGAGGCCTTCTGCACTGGCATGAGGGACAGCTTCTGTATTCTTCATGTTGAAATGCATACGTAATGTTTTTTATTCCTCAAGAACAGCCTCGGGCAAAACAAGAACAAAAATGTTGCGCATAGAACAAAAGAAACAATAGGTACAGTGTGGTCATTAGTGGCTTGCCAAAAAATTGCGTTCATTTGTATTTTTTGTTTAACTGAAACTGTTGGGCTGGCAAGAGAATCATGTGTTTTTACAAATAAGATTTAGTGGCGTCAGAACAGCAGAGACAACAAGTAATGTGTTTCTGAGATCAGAGAAACCAAATGAAAGGGTCAGCATCTCTAAGAGACCTGTGGTGACTGTGGTGTCCGGTACAATCGCACTTACAGTATGGAGGCTGTTGAGTGGAGAGTCAGGTAGCTCTGATGATGTGAGACAAGGTTTATTTCTTTTCTGGTCCTAAGGGGATGGTTTAGCATAACATAACAGGTCTTAGTTTCTAGAGATTTGACACTGGTTATGACAGATACAAAAGTCAAATTAAAGAGGGAATGAGGGGATCTAATAATTTGTAGAATATAACATAGTGACTTAAGGAAGAATGTTGTACCATCACTAAGAAATATTACAATAGGTACTCTTGCTGTGTTAAAACAGGATAATACTGTAGCAAAACAAACCACAAGCACAAAAGAAACAAGAATATCTGTTTCTGGTAGCTTGGTTTTGAGCAACATGCAGTGCAGACTGTCTTACAGAATGCTGATATTTAAAGCATGAATGCAGTAACATGGGAAAAGTGAACAATTGAACTAATTTTAGAATGTGTGAAGTAGTGAGGAGGCAGCCATCTTGGATCAAGGCCACACCACAGGGCCAGGGTTTCAAGCTAAGATGATGGCTTCCTCACATTGCCACCTCTTACTACTCTTTGTAATTTGCTAATCTCTGTATGTTAGTATGTGTTACATGACCAGCATCCAGCTGGTCCATGTGTTTTCTCTGAACCAACTCCTTCTCTCATGGTTCGACTTCCAGGAAGTTACATAAAGGACTAAAAATACCAAAAACATCTACATACAGTGGGCTGTGAGTAGCTAGAATGAACGGGCCAGCCTTTAAATAAGGAAGAAGGGACTCAATAGCCTCTCTGGTTTGTAACGCTCTCTTCTTTTGTCTGCCCTAGCTGATCAGTGATGGCAGCGTGGTCTATGCAGAGGCACTCTGGGACCACGTCACTATGGACGACCAGGAACTGGGCTTCAAGGCGGGTGATGTCATCGAAGTAGTAGATGCCACAAACAAGGAGTGGTGGTGGGGCAGGATCCTGGACAGCGAGGGCTGGTTTCCAGCAAGCTTCGTACGGGTAGGAACTTCCTCTTGTCCTCTGACTCCTGGGCTATCACTTCTGCATCTGACACAGTACTGGAATCATGACAGTGCTGTGATGGAGACCACAGGTCTTACCAGCTTTTACCCTGAATGATTAATTTATAATTTTTAATTATACATTTGTACCAGTTCCAAGGGTTTTGAAATTGGTGGTTTAATGGTTAGGACCTGCTCTCCTAGTACCTCCTGTTCTGTAACAAATATCATCATGAAATCATGTTAATATTTTTAATTACTTCAGCTCTTGAAAATGTAATACTCTGTTGTGCACACTTGTTATATGTTTGCCTTCAACATGAAATACTGCACAGTGCTGAGGCTTCCATCAATCAATTTTTATTACGTATTTTCCTGGTGAGCACTGAGAGTAGTGTAAAATTAATCAAGTTAAAGGAACAAATAATACAGAACGCTAGAACAGTTAAATGAAAAGTGGAAACTACCAACCAAATGGGCTTATCTCGTTTATAACCATTCTTATATTCAAATGATATAATTTACCAGATTCAAAATTATTTGATCAAACTTCAAAGCGTGTTATATTTCACATCACGTGTTATATTTCATATATGAAATAATGTTAAAAGAAACTAAATAAATGAGACAAAGTAACAGTGGAAAAAGACCTAAGAACTCAATGTTTTCTACAATTCTGTAAATGTGGAGGGGGCAGTTCCCTGAAGTGAGAAACAAGGGGGGGTGCAAGGCCCTGAGGAGTGAGGGGTAGGCTGGTGAGCACGAGCGTGACAGTGCTGGCCGTTGGTTGCTGTACTGCAGCTCCGCGTGAACCAGGATGAGCCCATGGAGGAGTACTTAGCCAAGCTGGAGGACGGCTGTGAGGAGGAGACCGGCGGCGCAGGGAGGAGGCTGGGGCCGGGTCTGCCTAGCAAGGAGCAAATGAGATCCAACGTCATCAACGAGATCATGAGCACGGAGAGGGACTACATCAAGCACCTCAAGGACATCTGCGAGGTCAGGACGCAGGAGCTTCCAAAATGAAATACTAATGTTAATACGAGGGTTTTACTGCACACCACACCTATGTTTCGTGCAGTAAGGATTCACGCAAAAGCAGAGTTACACCTTGTGAGTGTTGAATGCTAGTGGATGCAGACAAAGATCTCAGTTGTTCTTATCTCAGTCATAAATGTGTCTCTTCCTGATATTAATAAGACTATAACATTTATGCAACTGGTATAAAAATAGGCAGCATTACTGCCAGATAGGCTCCAGCTCCCCTGCAACCATGAATTGGAAAAAGCTGTTAGAAAATGATAGATGGTATAAAAATACTCTGTTTTGCCCTCTGATAACATGATGAATACAGCACACGAGAAAAGTTTCTCTTCCCTTGTAGGGTCTCGACCCTATAAACCAAGTTCCTCCCACTCTGAGGTCCTGATTCTATATGTTTGTTCCTCAGGGCTACATCAAGCAATGCCGGAAGAGGACAGATATGTTCACCGAAGAGCAGCTCCGCACCATCTTTGGCAACATCGAAGAGATTTACAGATTCCAGAAGAGGTTCCTCAAAGGCCTAGAGAAGAAGTTCAACAAGGAGAATCCATACTTGAGTGAAATTGGATCCTGCTTCTTAGAGCATGTGAGCGCAGGGAAAATGTCTTCCATTCCTTTGAAAATACTGATACATGTCCTAATAAAAAGAAAACTGACAATAGCTTTTTTTCGCATATTAACATGTTCCAAAACCCTGTCCAGTTAAGTATTGTGTCAACATTACTAGATGCAATAGCACATAGAAATCCATCACATGATGTAAAAGACATAAAGTAATAATCCTTCTGCTGCAGTGCTTTTTCAAACTGCTTTCTCTGCATGTTCCAGCAAACAGATTTCCAGATCTACTCTGAATACTGCAACAACCACCCCAGCGCCTGCCTGCAGCTCTCCAAGCTCATGAAGGTCAACAAGTACGTGTTCTTCTTCGAGGCCTGCCGTCTGCTCCAGAAGATGATTGACATCTCCCTAGATGGCTTCCTCCTCACCCCGGTCCAGAAGATCTGCAAGTACCCCCTGCAGCTGGCTGAGCTGCTCAAGTACACCAACCCCCAGCACAGGTGAGCAGTCTGTCCATCCATTCATCCATCCATGCCTTCATTCATTAATTTCTCCCTTCATTTATTAATTCATTTATTCATCTATCCCTCCATTCATTCATTCATGCATCCCATCATTAATTCATTCCTCCCTCCCCTCATTAATTCATTCATTTATCTATCCATCTTTTCATCCATCCATCTACTGTATGTATCTACTCAGCCATACATTTATTCATCCATTGAAATATTCATTCATGCCTGGCAAGGATCTGATACCAACCTGTTCCTGGACATGTGGTGCACACATATGCAATGAATGAAAACCACATCTTCACTGTATTTCTATGAGCCACTAAAAGAACTAACTACTGTCCCTGCTCTGTGTGAAAAAATGTATTACCTATCCAGGACATTTCTTTTCAACTAAAATCTAATAATAATAATTCTTTACACTTGTATAGTGCTTCTTTGGACCCTCCACTCAAAGTGCTTTACATTCAATGGGGACTCCCCTCCACCACCAGTGTGTACCCTCCACCTGGATGATGAGACGGCAGCCAAAGTGCGCCAGTATGCTCACCACACACCAGCTTTAAGTATATTGCAAGTGTCATTTGACAAACAAGTTCAGGATGTTACAATAATGAGTTCTATTTTGTAATAATAATAGCATATAGACAGTGCTTTTCATCTTAAAGTATTTTTACATGAAGAAGGGAACATACTTCATGTTCTCACTTCACACTTCACACTTCACGTGGGTGATGCACAGCAGCTATCATGTACTTGAAGCGCCACTACTGAGCAAATCAGATGGAAAAGTGCGTATTTGCTTCCCTATCTGAGTTATGGGGGAACATAAACCAGTACACTGCAGTTAACACCCCTGCTCTTATGAACAGAACCATAGGATCTTTAATAGTCTATTAGTCAGGACTTGCAATGTCTCATGTAAAAGACAGCACAGTGTTTCTGGTCCCCAGACTTGGGCACTGGTTTGGAAGAGCGCCACCATGTCGGAACTATTTTTCCCCAAATCATTTCATCAGCTGAAAGCCTCCTACAGGCAAGAGCAAATGTACATCTTGTTTCTTGCGTTTCTGTAACTAGGTTTGCACAAGCTACCAGCATGCCACACATCATGCTAGTGACTGCACAGTCCCACAGCACACACCTGGACATTCGGGCACTGAGCAGGACAGAAAAAGAGGAACCAAACAGCTTGATTTTCTTTCTGTTGGGCTGCAGGGACTACAAAGACGTGGAAGCTGCCTTAAACGCCATGAAAAATGTTGCCCGGCTGATAAACGAGAGGAAACGCCGCCTTGAAAACATCGACAAGATCGCACAGTGGCAGAGCTCCATAGAGGACTGGGAGGTACAGGCACCACGCCCTCTGGAACACCCCAGTTTACAGACCAGGGACTGGCAACTGCAGTCCTCAAAAGCTGCACGGACTCACCCACCTCTGATCTTCAGTGCATAATTGAGCTAAAGACTTGTATAAAAACCATCTGTACAACTGTCGAGGTTTGTCCCTCAAGGACTGAAGTTGCCAATTCCTTTTGTAGAATATCTTCTTGACCTGATACTGGAGATGTAAGAAGATTCTTAAGAAAATGTTAGTCATCTTTCTCCATAGTTTCCTCATACACAATGAAAGTGTGAAAGGTTTTTCCTGGAAATGTATATGCTTATGTGGTCATGTGAGCCCCATGTGCATTCCATAAAAAAGGAAGAAGTGATCTTGTCTTTTCCCTGTATAAATTTAGTTGGTACTGATTGCTTTATTGACCATTAATTGCTCAATTGATCCTGTTGCTGAAGATGGTTTCCAGAATTAAGAGGCAGAAGGGCCAAGAAGCCAGCTTCTACTCTACAATGTCTATGCCCTTTCTCACTCCGCACCAGATCACTATATATGCCTGGTTCTCCTTCTCTCCAGGGTGAAGATGTTCTCAGCAGGAGCTCAGAGCTCATCTTCTCTGGAGAGATGACCAAAATTTCCCAGCCACAGGCCAAGAGCCAGCAGCGCATGTTCTTCCTGTTTGACCATCAGATGGTGTACTGCAAGAAGGTGAGGACGACAAGAGACAAATAACACCATCTTTCTGAGCTCTGCTTGTTTCATTCAAGTACAGCCACACAGTCTTCAAAGGGGCTCTGCTGAACGATTGCTTGTACATGAAAGCAGTCTTGTGTGTAGTATACTTTATTGTCCATCCATCCATTTTCTAACCTCATTACAATACAGGGCCACAGGGGAGCCGATTCCTTCAAGTAAGGGGTGCAAGTGTAAGGAATACGCCCCTGCGTATAACAGGGATCTCAGCTGCCTGGGCTGAGGGAGTTCTCCTTTAGCTCAGCTGACAAGTTCCCTGTTGCGTGATGCCGGAGACCCGGCCAGGGTCTGCACCCAGGCAGTGAGGGGCAAACTGGCAGGGCAGGAGCGGCAAGGGAGGGTACACCCTGACAGACACAAACACACACAGTCTCAAAAGGGACAATTTTACAGAAGCCAATTAACCTACCAGTGTGTCTCTGGACTGTGGAAAGCACCAAGAGAAAACCCAAGTGAACATGAGGAGAACGTACACACCTACAAATTGAACCCAGGCTCCCAGAATTGCAAGGCAACAGTGCTTTTTGGAAACCTAAAGTAAACTTCAAATGAATATTAAGTCCAATCTTACTTTTCCACTCTGCATTCATGCCACATTGTTCTATGGATCTGAAGAGAATACTGCTGAATACTGGACAGTAGACTGTTGCCAATGCAGGCATGATTATCATTAATACACAAATACAGGAGACCTGGACATTTCTAAGATATTTAACATAGAATCTGATCTGTGTGTGTGAAAGGGTTATTCCAAATTTGTTGTTTCCAAGGAAACAGATGTCTGTCAAAGTGACATTTTGGAATAACTGAATGGCAGGGGTAACCAAAAACAGCCATTGTGCCATGTGTAAAAATCTTTGTATGAGTTTAAATGCATATGCAATGATACCTCCTAAACACCCATTTATGGTAACAGTAGAGACTGACTGGGTTGTACTCAGATTTTAAAAACCCTTTGAGAATTATTAAATGCAGAGCATTACAGGAAGATGTGCACTGTATGCATTCTTGTCTATTCTACAGAAAATGGCTGATTAAAACTCATTTCAAACCTTTGCTGAACTGTACTCTGACTTTTTGCAACCCCACATAAAAAAAACACTCTGTTGCATTTCCATTACTTAAGAAAATGTTTTATTCCAATGAGTAAAAGAGACTTCAAGATGTTAAACTATCTTAAGAGCCAATGTTTCATTAAGGTATGCTACTAAGTATTATTTTATACTATTAATGTAGCATTTGACTCTCCTCCTACATAAACTCACTGAAAATTAAATATATTTAAAGTACAAAAGCAAAGCCAAGCAAAATGTTTGCTATAAACGAAAAAGGTATGCACTTTCTGAAGCTTAAAAAAGACATGTAGTAGCAGCGAAGTGTTTTAAAAAGTCTTGAGAAGGTTTCTTTTAAAAATACTCTAGGCATGAATTTTATTTTACGGGAAAATGTACTGTACATATGTACATCAGCTTTGTACATATCTGATGGTGTGAATATATTTGTTTAAAGCCACCTATTGGGGTGAAAATCAGACATACCTGTCTTAACCGATTAATTGGTATTCGCTGTGAAGGAAAATCGCAGGTGGGAAAGGGAATGTGTGATTGGCTCAGTGTTTAATTCGCCACTTGCATGGATTATACACTAAATCTGGTGTACCGTATATATTAACAGCCTGGAGAATAAAGGCTGATATCTGAGTCTTAGATATTACAGGAGTGGAAGAGAGTGAGAGCTCATTAATGTAGAGAGTCTAGATAGCACTAGTGTGGTCTTTTGGCTTTTGTGCTTTATCACCACAACATTGTTATTTTTTTTTAATTCTGAAAAAAGTAGGAGTTTGAGATCTGAGTTATAATTTAAGATTTTAAATGCATTTTGGGTCTGGCAACGGTTAACTGCTACAAAATGAGAATAGTGCTGGAGGTATCAACAGTATTATAAGATATTTTTGGAGATGTACGATAACCCACTCCTCCTAAAGTGCACATCTGTTATGGCAGCTGCCACTGAGGTCTTCAACAAATCCTGTTTTGGCTTAGATTCCCATTTTCCTATTTAGTCCCATACTTTGCTCTTAAAGAAGAACAGGCCGTTTGCACACAGATTTCACATCCTTGCAGACTCTTGTCTTGAGTACACAGTTAAACTGCCTGATTATATTGATTGCGTCAATGCCTTTGTGATACCCGGAAATGCAAGAGATGTATACTAGACGCTTTTTACACGGTAGTTAAATTCCTGACATAGCGCGTATATCCCAAATTGCATATAATCAGAATACCCCTCTCTTAAACAATTAAAATCAATTATAAGTTTATTAGTATCTGTATGTACGTAGTTTAAAGTATTATGATAACAGTAATACAGCAAATACAGTACTGTACAGTATACAAAATATATCAAATCAAATTTAATCATAATATAATACAGGGAACATTCACCATAATCTCCTAGTGATGATAAATATGAAAGGAATGTACAGCCAATGTCGATGAACTTTGTTTTTGGTTTATGGGCCATATTGAGGGTGATGTTGCATGATAAAGAAAGCACCAGCGTGTTATAGGCTCTCTAACTAGTTCCTAAAGCGTAGTTCAGGTGCGTACTGCGCCAGATTTGAATTTGTGAAACTTACTGCATTATTTTAGATTTAATTTTTTTCTTCACCATCCGAGTATACAAGAATGGCGTAAACAGATTTCACATAAAACACAAGTCTACTACTGTATGTGTGTCCCCGGCCCTAGGACCTGCTGCGTCGCGACATGCTCTACTACAAGGGACGGATCGACATGGACCACATGGAGGTGGTGGACCTGGAAGATGGGAAGGACAAGGACTTCAACGTCAGCGTGAAGAACGCCTTCAAGCTGCGCAGCCCCAGCGGCGAGGAGGTCCACCTGCTTTGTGCCAAGAAGCCCGAACAGAAGCAACGGTGGCTCCGCGCCTTCGCCGACGAGAGGCGGCAGGTGCAGCATGACCGCGAAACAGGTGAGAGGCTTCCCGCGAGCCAGCACTCCCTGCATCCCCCTGTGGTCCAGTTCTCCAGTCTGGGAAGATCCAGATGGAGACCTCTTTTCCGCTTGGCTACCATCTCCTCCTTTTCGTTCCACACCTGCACTGCAGGAAAAAGATTTAAAATCCTTCCCCATCCCACCCTGGGAAAACTCTTGAGTCTGTGCAAGGACCTGGTGAGCACTGTGGAGTTTGGGTTTTGGTCACCAGTGATAGCTCTGTGAAAGCCCATGAGCCTCCAGCATTAGATGAGACACATGGCTCCTCCACTCATCAGCTCTCTGTAGTGTTAGCAGAGACAGACACATGGCTCCTCCACTCATCAGCTCTCTGTAGTGTTAGCAGAGACAGACACATGGCTCCTCCACTCATCAGCTCTCCGTAGTGTTAGCAGAGACAGACACATGGCTCCTCCACTCATCAGCTCTCCGTAGTGTTAGCAGAGACAGACACATGGCTCCTCCACTCATCAGCTCTCGGTAGTGTTAGCAGAGACAGACACATGGCTCCTCCACTCATCAGCTCTTTGTAGTGTTAGCAGAGACAGACACATGGCTCCTCCACTCATCAGCTCTCAGTAGTGTTAACAGAGACAGACACATGGCTCCTCCACTCATCAGCTCTCCGTAGTGTTAGCAGAGACAGACACATGGCTCCTCCACTCATCAGCTCTCGGTAGTGTTAGCAGAGACAGACACATGGCTCCTCCACTCATCAGCTCTTTGTAGTGTTAGCAGAGACAGACACATGGCTCCTCCACTCATCAGCTCTCCGTAGTGTTAGCAGAGACAGACACATGGCTCCTCCACTCATCAGATCTCCGTAGTGTGACTGTGGACTGTTACAGTTTTCCTCCCTTCCCACACAGGCCAAAGGCTGTAAAAGCAGTTTGATTTGAATCGACAGGAAGTCCCAGTGTAGAACAGCTATGTCCCATGTCTCTCTATACGCAAAGTGGACTTTAGCTTTGCTCTGCAAGGTAGAGGTCGTTGAAGACTACATACTGAATTCAAGAGAGACCCACACCAGATACAGGAGTCTATGAATCTAGAAAAGGACCAAACTTACATATCCTGAATTCAGTAAAACATACATCTTAAAAAGATCCCACTTACAGTACTTGTGTCATTTATTCATCATGAGGTTCTGTATCACCTCACTTCTAATACCAAGAACCTTGATCGCTATGTTTTATTGCCACCCCCTGACCTCCCTAAACATCTCCCTTAGATCAGCTGGTGAATTTCTCTACCTTCTCCTCTTGTTCAGATGTGCTATAGAGCTGTTGGTGTAGAGTAGAGTCACCCAGGAACATCATGTGGGCCCTCCCATATATGTGAAGCCCATTAGATTCCAATGGGATGGAAAAGCCATATAAATGCAATTATTATTGAAATAAATATTACAGAAATTAATTTTATTTGGAATGAATGAAAGCCTTGAAAGAGGGATGTTTATACAGTGTTTAATTATTTGGTGTTGAGAGGCATTTAGCTTTTTCTTAAATAGAATTTGTCAGGTGGAAAAAATGTATATCTTAGAAAATACATTTGTCAACTTGTAAACTGTATATTTTTTAATTCAACCAAAAAATTATTTAACTTAAGTGGTTAAATGCCTGAGTTGTATGATATATTTTCACAAAGAATATATACAATGTGTGTTGACAAATGGATTTATAAGATGATATTCGGGCAACTCAGAAAAATGTTCAAATGTTCTGTCTTGTGTAAAATTTAAAACCTGGTTTGCTGCCAGTACAAATTTTAAAATGAAACCACTTGTTTTTCTTATGGTTTAAAGGCTGTTGTTGAAGTCTTGTCTAAAACCATCTGTCTCTGAAAACTGCAGATTGCACATGCTGTGTACACACTGGCCTGAGTTTAACAGTCTGTCTGTCATGGTTATTCTGTTTTCTTGGGGCTATATCTGGATTAAATCTCTATCTATATTACACGACTGAAGACTGGGTTCGTGGGACGTGTTGACTGGTTACCAGTCTTTTCTGCAGAAGCTGCTGTCACATTAATTCTGACTAGATAAGCACTATCAGAGTGCACTAATCCATTTATAAAACATAAACCTTTAAAGACAAGACACATTGCTGAGAATTGTAACTTATCACTACAACATTAAAATAGAACAGAAGCTTTACCAACACAATAAAAGTGTCTGACATACTGGTCACACGTCTACGAGACTAAAAAGCCATACGGAGCAAAAATAAAGTAAAGACACGGTCTTTGTTCAAACTGCAGTTTTGCCTGTTTTGTCAAAGACAAATGTCTTGCAGCTTCGTCAAGAACTTTGCACATCTGATACTGCTTGAGCTTGATAAAATTGCAGGATAAATGGTACCTTTATCACCTGTATTAGCTAGTACTCAGAGGTTTTCTGCTGATGTCTTACAGGTTTTGCTATCACAGAGGTCCAGAAGAAACAAGCTATGCTGAATGCCTGTAAGAGCCACCCAGCTGGGAAGCCTAAAGGTACTAATACATTTTATTACTTACCGCTGCAGACTCAGATAATCACAGGGCATGAAGCACACAGGAACGCTCTGCAGCTGCTGAGCTAGTTTGGTTATTATCAGTTTCATGAAAGAAAAGCCATGAAATCCTGTAAACATATAATCTAGAAGCTCAGCAGGCCATATCTCAAAACCTGCTGTTTGAAAAGGGATTGATAAAAGCTTCTGCCCATTCCCCTCATAAACCAGAAGGCACAACCCAGGACAAGCAACATGTACCCTTGTGGTCACAGAAGGAGGGACAACCCACATACTGTTAGCTTCTCTTCCAGGCGGGTGCTGTCCCTATTTTTTTTCATTTTTCCTTCCATCCATCCTCTCTTGCACGTCTGTCCTCTGTCCGTCTGTCTCTCCCGCACATCACAGACATCCACCGCCTGCTGGCCAGCAGCCGGCCTTCTCCTCCTCCTCTTCCTCTCTCCCAGTCTTCCCTCTGTCTCCTGGAATCTTCTCCTCCCTCCCCGTCCCGCCCTCCCCCCACCCCAGCTGCCCTCCCCGAGACCCCCCGAATGACCCAGACGCGATTGCTGCTGCAGAGAGGAGTGGGCCTGACCCCAGGAGTCCTGCGCAGGGCCATGTCCTGGGTATCGTCCCAAAGTCGCGACCTCTTCCAGTAAAGCTGGGTAAAGCTGGCACCTTCGTCCAAGTCTGTGTCCCTGCTGTCCACACGGGCAGCTGATCCGTCCGCTTGAGAGACCAGTACCGGAATAGCCGTGGCTCCTGAGGTCCACACGCGCCACATGAGTCTTAGAATTTGAGTTAGCGTTAAGGCTAGGAATTCAGGGAAAAAATGTGAGGACATGTCCGGAGCCTCAGGTTTCAGGGTAAGCTCTTCAGTGGACGGATCAAGACCATGTGCTAACCACACTGACCCACCCTCGCCAAACCTGCGTCTGTCATATCTGAGGTGGTTTTTATATATGAATCCCATACATTTCTGCTGAATTCAGGGTTGATTAAGACAGAAAATTTTATTAACACAGGATTACAAGTGGCTCTCTTTCAGATACCTTATAGCACACTGAAAAATGATGCCAAGACGCATACACCTGGGGTTGGAATAATATTTTACTGTGTGTGTGTGTAATTCAGGCCTGGATCTTAACTATCACATCTGTCTAGACAGTATATGATATACTTCTGAATGTATACACAAGCTGTGTAAGGAAAACAGTGCACCATAAAAATGTTCATATTATACACAGGGTATTATTGTCCTTTGTTTCTGTGCTGCTTTATTAAATACTGAACTGTTGTTTTCTGCTGTGTTTCTTACATCTTGCATGAACAAGCTGCCAGTGTCAGTATAGGGTCCAGTGGCTACTAACACTCGTGTAAGTCCTTGTCAGGCATTCTTGTTGCTGGTAGGAAGTATTATCTGAGAAATGAGGGACTCTCCAGGCAAGTCCTCACCTGGACTTGTAGACGGTGCTAGAGAGGCCCGTGTGTTTTGCCGCTCGGGCCTGTTCCTCTGTGCTCACCTCCTCCTTGTCCCGCAGCCATGACCCGGCCTTATTACGACTTCCTGCTGAGACAGAAGCACCCCACCCTGCCGGCTGCCCTGCCCCAGCAGCAGGTCTTCCTGCTGGCCGAGCCCAAACGCAAGACCTCCAACTTCTGGCAGAACATCGGCAGACTGACGCCCTTTAAAAAGTGAGGAGGAAGAGCTTGTGCCTGAATGGAAATTCAAAGGACTTTTTTTTCATTATTTTTAATTTCCTTACTGTTATTATTACTATGATTTTCTGTGAGAAAGCACTTTATAGGTTGGTTACAATCAGACTTTGAGCCTGTGCTCCCGGACTCTGTTTATAATTTGGGAGAAGGTCAGCATTACTGCTAAAACTTAGCACTTCAACTACAACTACTACTACAACTGCACCTACTACTACTCCTAATAACTCTTCGATAACATCTATTTATTTGATAGACCTTGACTGAAGAAAGGACTTTTCTCAGCGTTTGTTTTTTTTCATTGAATGCCAACTGTTCACAGTGCCAGATTTCTTTTTTTTTGTGTGTAATTGTAATTTAAGGTCTATGAGCAGAGGAAAAGAAAAGGGTTCCATGTAGCACAGCATCGCATTTTGCTAAGTGATCCCCAAATTTGATGTAATTCTACTTGTTTTATTTTATTAAGGGATTTTGGGCAGCAGATTCCAGTGTCTGCACGTTTATGCAATGATTTCTCTGTCTAGGTGACATTTCACCTGAAACACAACAGGGAAGGCTTGTCTGTTAAGTATATTATGTATATACAGGGCCTGATCCATTAATTTTCTGTTATGATAATTTATTTTTATTAATGAGCTTCTTTTGTGAAGTGCCATTTAAAAACTATATTTAGAAACCTTGCAGAAATTTAAGAATTGCTGCTGCTCAGCAATTATTGAGAACATTTTTAAATCCTCTGATAATCAAACGTTTGCACATTCATTCATTGTCCAATGAATAAAAGATTGAGCAAATGTTCTTTTACATTGCATTAAATCAAAGCGATTGAGACCCTGGAGCAGAAAGTATTTGTTTTTAAAAGTACAGTATGTTGAACAAGCATTGCCTCACAGCAAATTTAAATTTAGCCGGAAGAAACCTTGTCTAAAATTGTTTAAAATAACCACACAAAATAAATTACGTGCACAGAGAATGTCCAGTTACAACAATGTATTAAGGGCATTTTATGAACAACTTAGCAGTTTTTTAATCTAGCTCATTAGGTTCATACCTATACTTTGGTTTCCTTCTTGAACGGGAAAATGCTGAATTTGTGTTTGATTCATGTGAGGAAAAAGTTTACAACAACTTTAAAGTTATTGTGAACAGTTCTGGATCAGGCCTGTTACACAACAGCAGTGCCGCTCTCCAAACAATACTCCCAGGGACTGAACAGATTTGATAATAAGATGGTACTTAACATTAAATCTCAAAAGTTTGTTTTGGAAAGCTGGCTGGCAACCAAATATTTAATAAAAACAATAATGGCAAAGGTACTGTATATTTTTAAGAGAATGCCATTAGGACAAAAATCTCTTAATTGTATTCCAGAACTGATATATTTTATGGTTTAAAAAATTTTACTTAAGCATGTAAGATTGCAAAATGTGCCTATACTGTATTTTAACAATACAGAAGTAATTGTATGTTGTTTTTAAATATTAAAATGCCATTTTTAAGAACAAGGCCAAACTAACTCACAGCATTCATCATCAGCTCATCTTTTCAAAAACCCGTTACCAGTATGATTCCAGACTGGACTCAGTAGTACTGGCAGTATGTGAATTTTTGCCGTTTGTGGGGAAGACTATCCAAAACCAAGGTCATTATGTGTGATAGCACCAGCAAACAACCCCAGTCCGTCTGTTTTGATTCCTCTGGGGGGGTCCCTACTAGAATATTATTCTCCTTGGGTCTTAAACACATTCTTGAAACCTCCAAGTCTGTGAGCAGTGTGGGTTCCTTGTGTAAGGGATGACATTTGAGATCAATGAGGTGTTGTGGGAAATTGCTCTTAAGACATAAAGTATTTCTTTAGACACACTACAAAGATCACTTTAAGTGATGACTTTTTAATGTTTTTTTCCCTTCACTAGAAAAGTAATTCCTTACACAAATATTAGAATGGATTATGTTCTAAAAGTAACTTTCCCCAACACTGCTTGTGAGTTTCATGGATTAGGACTGGCTACCAGCATTTTGAACTGTACATGACTCTGATGCTGAACTATTTAAGAACAAATGATATGCAAAAAGTACTAAAAAGCATATAACTTATATAAAAAATGACAAATTAATGAACATCACATAAATCTGTAGGGGCCTAAACTAATCTGTTTTGATTTACTATTTGTATATGTAGAAAAGGTCCACGGTGTTCCAGATGTTGACTTGTATGTCACGGCAGTACCTCACAGAGAGGATTAGCACTTCATTAGATTTCTGTAATGTCAGCATCAGACACAGTTCAGTCATTTTAATGGGGGCTTTTCTAAAGGCTGTATAGCATGCTGAGGTATTTTCTCGAAGAATCTACATTGCCCTATTTTTTCAGCATCTTTCAGACAGGGAGAAGCAGGCGCACAGTGATCTGACGAGATCAGCCCACTGTACGGAAAAAATTCTGTCAGCTTCACAGCAGTGGAGATGCTGGAGACAGTACAGTCGATGCAGCAGCGCTGCAAATTTTGTTCTACTTGACAGAGCCACTGCTGACAGGATCTGCAATTGTTAGACTGAGAGATTTCACAGCTCCGAAGGCCATTCTTTTAAAAATATCTTGCTCTTTTCGTCGCTTGTGTACCGTCAAGTTCACTTTTTGAACACCTTTCAGGCAAGTTTCTGTCGTCATCAGGGGTCAGAACCAGTGTGTCATCCACGTAAAAGAGGCTCTGAACAGATTGCAAGGAACAGAGCAGAAGTACTGCTGGAGAACTATGTGGCTTAATTAACAGTGTTAAAGAGGTTGTGATCGCAACTTAATGTTCTGTGTGAAAAGCAAAGTGGAAGGCAGAAGGCACAAAAGCCAAAGCATTATTTTAAAAGGGATCTTTTATTTATATTTGTAGGATAACCCCTCCCTGCTTTTACAGCACCTCATGAGCTTAACCAGCTATTTCCTCAGCAAGACATCCAATTTCTCCTCAGCATGTGTAACATTTCTTTATGCAACAAGGTAACAATTGGAGAGATCAGAGATGCTCTGCCCTCTTGTGGTAAATTTCTAGGTTTCCAACCAGTTTGCACAAGTGGATCGCCTGTTTAATTTGTATGTGATCTTCTGGACAGGTTTGTCTATTTTAAAAGGACTCTTTTCTTTCAGCTTGTCAACAGGATTCCAAAATGGAAGATGAGGATTATTTTGTGTACTTTCCCAAAAGACTGCATCCAGAATTCTGCACGTAGTTTTTCAGAACTCAAGCTTTGTATGTAAATCGGAAGCTCTTGTGCAAGCTTTAGCTCAAAAGCACTGCTCGATTTTAAAATTAGTCTGACCTGGTTTTTCAAAAAGAACAAAACAGCTCATACATTAGGTCACCTGATTCTATTATTATGCCAGTGTGAAACTGCATGCCAAACTGCTTGGAAAATGGTCTCAAACCAATTGGATTTTTTTAAATCTGGAGTTCTGTATTTCCTGATCCCAACAACTAAAATAATTGTTGTTGCAATAAATATGATATTATTGCACCTGTTGCTAAAACAATTCTGTATGTGCTTTGGTAATCCAGCCCTTTCTTTAGTAATCAAAAAGATCAAATATATATGCTACCTTAATGCATTAATGACCTCTTTTCTATCGAACTGTAAGTCTGTGTGTACTGCTGCACAACAGAAGTGCTGTATTTCAAATACTCTGTTGCATTACGGATAACACTGCATGTGAACAGGTGCTGTGCTGGGGTTATTACATATTACCTTGAAGAATAACATGATTCAGTGAAGCAGAAATATTGAAGGTTTTTTTATTGCTTTTACAGCTGATGAGAAATACAAAGAAACTCTTCAAGTGTAGAGTTGGAGTTATGCTAAAGCTCTGGAGGAAAAATGGGATTGCAATGGTTTATTTGATGTACAACTTTCAGTTCTGTCTGCTTTTCAGTTCTTATTTAAAGCATTAAGGTCCAGAAAAAATGCAATATTTATGTACATATTTTGACAAACCTACTGAAAACAAAGTCCTGCTCTGACTTTGTGGGAGAATGCCAGTGATTATGCTTCCTGCAAATGTTTTATATTTCAGCGTGAGCTAGCCCCTTGTGAAATGTAAGTATAGTTTGTTTAAAAAAAGGAAAAAGAAAAAAAAATGACAGTGTTTGTATATTATCTTTGTATGTGTATGGTTGTTTACATATGCACTCCATTCAAACCATGGGAAATAAAATTGTTCAATGTGTCCTTCATTGGCTGAGCTGGTCTTGCTTATGAATGGATTTCATTTCATGCTACCTTTCCTACAGGATCTGATAAAGTTGAGTGTCCTTCATGAATTTATGGTATAGAGTTATATTCATACATACATACATCCAGTTAGTAACTGCTTTACTTTATCCAGTACAGGGTCACTGGCTGGGGGGGTGGATGGAACTGGTCCCGGAGAGAAATGGGTAGAAGGGAGGATATACACAGGACGCCACAGACACACCAGTGTACACCAGAGCCAGTTTTCCCAGAAACCAATTAACCTGACAGCATGTCTTTGGATTATGGGAGGAAACCCACACGAATCCCGGGAACTAAACTTGGAGCCCCAGCACTGCAAGGCACCATGTGCCACCATGCTGCCATGAGAGATCTTCAATGCCAATCTCCTGGGGCACAGGTCACACTTACATTTGCTTTTAATGAGCTCATTGAACTAAGTGGGTTAACTAATCTTGTTCCTCCGTCAAGAGCAACCAATTTGCAAAGCATTTTCTCGAACAGTCCTCCAGTGTCACTCCCTTCTGGTTCTGGTTGCAGCTGTTTGGATTTTACTTGGTCTAACTGAGGCCTCCATCTTCATTGAAGCATTTGTACATTTTCTGTACTTTGGATTTAGCCACTCCCTGCCTAAGCTGTATTAGCATCAAACGAAGCATCATTATTTATGGCATGTGTGATGACAGAAAAGTAGAGAAATTGTGGACAGTAGTTATAGTGTCACTGCTATAGGAATCATTAGTATTGATTATTCAAACCTGACTGATACACTCAAGTAACTTGCATGTGCACCAAATACGTTTATTAGATTTAGCACAGATGAGGCATTCACCCTGCTGAATATCAAACCTGTGGAAATCAAGAAAGAAACAGAAGGGAAATTTTGGCCATGTTATCAAGAGACTAGTGCCTTTGTGCCATCAGTCTGTTGAAGGCTGGACTAAAATCTGCACTGTTGCTTGCTGTCACAGCCAAACATCCCTTACTGCCATTACTTGAGCAGCACTGGATAGTAAGATAATAGGAGGATCCTCAGAGAAAGGTGATGTGACACACATCTATGAGAGAGGAATGAGCAAGAATCACACGACAGCATCTGCAAACTGGTGCAAGTTGCGCCAGCCTGTATTGCTTCCAACACTGGCCATACACACTACTCAGCACTGTGGAAATTACACATTCACAGTTATCCTGTTGTTGACAGTAAAATGTCATGTATGTATGACATCATAATAATGCCGGTGCAGCCTCTACAGAAAAAAAAAAAACTTTCCTGCGTCCTTGTAAATGACTTTTGGTTTGAAACTCCTTATATAATTACCAAGAAATATAGGATGTCTCAGTCCATCTTTGACTTGAATAAATAGCTGCTCCATGACACTTATCACCTTCTTATGAATTACTAATTAATCATGTACAGTTCTGGAGATACGCTGTAATAAATGCTGATGGTTTTGCAGGTATCCAAATAAATTACAATGCATTAACACTGAGAGGGTGTAGTGATAAACAGTACTTTTTACTTGCTTCTTACTCATTGTTAGCTTTGTAAAAGGTACAAATATGTACAGCATGGGCTACACCGAATACTGCTCAACTGGCATCTTCAGTTAGCCTTACACTGATCCCACTGGCAGTGGAAACCATGAAGACTCCAAACAGGAAGAATGAGACTCGGGGGGAATCAACATACAAAGCAAATACAGTTCTGGAAGCAGAGGGATCTTTGTACAATTTAGCTGTGTCCACTTGTAAAAGAACACATGTCCACATTATTTACCTGAACTAAAAAATCTTGCTTCCAGAACATGCATGTCAGTGTCAATGAAACTTGAATTTGAATCAAATCATTATTGCTATTAGTGTGAATGGGATGAACACCGACAGCCCTGTTCAGACGCGAAGAGACTCTTGGAGCATGTAGAAAAAGTACAACACAATTAAGCAACACAATTCAATCTTTATTGAAAATTTTAAGTATTAATACATTACTTTTGTTACATTAAACGTGCCTTAAAGAATTTAAACCTCTGAGCTCATCTACTCTTCAGATTGCTTTTACAATGAAAAACAAACAAAATGAATTTACACATAATTCAACTGGCTCAGAATGAAAACTGAAAATGGAAAAAAGAGAACTCAGCTGTGTTCCATACAATTATTGTCAGATGTCAAAACATTTGATGCTTTAAAAGTTTTCGTTTATTTTTGGAAGACAACACTAACCTTAAATAAAAAAGAAAATACCGAAAAGTTTGCTCGTTCAGCATAGTGTTTCATACATAATAAAAAGGTAAAAACAGTGCCATCAAACAGCAATGGATAAGACAATAGGTAGGGTTGTGTCAGAGAGGCTGCCATTTGTTTCCTATTGTGGACCAGTCTGATTTGGTCTTGAATTGAGTCCTATATAAAAGCAACACAGATCTGCAGTGTAATTTCTCGGTCTCCACTTGACGTCACCTATTTTACAGCTCTAGGCTCAGTGCGCCTCTGCACAGTTATCCAACATTGTAGTTACTTGACATTTAGGGGAAAAAAAACATACAAACACACTTATCTGAAAGCATAAAGATAAGAATCCCCCACCTTTGAAATGTAGCCAAGCGCATTTCTTTTTAAGAAACAAAACAAATACATCGCTTTGGAATTTTAAATATGTACCTAACAGGAATACAGTGTCATTCACCACGAGTGCACCAATCTGGACAAAAACAGCAGACTCTGGCGTCTCATCACACACACACACTATTCTGGGAGAGGTGATTGGACACAGCCTCGAATGTGCTTCACACAGAGAATCACTGCTACAGAAAACCACTCAGCATCAGGATCAATACAAGGACAAGGACTGTTGTACTTTTAGTAGTACATTCCATTTCTTGTGCCACCTTTGTGCACTTTGAGCTATGGGTGCCATGAAATCACAAGACAGCTCTAATGACTGAAATATCAGGACTATCAGGACATATCACACTATGAAGAGGCTCACTCAATATCTTCACTCTACAATACAGCCAATACTTCAATACTATGGATCTCCACCGTGCAGGAACAACCCTCAAGGTAACAAAAAAGAGAAACTCAAATCCTGGCAAAATAATTAAATCAATTAGCTGATACCATTTGCTTAACAGGAGGGCAGTGAATTTCTGCAGACCAGCCTTGTAAGAAGCAAGAAAACGTGTGTTGAAAAGCAAGAGGGGGTCTTTTGGGGGGATGTCAGTTTTGACATTTGACAACCCTTAAGAGATTGTGGTATGCTTAAAAAAGCCATGCTGAAAATTGAAGCTGTTTCATGCTTAAGTTTGGGAAATAAAATTGACCCACAGGAGGAGATTATACATTATTTTTCTGGTTAATCTAATTTCTCAATCATTTCAAAATTTCAATTAAAAACAGTTTTTTGGGGGGCCATCGTGCTTTAAAGGTACTAATAACTCTCCTTCTCTTGCCAGGTATTAGTTTTTTTTCCTTTTTCCACCTGGAGAACCGATTTAGGGGAAGGGTGTGCGACATCCCCTGGTTTTCACTGCAGCGTGGCTCAGAATGAGTTAAACAGATCAATCAGTTGCTTAATTAGGACGCGTTAATACTCTTTCCAGATCTCTGCTCACTGACCATGTGAGTTCAAACCCTGCAGCTTTCCAGGAACTCATCTAGATCAACCAATATACATTTTGGTAGCTGTTCTTCCATTACAAATTTGTAACCATCTCAGTCAGCATAATTCTAAACACTTCCTGTGAACATTACCCAAATAGCTGAACAGAAGTTGTATGCAACTCTTCTACAGCACACAGTGTTTTTTGGTCATGAATCCTTGTACCCTGTTAACAACCATGAATAAAATCCTTACACCTTTATTACACTAACATATCGGTCAATAATACAGCCTTGCATCTGGAAAAATTAAAGAGCTAGACTGGAAAATCAAAAAGAACCTGATCACCTCGGTGTAGCTCAATCCTATAGTCCTAGCAACACGGTGCATACATTTTCTAATTATCTATTACTTGGTCTTTTGACACTAAGACTGCAGGAATACTTATAAACAGACATAAAGAAGAAATAATTCAGATGTGTGGACATGTGACTAAGTGCGAACATTTGTGCCTGAAATTGTGTCCATTTAGACTACAAAGCAAGGAAGGGATGGAAGGCATGTACTTTAAGTTAAATTATGTATAAGAAAGGTCTGGTCATGTGAGCAAAAAGACTGCACAGATGCAGCACACTGGAAATCACCTGAGCCTAATTCTATAAGGATGGTATCACTGGACTTTGCTGAGGTACTTCAAAAGCTGCCAAACACGTTAAGGGAGGACATTGATTTGATCAAAGGTCTAGAAGAAACAGCTAAGCATCTTTAAGTAGTGTCTTTGAGTTTCGTCCTCAATCAAGTGTGCAACAGAAAGTAGAACAGAAGAATATAAGGAATTTTGAAAATAAAAAGTAAACTCCCCCCAAAAAACCACGTACCTCTGGCAAACAAAACATCACAGTACCTTGGATTATACAGACCTCGGCTGGCCTGGTCATCATGAGGAAAAACTATCTTCTCTCTTACACGCAGAAAGATCACAGGATCCTTCAGAGTCGGGAAGAATAAAAATGCATCAATCTGGCCACTGTTCCTCTAATGTTATCCTTTCAGTTGGAAACAAGCAATTGGTGTAACAAATTCAAAGCTTCTTTTGTCATAAATGTAATGAAACTAAACTGTCAAGTAACCACAGCTTTACAGAGCAGCCTCTAGGAATGTATATGAGAAATTTAAGAACAAGACTGGATATTCTTTTTTTTTAAAATGATAATCACAAGTGCAATCTAAAAGAGAAACACCTTGAAATGTTACTCAGTGCCCTTTTAAATAGTAAAAAAAAAAGACTTGCTAAAATTGCATTGCTTAAAGGAAATCTTAACATTTCTCTATGCAGTTTCTAAAAAAAATATAGTGAACATCACCACTAAGGAAGGAAAACTAATAACTACCACCAGAGCCATCTTTTCCACTGCTAGTGTGGATTGCCGTATTGAAATGTCATGAAAGGGAGGCACCAGGCAGTGTAATCTAAAATTCAGCTACCACTGGAAAGTTTGTTCACATTGCAGTGCCCAGTAGAAAACGCAAATGAAAAAGATCAGGATTGTAAGGTGGTGTTGAGGACATCTACATAAAAAATAAAAAATAGAGGGCAAGTAGGAAACAAGAGTTCACAGCTGAGATGTGTACCATCCCCCCTGTTGCTACAAACACTGCAGATAAACACTAATATTGAATAAACAGTGAAGACAATGAAGGAATTGTACGGAACCATTCTGAAAGTGGTCTATATACAATCATCGATGAATGCTGAAGAGCCTACAGGCCAGGAACATCTGCAAATAGCCTACTTCATATTCTTCTATGCATGTTTGGAGATCGTTTTAGAAACGGAAAAATCAGATGCACTAGAATTGCTACTACTTAAACTTATATTTTGTTTGATTAAAATAGTTTTGATTCTTTAGGATCTGCAGATGAACTGAAACCTTCACATAAATGTGACAGAGCACTGGATTGATTCTGACTTAAGCTTTAAGCTGCTTGATGGGTATATTTTAGTTTTTCTTTAACCATGCCGTAAGACATTTCTCTTTATTATATAAACAGGCTGCTCAGAAGATAGGAGTACATAAAGTGTAGTCTGTTTAAGGACTGATACAAATACATATTGAATGATATCCATCTGTTTTACTTTGTAGACTATTTTGTTGGAGGAGACTATTGGAACGTCAAGTGCCCTGGTCTAATACTTCTGCGTCTTAAATACAAGACACTCATGCCACAGGTTGGAACAGCAATTGAAAATGACGTGATTTGAAGCTTGGGTCACCTACAAAATCTACCCTCCAGAAAAATGTATCCATATCCATAGTATAAAGAGATACTGTCCATTCACTGTTTCATGTCCTTAACAGCTTTTTCAAACTGTTTAATCCTTACGTTCAACCTCAGTGCAGAGACTGAAATGATGTCATAATGTGATCTTATCAGCTATGAGGCCTTCTGTCTAAAAACAACAAAGACAACTCTCTCTGAAACATATGCTGTAACTGTTCCCTTGCAGGTTGAGAATAAACCAGTTTCATATTTAACTTTTTCCTCTGTATATAGATGCTGCAGTTTTTGGTATTCGGAGGGAATAAAATAGGTCTTGCTGAAAATTATGAAAGGCTTCTTCTCATTTGGTGCTAAAACCAGATAACATCTTAAATATTACTGTGCTGCATATATTTATGCACACACACAAACCAAGGGGCATTAAAAATGCATTTATAAACAAAGCAATAGCATATTAGGGTTTTAATGCCTCTCAGTATAAATTTAGGGTCTCCAAAACAAAGGTATTTAAATGTAAAACATCCAGTCACTGAAAAATCTATTAAAAAGGGAGGTAAAATTTTGAATTATCTTTAAGGTAAGCAGAAAGATTACGACTCTGAATTAATAGATGGGTTATGTCAATGGCTGAGTCTACTCGTACATTACTTCCATCTCTGATGATATAATTTAAGATATCTTTTTCTACAGTTGTATTTGCCACTCTTGGTCAATGCTAAGCAAAATGAGACCTAGAACTCCTTATGGCAGTATAAAAGCATCAGAACTGACAAGACAACTCAAACTAGTTCAGTTCTGACCTGGGAAGTGCTGAATCACAAAAAATAGACGTTAATTTCTTTACACAAAATGGCAGGTCCGATGCAACCTATTTGTCAGTCAATTCAAGTCCTGCACCACTGTCACAGTTTCTTTGGGCCCTAATAGAAAAAGGACCTCCTGCTACATAGGGCTCAGCTTTCTTTCACTGAAGATCTGCACACTGCAACTCCACCTAAAATCTTCCCATTGTGGTTTATTGAACTATAAGCCTGTAGCTTTTGAAAGTAAAATGACTAGCGTGCATGGGTGCTAAAAACTGACAACTAGGCTGCGGTCCCCTTTCAAAAACGGTTTCAGTCTTCAGGCTGTGCTCGTTTGTTTTTGGTGCTTTTTCCCTCTCCATGTGTCAGTATTAGCAGGGCTTTGCAGTTTTCCCGTCAGGTGTCAAATGAGAAACAAAGCATAGAAATCAGAAGAACAGACCAATTGTGCAGAACTGTTCAAAGCTCCCCAGGTGTTCCCAGGCCTAGACCTTACTGCACACTTCTTTCAATACGTGCGCACTCGCTCCACCACGGACATGTGCTTCTTTGACAACACTACACGCAAGGACACAAAGGCAGCGGCTTCATGAACACACCACTCACAACCACCTCATTCACCTCAGATGCCATTCCTCACCAGCTAAATAGATGCAGCACTGCCAATGAAATGAGACCATCTCCTTTGGTCTGACCACTCAGGCAACACCAAACCAGAAAAGAATTCTGAACTGTAGTGCGTCAAACCAAACTGCACTGAGCTTTTTTTTATATATACAACAGGCTTACACTTTTAAAAGAAAAAGAACATTAAGACATTGCATTAGTGATACAGAGTTGCAGAGAATTGTTTTTCATGATCTTCTTTCACTTCCTTTGGATTTTTTTGCATACGACAGTCTTGCATCAGTCACTGCAGGTAGATTGAGCAAGCATTTTTTTTTGTATTTAAACATGCATTCAACCAGATATGGACCCAAATAAAATTATACTCCCTTTTTTAACATTTTTATAGCTATAAAATTGCAAGACAGTCCACAAAACACACGTTTGCATCAAGACCTTGTTACCAGATGTGAGATATGCAGTTGAGGCTGAGAGGGGTGCCCGGTAGTGTTTCAGCAAGGTGTTGGGAGCATGGGAAGGTTCCCTATTCCGGTTCCGTTTTTGCGTTTTCATACAGATTATTTTTTAGCATTTTGGAAGGAAGAAATCCTGGTTGGAGACATCGGGGCATCAGCACCAACTGAACAATACTGGACTGAATATGAATGCATATCTACCATCTTGAAACCTGTTAAGACCAAAAAAAGCATAGTTTTAGTAAATTAATATTCATTTTAAAATTGACATGTAAAAAGCTAAGCATGCATTTTGAACAGGGGGGGGTATTGCACACAATGGCTCTTTTTCATTGCTTCTACATGGAAGATGCCACGTTACACCTGCTGGAACTTGTGCAGTGTTTACAATCCATCTCTGTCCTGGAACACACACGGTTTCACGTAAATCAGGATTTAACTGATAAGAGGCAATGCCAAACACTAACTGACAACTTGCAACTAAGCAACAACAAAAGTACATGATGGAAAATGTCCTTCTTGGCAATCCCATTATTGCGCAAGTGTTAGACTCGATATTAAGCAACATACACAGAATTAACAAAGATATAATCAACAGACCAAAGTAATTTGCATTAAAGAAATACTACCTTACTAAAGACAAAGAAAAAAAAAACAATCACAGGTTGTCGATATGTGGGAACTTCTTTCGGAGCAGCAGTACTTGTTTTCTCTATGCTGTGGCAATAACCTCAGTCTCATTTGCTCAATATATTACTGCCGGTTTGGTACTGATTTAGATGCAACCCCACGTCTGTCTCTGTGAATCTGGGTTGCAGACAGCAGGTGTCTCAGACATAAATCAGTAGGTCAGAGCTCTGTCACCATGTGCTCTCTGTTAAAAAAAAAAAGACTAAAATGCTTTGCTGCACTTGCTGTCTCCATTGTATTTCTGCTTCAGTGTATACTGGGCCACATGAGGTTTATGGCAAAATGTCACCTTTTTCAACTATTTTATTAGTTTGCCTCTAACTGCTTTATAACGGCTATATAGAATCTTATTTTGCAGTTTTCAAATCAGAGGAAGTAATGCAGAATAAAGCCATCAGCTAAATAAATCAATGCTCATTTTTCCAAGAGTGTAACTTTGACAGAGGGGCACATTCCAAACATTTCAAAGTTAAGTCTCATACACTTTTGCTGCATACAGTGCACTACAACTTAGTAACTGGAAAGGGAGTAACAGTAAAGCACAGGACAAATACTGAAACACCACCTGACAAAAAAAAAAAACACAATGGAACTCCCAGGGTTTACTCAGTTGGATCAACACTCTCTCAGGTAAGAAATACAAAGCATCTGTGCACTTTATCCAACTTGGACTGTCGGTGAAAACTTAAAGCAAACACTTCCACATATTAACACATTTCACATTATTAACAACGTTTATGCTATTAATAAGCAATGTTTGACTGAAGAGCTTTAATATGTAATCCATCACATGTGCGACCTGTGACTTGGATATAGTGTTTCCAAAAACATATGGTTGACCAATGGGAGCAGGAACAGTTGCCCTCTGGGTGGTCAATTTAGCACAGCCAATCAAACCTGCACTGTTTGTCTCTAGATAGGGTGAGAGGATACCAGAGCATACAGTAACACCGGAAGAAACACATGTAGAAACAACATGCTAACTCCGGGACATGCTAACTTCAGAACCAAAGCTAGAACCCACGACTTGTGAGACAACTGTACTACCTACCCTGCCTCCATAATCAGCAACAAATGTGCCAAATTCGTGTGGGAGTTCCTTTTCATTTTTAACACCTACTACTTAAAACAGGTATGAATCACACAAAGATTGAAATATTATATGCATTCCAGTGACACCATGCTTTCTAAAATCCAATTCACTGCAAAATACTGTTTTCACTATTCTGAATAGTGGTGGATATCCATCTACAGTGCTGTTGGGAATGCAGCAGGCAAGAGCTTGACTCCTTGGGCATGTCAGCAGAACACTCTTCAAGCATGCTGCCTTGCCCTGTCTCAGAGAGCAGTGCTGCACTGCCCAACAAGGGCACTCGCTGACTGCGGCTGCAGAGAGCCCTGCTCAAGTTGAGAAGCAGTGCCCTGGACGGCAGATGTGTTTGTGAACTGAACCAGTCAACAACTGATTCTGAGAATACAAAGAACGCCAAAGGCAAGATGGAACCTCAACTGTTCGTACAATAGGGGCTCAACATCTGCCAATTAAAAATTTGTGAATCCGCTTACTTGAATTTCAGTCTGGAATAAAGTGCGACCACACTGCCGTTCTACTCGGGCGAAGACTGAGCCGCACAGAAGCACAGACACGAGCTACCAAATACTTACACTGTCGGACAGTTCACCACTGTGGGGGCACGTAGCTGTAGGTGGGCGTGCCAGGGGGCCGGTATGTGGGCATTGTGACAGGGTGAGGGGCTACTGGAGTTGGGGAATGAGTCGTCAACAAAGTCCCTGGGAAAAAGAAAAATATACACAGGTTCTAAACATCAGGAAGAAACAACAGCTTTGACCTCCTTTTGCAGCTAAAATCAACAACATTTAAGTGGACAATGTGAAAGACAGGAGAGTGAAGGTGGTATGAGCACAAGAGTTTGAGACCCTTTCCCACCTGCAATGTGAATAAAAACCCTGTGGACATAGCTGTCTAGGAAGTTCAACACTCACAGTTACAACAGCCAGCGAACGGGCTCCCATTGTAAGACTGGAGCCATTGGTAAGGCTGGCAAATGCAGGGCAGAGTAAATAAATAAATAATGTTTTTAATCCCCAGACAGGCCTTTGGTACAATTATCTCACTCTCTTTTCGAAACGTTTCACACCACCGAAATAACTGAAGAACCATGACAGGTGGAATTAAGCACTTACCAGCTGACATCGCCATAGTGGTCCCTGCTACCATCCCCATGGCGACACCATTGGCTCGAGGAGGAGGAATGGGAGGGGCATACATGGCAGCTGGCATGCCATTGGGCTGCACCACTGTGGTGTGGTGAATGACATGAGGGGGCGTGGCGTAGAGAGGCTGTGTGTAGTAAGTGCCCTGCTGCTGAGAAAGAAAGAGACAGTCACTTCATGAGACTGACATTAGATGCTCAAAACAGGTGGCAACTCTCTGATGCCAACACTTTCCTGAGCCCATCAAATAACAAAACACACTGTTATTAGCAATGGACGATGAAGACATTTTCAGTTATTGCTTCTACTAAGTTATTGCTTGCATCTACTGTAATTTGACAGGATGATCACAGAATATAATAAGGCAAGGTCCTTAAGAGTCTATCAGATTGAAAGATGTCTACAATTGATACGTTACACAAATAGGAGTAGGGAATAATGCATAACATTAAAATAATTATATGATACACAACATTTACAGCAGATACTCATTAGTATGACCTTTTAAAAAAATCTGTATGCAAGTGGTGACAAAGGAAAAAAACCTTGTAGAAAGTTTGAAAGGTAGGGCAATCACCATCAATACTGCTGCTGATTCTAGAACACAGTGCAGCCCAGAAAAAGAGAAAATGCAGAGTACAGCTGCAATTAAAGCAGGTTACTTGTTTTTCTTCACCTGATATCCAATTTGTTACAGTGCATTTATTTATAAGTGTCAGGGGAATCCATTTATTAACAGCGGGTGCACTGGTAAAACTGACCTCAGTGGCTCTCGATGCTGGCCCAGGGAACCACTGTGTTTGACTTTCAGAACAACTGGGTCCTTAACCACCAATACTCATCGACGCATTTTACCGATATGCTTGCTTATTTAGACTGCATTCTGCACTCAGGCCTTGTGTTTAGAAAAATGCCCTGAGGTAGAGTAAACCCTTGGTCTAGCACACTTCACTTTAATGGACATCTGCATAAGGGGAATTAAGTTTTTAAAATCAGAAATATCAGACATTCCCCACAATAACGATGAAATGCACAAAAATAAAATAAAAATAATACTACATAGGTTGGCCCTATAAGGGGTAGACCGATTGCTTACAATGGGTGTTGACAATTGTATGCTTTAGCAAATTTTATACTTTACATTTACCACACATTAGTTTGTATATTTATGGAATAAATTTCATTGACTGCATTGACTGCAATTGCTAAAAAATTGTCAAAAGATAGAGTAAGCATATATATATATAATACATGTGCATGTATTTTTCTCATTCAATAGATTTGGTAATTTGGGCTGAAAAAAACATCACGACTGATTTAACACACTTTCTGCAGTAACAGACACCAATTGCCGAGTAACTTGCCGATTAAGAATTTGCTCACTTATTTCTGACAAAAAAGTTTTTAACAGGAGCTCAACTGAGGACGAACACAGAGGGGGAAGAACACTATTAAACACCTGCAGTGGCAATGACTGGCAAATACTCCCACAACGATTACATTTCAGTTCAGGGCAGCACTGAAACAAGGAATTCACACAGGGCTGATACCAATTACGAACACTTTTTTGTGAGTGGGGGAAAGAAAAAAGAAAAACAGGTCTAAATTAGAAACAGGAAATCAATTTCCCTGTGATTAAAGAACAAGCAGCAAAAAAATGAAGGCAGAGCATCTCCTCGACCCAGGTCCGAGAAACACTGTTTGACGCGATTGAAAAGAAAAATCTAAAAGACGTAACCCAATAATAGTAAACCAGGGAAGACAAAGGATTAACATTAGCAAGTAACGTTCAGAATTTAAAACCTAAACGTCTGCAGTTGCCTTATCAGAGCAAGTGTGTAACTGATCCTTCATTCTACAAACACTGCTCTCTGCCCCTCTCTTCTCACAGGCCTGGCAGCAGTTTTACTTGGACTCCCTGGCAAATTGTCAGCTTCAACCCAACCCAAGTTATTAAGCAGCTAAACTAAGCAGAAATCGTAAATTTTCAGATGGTATGTTGCGTGCACAGCTGTTAAGTACATAATCAACATGCTGTCCTTTGAACATCCATGAGCGTTTCAGAGATCGCTGGTTAAGAGCCTCCAAGAATTAATTTTGACCGGCGTGCTTGCAGTTGCTAAGTGACAAGATGGTGTAAGTGGGAGGAGTCTGGGCTTTGTTGAGATAGGTGCAGTGCTAGGTAGTGAGAAAAGATTAAGTAAAAATAGCTGAACATTTGCGTCAAACAATAAGGTATTCACTATGCAAAAGATGAAGGTCAGGAAATACAAAACGCTGCTTTTCCCTGATGTTTCCGGATTCAACGCAAGATCCAGCCAAAGCCCTAACAAGGACAATTTTGATAATTAAAATCACCACAAATCACCACAAAAATTGATCTCCGCGAGAAGAAATACCCACCCCTGCTCCTGGAGATCCCCAGACTTGCATGTTTTGTACAGAACCTGGGATTTTCATAGACTAAGGCCTGGAAACAGTGTTCGCTTGTAATAAGTGGAACATTGCAATTAAGCCACTGAAAGAATGGAAGAGCCGATCTCGTGTTACCTGTGCGTAGGGGTTCTGCTGGGGGTAGGCACTTCTCACTGGGTAGACAGCAGCCTGATAGGGGTTTGGTGATGAGGAGTAAGGGGGAACCGCACCAGTGGTTGGGGATACTTTGTATGGCGTGCCTGGAGTGTACCCTGAAACGAAGCCCACAAAAACAAGCTGAATCTCACCTGGCACCTCAGAAACAGACATCACTTCATTCCAACAGTTGTAACAAGAAAGCTCAAGGTCTCCCCCCTGCATATTTTTCTAATCATCTAACAAAATTCTAACATTTGACTATGAAAATCAGTATTTTTACTTTTCCTTTTTTACAGGGCAACTTAGAAAAGCCTAAGTGTGATACAGTAGACTCAAGACTGGCTGAACTGGAATTAGGCACTTGCTCCAGGTGCAGGTTAAGTCATATTGTCCAGATAATGTCAGGGCTAGGTTCTTGGCTGGACTGGACCAGGAGTCCCAGAGCAAACAAGCCGTCTTGTGGACCCTCAGTGGACCAGCAGAGCTGGACGTATATCCTTGACTCGCTGAGCAAGAATCCCCAGGTGCCACTATGAGGCGCACCATCTCTCCAGCTGGGGAGAAAACTCGTCAGTTAAAGCCTGTGAGGTTAGCTCTGTGTAAGAAGGCAATCCACTCAGACAAGTGCGTTCTCTTCAGAACTGTAAGCTCAAGAGCAGCAGGCAATTCCAGGCTATGATGGGGAAAAGAAGTGGCCCCATTTCGAAAAATGTTTGTCGCTTCAATGAAATGCAGATATGCACAGACAGCTACCAGAGCATTTATGCGCTACGGTAAACACTCTGGCTCATATTAGGATGACAGTTTTGGCAGAAGAAGTCTTAAGACATGACAGCATGGGAAGGCTCTGTGAAGCCCAGACAGCAGCTTGCGACTGGCACAAAGCCCTGCATCTGAGGGACCATGCACTCCTACCTGTCTGGAACGCTGTGCTGGCTCCTGGGTACATGTTGGGAGAGTATGCTGGAGCTGCTGCCGCATAGCCAACTGGAAAACCAGCTACAGACGAAACACAGCAGTGACAGATGCAGATCAGAAAATGAGACATCACAGACAGGAATATAGGCCATCATAACTAGGCCAGATCTCACTATCTACCCAACAGAGTACTGACAAAGATTAAAGAAATAAAGAGCTTTTTAAAATGAGTTCCTTCTGACAGCTGCTATTACAAGTTGGCGGAGGTGACAAGATTTGCAGCGGCGTGACTACTTTGAAGTGGGATCTTCAATTCAGATTTCAGAAACTAAGCCAGGCTGAGGGACCTCCAAAGAAATCCAAACTGCCGCAGGTTGTGCTGGTTGACCAGTAGGTGGCACTCGTTCCCTTGGACCATACTTTTGGAGCAGGGGCGTTACTCAACATTTCTTGACTAAATTCGACTCTGAGCTTGTGCAGTCGGGTCTTAAAGTTCCACCTTATTTTAAGTGGTGAAGCAATTTCTCACATTTTGCTGCCATCCCTTACAATGTCTGTATAGTGCTTTGGGATCCTCTGGGATGAAAAGTGCCAATCCCAATAAAGAAGAAACATAAATATAAGGAATTATGTTCATCGTGTTTGAAGAGGAGCATCAACTAAAGGAAACCAGCTGCCATCAATTCTGACCACAGATATTGATCTTATATCAGACTGTCACAAAATGAAAATGCAAGATGGATAAGAGCAATTTAATTGTAATTTATTGGACAGTGCTGCTGTGCCATACTGCACACAGTTAAAGACTGCAGTTCTATACACATATCCCCATGCTTGTATTCATCCACCCAGTATCTAACGGTTTTTTTCCACAATTTAGGAACGCTGGGGGAGCCAGAGCCTATTATGGCAGGCAACACCCTGAATGGGTAGCCAGTCCATCCCAGGGCAGACACAAACTCAACAAGCACACATTCACATCAGGGCCAATTTCCCAAAAGCCAATTAATCTACCAGTATGCCTGGGCTGTAGAACAAAACATGGGGAGAACATATAAAACTCCACACAGCACAAGAACTGAACCCCGGGCCCCAGAGCTGCAAGGCAGCACCGATAACCACAAGTCCACTATGCCACTCCCACTATGCTTTTATACTCTTGTCTCATTACAAAAGCTGTTTCACAGCATCTTGGTTACTTAACACTGCAAACCGTACAGGGAGCTGCGCACACTACGCTGTATCCCACACGTGCTCTTCTTACCTGGGTATCCGATTCCCTTTGAATTTGGATAGGGGACCCCTGTTGGTGCAGGGCTATAAACAGGGTTCATGCTGCAGAAGAACCTGAAAAGAAAACATTACAACATTAAAGGGTGCTATCCTGGTCTACACATGAACTTGCATAACATTGGAGCAAAATGCCATTTTTTACATCATATCACAGCAAAAGTGACATATAAATTTATCATTTCTAGGAAGGCAAACAGAATAAACCGCTTCAGCAATCCAAGCACCTTATTAAAGATTCTATTATTGTACTGCATGCTGATTAAATTGCTGTACTTGAATCCTGTACCTTATTTACAGTGGTTGTCCATAACACATACTGACCCATATAGCAGTGCTGGTACGTTAAGACACAGTGGTCTGTTAGACAAATATAACTTGTTTAACTTAAATGACACATTTTTACTGTGAGATATTACATGTCATTATGATACTTTGCATGATACTTTCAATAACCGGAAATCAGCCTAGATTAAGTTTGTCAGTCAAAATGAATGGCATTAGCAGCCTAATATAGCGAGTGACTGCTTGTTCTAGGTGAAATTAATCTCGGTCTAATGCCTTAACTGATTTACCAATGGTCTATAGGAAGAAATAGCCATGTACCTGTGTCCAGAAGTGACATTTAAAAAAAAAGTGGCATGTTCTCAGGTTTTATTTGTTGCTGCCGTTTTTAATTACACTAGGATTAACCCCAACAAATATTGACAGATGAACTCTCTGGCAATCACTCAATACTGTAATTTTGCAAGCCTCGTCAAAAGCCTTTTGAGTACTCCTACAGAGAAATTAAAGGATGAGCAGGTTTTAGTTCAGAGAAGGTTTGACTCTGTACAAACCTGCCAAAACAAAAAATAGAACAGAGGAAGGCAGTAGTAAATAAGGAGGAAGGCAGTAGCATATAAGAGAGAGAGCACTTTATTAGCCATATACAATTTCTTGCATTAGCAATTTCTTTTCGCAGCTTGCTCTCCATGAGACACACAGACGGGGAGAGAGGAGCTTGGGGTCGGAGCGCAGGGTCAGCCGTTTACAGGTACAGCACCCCTGCAGCAGTTGGGGTTAAGGGCCTTGCTCAGGGGCCCAACGGAGTAGGATTCCTCTGCCGGCTGCGGGATTTGAACCGGCAACCTTCCAGCCACAGGCGCAGATCCTTAGCCACAGAGCCACCGCTCCGCACATATTTCTGGTGGGAGCATCCACTGACATGGGACATCAACACCCCAGATCCCTAACAGCAGAACCTCACGAATTTCCCCGATCTCTGCAGCAGCACACGAACAGAAGGAGGCGCTGGTAAAACTGCAGGTGACGGCTCTTTCACACAAACCTGCTGAAGCATTTCTCCACACAGAGGGACTTCTCATCCCCCAAGCCACTTGATACACCAAAGTCAACACTGTTGGAGAATGCCTTCAATCAGCACTTGACTGCCTTCAAACTGCACTCAACCCCCCCCCGGCACCCTATCAGGAAAACCTCTCCCGAGGAAACAGCCCGAGGGTGCAATCAAACACTGACACGATCATAACCTTGTCAGAAACATCCACGAGAGATAACGCAGCTGAGCTTCCACCCAAGATAGAAGTAACAGCGAACGCTGCCGAGTGAAAAACACAGTCTGAAAATAGAATCAGGAGACAGGATTTTTAATTTGCTCAGATCTGCAGTTGGGAGCCAATTTATTTGACACAATTGATTTTTTTTTCTTTTGTCTTCTGTTGCAGACAAAAATGAAGGGGAATGCTTTCTTTCATCCATCCCGAATTGTAGATTTGTCTCGTGTTAAATGATGCATTGCAACTTCCACTTAATGTTTAACACTTCTCAGAAATGCAATACAAACCATCTTAAAGGGATGTGTTCCTTAACCCATTATATTTGAATTAACTTTTGCAAGGTGAAATACTTCTATGAAGTGTAGAGTGAAACCTTGATATAACAAACACCTCAACACAAAACTATGGGGGGGCGGTAATTTTTTTTTTAGTATTTTTGTCTTATGAATCTTACAGTTTGTTTAATATTAAATAGGTCAAAAGGAATCACTTAACATTAACAAATGTATTTCTTTCTGCTAGGCAAATAAAGCACAATTAAATGAAGGCATTATGAAAGTATCTGAATGCAGAGCAGTCACACCTCCGATAGCAGAGTACTGAGGTGCTCTGTATGTGAGACTACAGTATTCAAGCCCCCTTACACCTCCCTTTACTCTCAGTTGCTGTGGCAACCCCCCAGAAGATACGTTCAATTACTCACCTTCAGGATTGCTCATCAACACTATGTCTGGCACCCACATCTGTTTAATTACACCAACCTAATTAAGGAACTGACCGGTTAGTTCCACACAACCAGATACGGCAGAAAGTAAGGTGTTATAATGGCTGATTTTCAAATTCTCATTAGGAAAGAGGCTTTGAAAAACTTCTTTCGGAAAGGGCAGGGGGGAAGCAAGAGGAAGATCTAAAGAAATACTGCACCCAGAAGACAATGTGATGGTAGGTGGGAAAACAGATTTTTTTAGCACTAACAAGCAAATCAGTGCTAAAAAAACAGCAGCCATATCACCCTGCAACTCACAACTGGCAACCCACTGAAGCTAAGCAGGTGTGAGCCTGGTCAGTACCTGGATGGGAGACCTCCTGGGAAAAACTAAGGTTGCTGCTGGAAGAGGTGTTAGTGGGGCCAGCAGGGGGCGCTCACCCCGCGGTCCATGTGGGTCCTAATGCCCCAGTAAAGTGACGGGGACGTTATACTGTAAAACAAGCGCCGTCCTTCGGATGAGACGTAAAACCGAGGTCCTGACTCTCTGTGGTCATTAAAAATCCCAGGGCGTTTCTGGAAAAGAGTAGGGGTGTAACCCCGGCGTCCTGGCCAAATTTCCCCATTGGTCTTTACCAATCATGGCCTCCTAATAATCCCCATCTATGAATCTCCTCCCCACTGATATCTGATGTGTGGTGAGCGTTCTGGCGCACTATGGCTGCCGTCGCATCATCCAGGTGGATGCTGCACATTGGTGGTGGTGCAGAGGAGTCCCCATTACCTGTAAAGCGCTTTGAGTGGAGTGGCCAGAAAAGCGCTATATAAGTGTAAACAATTATTATAATTATTATTATAAATAAGGGAAGAGGAAGAAATAGGGAAGTTCATGACTTAGCATACATCCATCTGGTTTCAGAAAACAACTTGGTCCCCGATAAGAGTAGTTGCAACGCAGAGACCATCCCAGAAGCACAGAGTGCCAAGAGCGACTACACCCTAAACAGGGCACCAGAGCACTGCAGGGCGCACGCGCGCAAGCAAACGGACAATTTAAAGACACCAGATCATCAAGGCAGCGTGTCTTTGGGAAGCAGGAGGAAAAAACAGAGAAGGGCATGCAAACACCATATACAAAGTACCATGACTACATGTCTTTAAATGAGGAAGCTCCAATGGCTTATTTTATCTTCATTAGGCTATGAGACTCACTTTCCCTAAATTGCTGAGGGCACAAGAAGTGCAACACTACCTGGTGTTATGTGAAGGACACTCCCAACCTACTTTGGGACAGATGGAAAATCTTTATTAATTGTAGCCAATGTAATGCAACAGCCTGATCTTTGAAAGTTCAGCATATATTTGAAGTGCTTAGAGGCAATGTAACATTTGGTCCATAGGTAGATTTCCATAGGAGAAAAAAAAAAGAGCATGGTATATCACGTCTGATTTCCAGGCAATTAGGAAATATTTGCAATTAGCTAGAAGGAAGGGTCAAATTCTGGAAGAAAGCAATCCAGTTTCTCAGATTTCCCTAGGCTCTTTGAGAAACACCCGAAGAAGGCTCCACTGCCGGAACATTGTGTCTCTTCTTTTCAGCACGGAATAAACCTTAATCTGTTTCTTTGTGAATTATTCCTTCCTTCATCACATCCCTCATTCCTTACTGGAAAACTCCATGCAGCCCTTGGCTCATCATTTAACACCAAGATGCTGCCAGATTTCACTTTTGCAGAGAAGAAAAGAAACCAAAAGAAATGCTTTTTAAGCGCATGAATTCATGTGAAGCTGCACATCAGGTGTAACCAGAGCAAAGCTTGCACTGAACTGGCTTGACAGCTCCTAGGCATATGCATTACATTCTTCAATTACTTACAATGATGGAGATGAAAAAATACATTCTGATTTTTATTTTAAAAGGTTAGAACCTAAGTGCAACTCATTATTAACATGCTTTTCATATCCATCATCAGTAGGACTAGCATTTTCTAGAACTGAAAAATGAGACATGTAGAAATTTTAAAACCTAAATGTTATGAAACAAAGTTTACAGTATTTCAATGTTTGGAAGTACTATTGAAAGGAAATCCATCTTAAAATGCCAAAAATATTTACTCCACAAACCTTCAGCACACAGAAATTGAGGACATTATATCAGACAATTATATTGTATTCTAACATGAAATGAGGAATGTGTGTAAAGGAAAAAGTGGTATTATGGGGCATTTTCATTTTTCTCATAGAGGAAATACAACAGAGAGATGAGTAGCTGGACATATAATGGCAGATCCAGCTACTGTCTGCTTTCTTATTATGCATGTCAGATCACCTACTTAGAGAGCATGTCTGCACTGATCTTATCATGACAAAGTTAAGAAAATGGGGGAAAGCAAACCAATTGGCAACTGTGATCACAGCATGGCGTGCTTTGAAGTTGACTTTGACAATGTGTAGTTAGACACCAAGGCTCAGGGTTTGCCATTTCAGGAAGGCAGACTATGAAGGAATGGGACAGTTTAAAGGAAGTCGAAGGGGGACAGATTGTATATGGAACCAGAAAAGAAAAGGGTGTCATTCAAAAGACATTCTGCCTAAAGCGCGGAACAGATTCGGCTCACGTAATTCAAGTCAAGAAAGCAGTGTGTCAAACAGCTTAACGCATCTTTTAATTGTAAATGTGTTACAAGCCATAGAAACTCTTAAGTGTACGGCACCTAATGGTATTCTACCAATTGCACTTAAAAAAATTAGATGTTATCCAGAAGCCATTAACAGAACTCTTCCCTGAGCGGCTCAAGGCAGGGGTAATATGCATTGACTGGAAAATCGCTAATGTAGCAATTTGTTACAGAAACGAGTATTTGATTCATTGCATTTTGCTGGGACCCAAGGACCTATACCTTGTAAATTGCTGGTGTACTTGTGTCAAGAATTTGGTGATTTTGAAGAGCATTAACCTAACACCAATCTATAGAAAGAGTGACAAAACTGAACTCAATTCTTGTACACCAGTACATCTGACTTCTATTACATGTAAGGTTATGGTATTACGAGAGGATCATCTCTATGGCAATGGAATTCTAGTGGAAAGTCATCATGGATTTAGAGAACTATTTTGTTAAGAGTTCTTAACATAACATAACATCACTTTATTAGCCATATACAATTTCTTGCATTAGGAATTCGTCTTTTCGCATACCCCAGATTACTCTCCATGAGACACACAGACAGGGAGAGAGCCTGGGGTCAGAGCGCAGGGTCTGCCATTGTACAGCGCCCCTGGAGCAGTTGGGGTTAAGGGCCTTGCTCAGGGGCCCAACGGAGTACGATTCCTCTGCCGGCTGCAGGATTTGAACCGGCAACCTTCCAGCCACAGGCGCAGAGCCTTAGCCATAGTGCCACCGCTCCGCCCGTGATGCGGATAGCAGAGGATGGTTTTGATCCATCGACCTCTGGGTTATGGGCTCAGCACGCTTCTGCTGCGCCACAAGAAACAACGGTAATGGATACAGAGAAAACACGGTGTACTGTATTTAGATTTTCAGATGGCGTTTGATAAAGTTGATATTTTCTGAGGTATTCTTAAACTGCCGGCAGTATGTACTCAAAGAAATACATATATTTAGAGTGAAATAAAAACTGAATGCTCTGGTTCAGGTGATTAGTGAAGTAGCTCAAGAGTTTACATGTGGAGCACTGCTCTTCCTAATGTATATCATTGATTTAGATCCTGGTTTATTGGCTATACTTGTCAAACTTGCAAATGAAACCAAAATAGCAAACACTGTAAAAAAAGGGTTCTCCTAAAGAGTTTTATAGCACGTTCAACCAGTTTTACAGTGATCATTAAATCAATTTCTAAAAAAAACAATTGCACTATGATCAATTAAGCAGGTGATTAGTTAAATTAGGGAATAATTTAGATACAATTTGGGGATAAACGCAGAGTACCTGTGTAACATTTTGCTACTATGTAACAAAAAAGATTCTGCTGCTCTGGAGCTAATCCAGAAAAGGCCAACCAATCTGATTTCTGTGTTTAAAAATGATCCTATGCTGACGGGCAAAAAGAACTGAATTATTCAAGTCTTGAACAGAAACAAATATTCTGAATTCAAATACTCAACATTGTGGGATCAGAATCCCAGTGAATTATCTCGATTCGTGATGCACAAACCAGAGGACACAAACGAAACCTCAGGGAAGCTATTTTTAACTGACAACAGCAGTCGCATCTTTACACAAAGGATTGTCGGAGTATGGAACAAGCTACCCACCCGGCTTCGTTGTTCAAGCCATTACCCGGCTTCTCTCAAGAAACAGCTAGATGAGATGTTCACATCTATTAGCCGTAAGATACCAAACACGTTAGATGGGCCAAACTACATCCTCTTATTTGGAACCTTGCTAGTATTTTAATTAAATTAGATGTCCATTATTCAAGAAAAATTAAAGTCTTTTTTTTTAATAAAGTTTTGATAACAAAAGAGCAGCGTTCTTGAACGTGTAGGATGCACAGTGGATGTAACATACAATAACAGCATCACCAATTTTAAGGAATTTCCACATCCAGAATAACAAATCAGTCATCATGCAGCGGTTGCAAAACCACTTCGAGATCACAACTTACAAAAGCCATTTTGCACAAAAAACTCCCAGTATTAAAAAACACAATTCCTTAACACATCAATGCTTATGAAATGGAACAATTAGACTCTCTTCCCCCTTCAGCGGGCTCCTTTGATATCTGTAACCGGTATGATTATCTCACTTACAGAGCAGATAATGTGGACTTTCTAAATTAGTTGTGTAGTTGATCTTCTCATTTAATCCCTTTTCATATTACTGAGAAATGAATGGCTCCACAAGTAAGCATTAGAAATTCAGAAATAAGCAGGTAGCAACAATATTAATAATTTCTAATAAGCAATTTCTTTAATGACATGTTAATTTTTGGAGAGAAGGGATTTCTCTATTTCTCTTTAAACACCGACCCCTGTTAGCAGTGATGGATAAAGCAAATATATTGTCTGTCCATAGAAAGAAGCAAAAAGAGGATTAATTCATTAAAGGTTTCAAGTTATATGTAATGACATAGTAGGGTAGAAAATATCGAATATTTTGACAAAAAGGTAAAGATTCAAAGGACACGGTAAAACTCAAATCTTCTTTTACTTGCTGAGGTTACCTACAAAACACAATAAAGAAGTCCTGAAGAATCATCAGGATGCACAAATGGGAATATGGAGACCATTCAGACCAACCCCACTCACCTGGTAGGCAGGGGCTGACTGATCTGAGGATCTTATCCAGTGATTTTTAACTGATCCGAAGGAATAAGTGTTGACAACGTCTCTGAGCAGCTCGTTCTAGATATCTATGATACCCCACGATATTGAAGCATTTAAGAGAAAGCTACATGAGAAGCGCTTCGTTATAGATAACGCCCAACTGATCTGGAAACAGAGTCAAAACCCTCAGTTTCTCTCCCCAGGGCCATCAGCGGATAACGATTCGAAGACGCAATAAATCAGAAACTGCGAGGAAGGCCCGTGACCCTCTCCGACTTGAAAGCTGACAAAAAGCCTTTCACATTGTCCAATTAATGATATTATGAGTTCCAGTAAGTTAGCGATAGCTCAGGCGGAAAGTAAATCAAAACCTGCTGTCTGACATCCTGTGACGGAGACAGAAAAGGGGCATTTCTTCTTCGGCCGCGCTTCCTGTTTCCTTCCAGTCGTGCCTCACGCCGACTGCCCAGACTCCACGCCTCAGGGAAACCTCCCGGCTCCATGACCTCCGGGTGACTTCTGGCCTTATCCAATCTCAACATGCAGGCAGGTCTCCATATTCCGTCTGGAGATGCCAGCTTCCCCGACCTGCCTGAAGACTTCCTCCCCTCTGCAAAAATCTAGAATTTCTTTGCACAGTATTTTGCACTATTCCTGCTGTTGGTTTTGCAAAAGGTTTGTTTTGACGCCGGCATGGCAAACAAAGGCACGTAGCCAGAAACAGAACACACGCAACAGAATCGCACACATGCTGCGCTAGCAACGGGACGGAAAAGGCTCAGCACTGCTCGGCAGCTGATGCATTTTTAACTACGGCACACACAGCTATGCTTCCAGATGCAAGGCTTGTGCAACTGCAAAATCCCGTGGCATGCTTTAATATTTATGCATTGCTGCACACTCGCCTCTTCAATGAAGCAAGATGCGATGCAATGCCAGGCTCAAGGCCCGAGTTAAAACTGACTTGTCTTTATAATAATCAGCCACCTCACACTCTTTCCTCCTGTGCTGGCCACACAACACTTTTATAAAGCACCGACAAAAGCTCTATCCCAGGGGAGGTCGGAAACGGTTAGGCCACATGATACTTGTGCTTACCTGACCATATTTAAGCACAAGACACCATTAGCTATTCTTGGATGCTGTAAAAACCTCTCTCACACACAACATCTCAGCACTGTCCGTGTCTGGCCAACAAATGTAGGTTAACAGATACATTATAATCTAAGCATGGGGCATAATGGTGATACCTCTAATAATGTAGCATGAATGTGAAGCATCCAGAGATTAAAGCAAACAGCTCTAAAACTTTCTTACGGGAAAAGAAAAATGCTGTTTATTTCAGAACTGAAAAGGCAAAATAATTTACAGCTGTTGTTCAAAAGTCCCTAACTTTCCGTCGACATGTGCCACAGTGAACCGCGTGCAACATTTTGTGGAGACGTTAAAAGCAAATGTGAACCGAGACCATTAATCAGAAGAGCACACTGCAGAGCTCAGTGCCGGGGACTCGAAATGCGGTGACTGGGCAAAGCCAGAACAATAATCACCTGATCGATTCCAGCAGTCTGCCGGTTGCCTACACTCTCGGGAGGCACACGCATCTCGAATCACAGTTTCGTGTAAAACCTCGTTCTTCGCAGCACTGATGCAGGCTGCCGAAACGGTACAGAAAACCATGTGAACCCGCTTGCTGGTAATTGAAACGCAAGGCTGGCAGCTGATGCAGGGAGTTCTGACTTTTCCATCAAACAGGAGGGAGCTGAGCTGTCATCTAACAGGCAGAGAAATAAAATCTGCTTTCCTTGGATAAACAGACAGATGGCTTCTTCCTCAAATAAGGCACATGAGTAGTAGTATCTAAACTTCAGTAAATAAAAATACTGACACATTTGCCCTTTGTAGACACTACCGATGTATAGGTGTAATGAGTAATGGGCTTCAGACATGTTTCTCCATACTGTCAGCACACTCCAGTAATGAATACAGAATACATATTATTAACATTTAAATTGTGAAATGGACGGAAAGATGGATTTCTTAATAGCAAATCGTGTCTAAAATAGTATGCATTTTACAGTAAAGCTTGGACTAAAGATTAAAGAATTTAACTCCCAAGATCTTACTGATGAGCATGTCAGCAGTTACTCATCATTCACATACCAAAAAATAACCGGACACCAGCTTGTGCTGATAACCCTGGAATTTAGGGGAGAGAGTTGTACTGCAATGTTGAAATCCGCAGCTAGAAAGACGCTTATTATCTCCCTTGAAAAATGTTTTTTTCAGCAGTGTGCACATTAAAAAATAACATTTGGTAACCGCAAACAAAACATTGATTGAGCATTAAGTGTATACAGACTGGCGCTGCTTTAGTATAAAATTCAACAGCACGTAAACCTACAACAGTCAAACAGCTCGGGACCTAGTAATACTGCCTTAAAAATCTCACGAGGTGAGTACAAAGGTAAGGACACAAAGCAAACCATCTCATTCGAGCACTAAAAACGCAGACATCTTTATCCAGCAAGCAGAATCTGTTCTCACCACAAACGTCTAAACTAGTGAGGACACCTGAGCTCTATTTGTAACCCTCGAAGTCGCGAAGTTCGTTTTCCTGATTTGCCTAACGCGCCTTAGGGAAGCCCAAACCTTCACTGCCGCCGATTTAATGCGGACTCGTTAAAATGTAAAATGTACACCTTGTCCAAAGCACCATTTTATTAGTTTATGTAAAAGTGAAACAACTGCACCCATACACTCATCAATCCAATATTTACAAAGAACACAGGAAAGACATGGCGCTTTGCACTAAAAGGGTTTTTTTTAAGGGGGGGGGGGGGGGGGCTGGTTGCCCTCATCGGTAGCTAACAATATATTAATCGCACTGCCTCCATCCCACGCATTATTCTCGGTGCGTGACCGTGGGTAACCTTATTAGTTGGATACTACTGGTGTCCAGATCGGCGATTTGTGTTGAAGTTTTTCGACAAGCCGACTGCGCGTCCAGGTCAGCTATCCACACCGATTCGGGTTCACATCGTGTCGAGCTCTTCCCTGCTTATCGGGACGGTGCGAAGCAAATTGCGGGAGGTTACACGCATTTTAAGCCAGGTACGGCGACAACCGTGAGGCTCCATTGGTGCTGTAAGGCAATCGGACAGCACAGGCCGCAGGGAGGAATTGCAAAGCAGCCTCAGCATCTCGTATCCCTCGGTTATTCTGTATCCCATTCACCCTTCAACCCACCCTGCCTCGAAGTATCCAGCACTTGCAACAGGTACGACACAAAGACACGCATAGCACTGCTGGTATTTGCAACGAAGCATGATACTTACGATTTTCAGGCTTGCTCAACCGATTTTCCTTTTCCTGTCTCTTCTTTCCCTCTGGTATTGTTATATATTTTTCTTGTCTCTTGTGTCTCCCCTTTCCTCTCTGTCTAGAACTGCTGCGCACCAACCAAACCTACATCAGCAAACGTCACTTCCGACTAGTGGTAACTGAAGCCGGACCTGGGTCATGTGACAGGTGTCTGGGATATTATTTGTTCTGGTTATGTGACAATAATCTGTGACTTTGTGGATTCCGGTCCTAGAGAATTCGAAATGTCTTAATGCACAGGGAGAATTATTAACAAAAATTAAAAACTGTGCTTTGACTTGATTACGGTCGGAAATATTGCGACAGTGTCTGAAATAGAAATAAAAAATTAAATTATTGCCTTCAGGTGATTAAGAGCTTTCAGAGCAGTGACACTCATAACATTCCTCCAGTGAAAAGATTGAAACATAGCATTTTGTACTTATTTAATGACAAGAGCAGCGTGTCTGAGCAGTGGATTCTACAGACATGTTACTGCACTCAGGAAATCCAAATTACCCTGTGTGTGGAGCATGCTTTTTGGTTGAACAAGACCCAAATGAGTAGATCCCAAATTCCAAGTTGGAATAAATGTCCGCCTCAGTGATCCCTTGTATCCAGCAGGAGGTTGTAATTGTCAGTAAAGTTTCATTTAAGTCCAGAAGGAGAACAAAAATACTAAATAAGTCTGAAGCCATCAGCCATTCATTAAATACCTTAAGCTCTTTTCAATTCTTCAGGTAAACAAAAAGGAAATGTTCAAAGAGCTCATCACCTTTAACTGCCCACTCCATAATTTTTGCAAGAAGGGACATATTGTAAATAGGGTTGTGGTTGTTAGCTACTTGGAGTTCCAGACCTGGTTTGGCACAGGTGTGATAGCAGAACACTATCTGCAGATACAAGACCAGATTGCAGAAATTCCTTGAAAAGCTTAGTAAGAGGACAAAGAGCAGAGAAGCCATATCTGAGCAGGGGCCAGCAAATAGTTATTAATTAAATCATTTTTATGTGTTTAGTTGTGAAAGAACAGCTTGCCAAATAATAAGGCACAAGTAAAATTACAATGAAAGTGGGTTACTCATCTTATTTGGGTAGTTCAGTAGTTAGAAGCTAATTCATCAAAGGATCTAATTCAGCCATTAGATGAAAGAACCAAGGACACCGTCTTCAATAATATAGCTGCCTAGCTTGTTCTAAACTCACACAATCCTCTGTGTACAGACATTCCCCCAGTACTCAGTTTTATGGACCTTGTTATTTCCAGTTTATGTTCACTGGTTCATGGTTCACTGTATATTCAGGAAAAAGACCTTGTCAATGGCTTTGACAATTTTGAAAACTTGAATTAGGTCCCCTCATAGCCTTTTCTGTTGAAGACAGAGAAACTCTTTAAACTTGTCAGTATAGGACATGTTTCTGGCCAGGAATATGTTTGGTTGCTCTGAACCACTGAAGCCCAGCATTCCACAGCTGTAAAATATGATTCTATAGTGGTGACCAAATTTATGCACAGTATTATAAATTAGGTCTTACTAGTGCATTGCGCAATTTTAATATAACATACCTGGATTGAATTTTTACACTTCTAAAAGTCTCCATTCATTCCAAAGGGTTAATCTCATTTAAAACGAGCCAAGTCAAGCAGAGCACAGAGACGGAATTTTTACTCTTGCTGTGCAGCAAATGAGACACTCCCACTTGTGTTTACGGTAGCTGGCCAGGCGTTTTCATGGGGTCCTAACAGGGGTGTAAAAGGACAAATTATTATACCCTCAAGTGAAATACGAAGAACGCACTGATTGACTCGGAAAATGCAATTCCTTCAGTACTCATTTTATAGCACGATAATAAACGAGTCGATGCTGACGGCTTCTTCGCGCTCCTCCGGTTTTACGTCTGTATACTAGCGTCTTAACAGGACCCTTGGTTTTGTTGGTCTGTTTCCTCCCCGCTCGCAGTGTGCGTGTAAGTGACTGGATCTGTGTTCTGCACCGGCTGTGTCCCGGTTCCGATCCGGTCTCGCACAGCCTGCGAGTTTGCATTTTGCATTTTGGAATTTTCTCCCCCCGACTCGCTGCGTTGGTGACCTGCCTGTCTCTGTGGGGTTTATTTTGTGCTATAGGATGTCGGGAGCGGCGGCCGGAGGGGCGTCTTTCTCCGCAGGGACAGCTGCTCCGGGCGCTGGCACAGCCGCCGGGGCAGGGGTTGCAGGCAGGTTGCCTTGCCGGGTTTTGGAGCATGTGTTCTCCTACCTGGAGCTGCGGGACCTGCTCCGCTGCGCATTGGTGTGCAGACACTGGCACCGATGCCTCAGCGCCGACGAGAACAGCGAGGTCTATCGGAGCCTGTGCGTCCGCACGCTGGGGGAAGAGGCGCTGCGCTCGGATATTCTCTGCAACCTGCCCACCTACAAAGGAAAGGTAAACATTGGGTCTGACACTGTCATAGAGTATAGCCGCACTATTAACGCGATTTCATTCCAAGTAAAGTGTCTGGCTGTCGTTTTGTTTTTGACATCAGTGCTAAGGCGTACTCGGTACATCGGAGATTGTGTTTAAATCGTCCTTTTTGGCTTCCCTAGCGCATCTTTAAAACCCAGCTCTTGGCCTAACCAGTGTGCTTTTAATCGCGGAACAAATTCAGCATGCTAGCACCTGAAATGTAATGACTGGGGGCAGTTTAGTTCATGTAATAATGTCGCGTTTAGAGTACGGACAGTCGGACGTTTAAGTTTAAACACTTGGGCGTTACTGTTAGTTTCTTAGGCCCTTACAAAGGGACATTGGGTTACCCTGATACAGGCTGTCGGGTATATTATCTATTACAAGTTAATTTTAGAGACTGTTGAAATGTTTACATATACAGTAGTTCAAGTAGGGAGCTGCGTCAGCATGTGTAGGCTTAAAGTTAAAGGTTTATTCCTTGCTGAAAAGAGAAGAAAGGAAATGCAACGTTTCACTTGTGTAGCCTTCTTCACACCCGAAACAGCCGAAACGTTGTGTTTCCTTCCTTCTCTTTTCAGCATGGAATAGACATTTACATTTATTTAATCCAAGCTGTGAAACGTAAAGATAGATCAGTATACTGGAGGACGGCAGTGTTGTGCGTCTCACTAACTGCCCGTCTCGAACCCCTGGCGGTTTATCTGGTGTGAGAAGTTCTGTCTGATCTGGGTCAGGCCGTTCAATAGCCACAGTCAGGGTTTGGTAAAAGCAAATTTGGCAGATTAATAAATTTGACGATACACTCACCAGTAGCCTGTTACAATCTGAAGTATGTGTTTGCTCGCAGTTATGTGAGTAAAATATATTTTACCATTTAGGACAATACTATTTTTTATTCACCACCTTTGATAAATTTACATGGCATATTTTTAGTAAGCCTTACTGGTAAAATAAAGCAGTTTGGGGTGAAAAATAACATACAAAAAGCTGATGGGGGAGCATGCTCTTCTGAGCAGTAGTGCTTTGCTATCCATTCATTATCTCACCACTATATCCAGTACATGGCTGGACCCTTTCCCAGCAAGCAACAGGTGCAAGGCAGGACACACGCTGCATGGGACACCAGTCCATCACAGGGCACACACAGACATACACACTCACACCAGGGCCAGTTTTCCCAGAAGTCAGTTCACCTACCAGTATGTTTTTGGACTGTTGGAAGAAAACCACACAAACCTGGGGAGAACATACAAACTCCTCACAGATAGCACCCCAGGAATTAAACCCCAACGCTGTGAGGCAGCAATGCTGACTACTGCACCACCGTGTTGTCCTCTGGTCATTTTCCTTTCATCTGGCTTCTATTTGGTTTCTAATTATGTCATTCCATCCTATTTGATGAACTTAAAATAATCCCTGGGATCTCTTTTATTAATACACCTTCAGTTTGGAGATATGTGGATAGACAACAAAGTGTTAAAATACATTACTGTGCAAAACTTGGGATTATTTATCATATTTTGCAGTTCAAAATGTGCTACTGTTATAGTTATACATTTAAGAACTGAGGTGGAAACTAGCATGCTATAAATCTTGATTGGCCACCTAAAAATCTGATTGAGGCCATGAGGGATTTTTCCGGAGTCAGGAGAAAAAGAGGAGTTCAACAAACTCAGACGAATGGAATGTTTATCAAGGCATTTGATTTACAGTTCTCATTACAGTACTCCAGTTGGTTCAGTGGAAACATGACTAAAACACAAGAGGCCAAAAAAAAGTGTGGAAAAATTAAGGGAAGGGGAAAATTCTTGACCTACTCTAATAACATTTTTGGCATCCAGAAAACTTTTTTTTTCTCCCCTCTGCTGTTCATGTCTTAATCGGGTCAACTGGACCAAATCATCACGGTGGGTCGCTGTATTGAGACTAGTTGAAGTACACCAGCCCCCGGACGTCACTGATGCCTGTGACATCAGTTATACTGGTCCCAGAACTTTGACCTGCAGGGTGGAGAAACGTCACTTCCCATCAGTGGGGCTGTGGCTGTGTGGCACAGCATGTCGGCTGTTGGCTAGAGACATGTGTGACGGTCAGAAATAGTCTCCAGATAAACTGTGGAAATTACACACTATAAGATAACTGAGCAGCAGCTTGGTCTGGAAAAGCTGAACTGACATATCTTCCGGGTGATGTTTTGGATTTCAAGGCATTCTAAACGGATTGCAAGATTGTCTTTTTTTATTCGTCTCCCATGAGTTAAGTGAATAATAACATGTTTTTAGAATTTGTTTCTGTGGACCCATTGTGACATTTTCCCTTTCTCTCCCATTTTAAATTTGTTGTTTAATGTTATCTTTTTCCGTCAGATATTTACACTGTTACATTTGTTTTCCTTTATTAACTTATGACAGTTGCAATAATAAAAGGGGAGTTTATTTGAAATGTCCTGCACACTACTCTGTATCCCTGGTCCAGCTACAGATATAATACAAGAACCTGCAGTTCATCAAACCTGAACTGAATCAGATTTTTATGCATTGAGAGTCTTAATTTATTTCCTGAATTAAAAGTTTGTTCTGTGTGTAGCACAGAGCAGATTTCACACACTTTTCTTCTCTTCAGCTGAGAGCGTTCCAGCATGCCTTGAGTTCCCACGACTGCTCTCGCAATGTCTATGTGAAGAAGAACGGCTTCACTCTGCACCGCAACCCCATTGCCCAGAGCACAGATGGTGCCCGTGGCAAGATCGGCTTCTCCGAGGGTCGCCACGCATGGGAGATCTGGTGGGAGGGGCCTCTGGGCACGGTGGCCGTCATCGGCATCGCCACCAAGCGAGCGTCCATGCAGTGCCAAGGCTACGTGGCCCTCCTCGGCAGCGATGACCAGAGCTGGGGCTGGAACCTGGTGGACAACAATCTGCTACACAACGGAGAGGTCAACGGCAACTTCCCACAATGCAACAATGCACCCAAGTATCAGGTACGAGACAGTAGGCAGACGCATCTTCTGTCTCACAGTATAGCATCACCGAGAAGTAACTTGGGACAGGGAAGAGTCCCTGTTCTGGTCTGGTTTCTCTTCATATTGTATAAATCTTTTGCCTTTTACAGGGAACAGTCCCTGTCCCGAGCTACGCCTGTGAAGCCTTTGAGTATCCTGCTGCTGTTAACACAGCTAAAGAGCTGATTGTGTAAGACTTGTGACGTAAAGTGAATTCCAAAGATCCAGGATATAATTGCCACCTATTCATTTTTTCCTACAGTGTTCTGGCTGTGCATTAACCTAATTTTTAGTTCCTTTGAGTAGAGAAGTTGCTTATAAGAGAACTTCACAATAACATAAAATGCTACAATAAGAAGGACATCAAGGGAACCATTTTTAAAATGATGCAATTCCCCAGTTTCCCCAAAGAGCTTGGCTACCAGGTGCAAAAGTGCTTATTTAGGTTCCTGTGGTGCACACCTTTCCAACATGCATCTGGGCTGCACCATTATAGCCAGGGACTGCAATCCATGCTTCACAGATGCAACTGTTCGGGCTGCCTGAGTCAGTCTGGCCAGCTGTTCTGTCAGTCAAACCCTGTGCATGTACTCAGTCCCTCAGTAGTGCAGAGGGGCTGGCAGGGCCAAAGGCAGAGGGTGGCTCTGAAAGGCCTCCTTCAGACAGCATGTGCAGAACCTGCATCCGTACACTGCTCCTGTGAAGGCCATAGCAGAGAGTCACGGTGATTACACAGTAGGCAGGTATCACAATTGGACATGCTATTGGACATAAACTACAAATACTTACACTTCATGCTGGACACAAGACAGAGGCCTTCCTGAGACTCTTCTAACAGCTGTCAGTAGTCAGATATCCTCATCGGTCATCCATGCAAACAGTTTGATTGCTTCTGTTGTCATTGCAAAGTTCGTCTTCAACCTTGTTTTGTGTCTTGTAGTATACATGTTCCCGTGTTCCCTTCTTGTTGCTTTGAGTTCAGCCTGTTGCCATTTTGCCTAACCTTAAAATAATATCACACACAGGCAGAAATGCACCTCCTGAGTCTATAATATGGGAGACTGCAAAGTGCTCTTTTGAAAATAAGATCTTCACACAGTGGCTACAGAATAAGCAGGCCACTGCTGAAACAAAATAGTGTTTTGAAATTTAAGCTTGAAGTAGGATATTTAAAAGGTATTATATTTAACAGTATTTTCATGTTTGATGTACAAATGTTTGGACCATTTGAATTATTTTCAGATAAAGTGTATCACTATATGGTCAGTTGGTGGTACTTTTTTAAGACGTAGTTACGGATTTCCATCATATTACTGAAGCTCAATGTATGTAGGGTATACAGACTTCGTGTGGAGCCTCTGTGTAAATGTGTCCTTAGAAACTGAAAAGCGTCCTTAAATTGTGGCATCCGTTGTTTAACATTTTCAACCTTCCCAGGTCGTGCATTTGGTAAAACCACGTAGTAGGTTAGAGATTTGTTAAAAAATAAAATCCAATGGAAGCATGCCATTAACAACATTGCTGATTTTGTTTGCTGAAAAAAGCAATACCTTTAGGTTACTGACTCTATGGAAAAAACATAAAACACCCGTATATTCTTGATCCTGGATGTTAATCTGATTTCACTTGTGATGCTGTGAGTTTTGTACACTGACATTTTTGAGGTTCAAGGATGCTGTATCATGAACACCACAGTATACGTTTATAGACGAGTAGAACAATTGCTAAAGAAAGTTCCAATTAATTGCCAATAAACACGCCGATAAATAGTAGGCTCCTTGTAAGCAGGTACAATTCTGCCAGCTGTCATAAATCTGTTTAAATATAGTCTTGACAGATGCCTGCAGTAGCTTTATAATTGGCCATTACAGCATCACCTAAATTCAATACCAACAAGACAGACAATGTTGTTAAGAAACAAATTGGGTTCCCCTGTTAAAAGATGTCAATTTATTTGCTTTTTATATTGCTTTATGTGTTTTTAAGTGCGCTGGGAAGGAACTGTTCTTGATTAACTGGATATATTCATAGTATCTATTAATGTAAATTCCTAAGCAGAGCTGCAAATGATTGGAGAGTACTGATCATTTTTGCAAGTGAATTGTTACAGAAGTTGTGATTCATTCCCTTTCCAGCTCATCCTGACAAAGATGTAAGATGTAGATGTTTGTCTCTTGAGCCAAAACCCTTTTGGCTGTCCAGCAGTGTCTTCTCCTTGTGCGATATAGCCACAAACGTCCTTAGACAATATACACCAAATGTGGTCCCATGTAACTATCCTGGACAGAATTTCACTAACGTTTGACTAGAGGGGGATGCTACTGGTTTTCAGCCTATCCAGCCTGGGTCAGTTTCACACTTCTCAGATCCTAAAGAGATCTGTTAAAACCTTCTCTGTTCAAGAGGTGTGTATCTTTCTTGTTTGGATTTGAGCCCTGGTCTTTCTCTCATCAGTACGGAATTTACTGTTCTGTTCCAGATCGGAGAGCGGATACGGGTTATTCTAGACATGGAGGACAAGACCCTGGCCTTTGAGCGCGGATTTGAGTTCCTGGGGGTGGCCTTTCGAGGGCTGCCCAAGACCTGCCTGTACCCGGCAGTCTCAGCTGTGTATGGCAACACAGAAGTTACAATGGTGTACCTGGGAAAGCCTCTGGATGGCTGATGTCTGCTTCGGTGCTGAGCTGGCAGAGGAAGAGTGCCAAGAAGACATTGTTTCTGGGGACACAAAAGGTTTTCCTGCCATTGTGGAATGGAAGTGCAGGCCAACCCTTGTGCAGAACAAGGGTCAGGGACAAGGGTGTCTGAGACTGGGGGCATAGATCCATGCGTCTCAACTGTGGACATTTTAATTTGTCAGCTGCTGGACAATTTTAACTTAAAAGTGGAGACTTTTTTATCCTTAATGGATGTTTTATTTGAAGCAAAAGGCCAAATAGGAATTGTGACAAAAATGCACAATATCAGGAAAAAGAAAGGTTTACATATGCTGTGTAATATGAAACACTGATGAAGAATATGATGATTTACAAATGGTGACTGCTTCTGCAATGTGACATGTGAAACTGCAAAAACAAGTGTCAGTGCCTGTAGAAAGTCTACACAAAGTAACACATTTTGTGGCCGAAAGGCTTGAAATCAAGACATGTTAAATCAGAATTTATTTTACCGTATTTATTTATTTTACAATGTGTGTTTACACATTGTAACACACGACGTCCAAGTGAAAAATGAATGCTCGGGCATTCTGAAAGGTAATTAAAAATGAACACCTAGGAAAACAGGTTGGGTAAGTGTACACACCCCTTAAGTCAGTACTTGGTGAAAGCACCTTTTACTTGAATTTCAGACATAGTTCTGTTTGGATAGGTCTGTAGTAAACATACAACGCAGCACAATTAAACTGGGCAGTGTTTGCCCATTCCTCCCTACAGAACTGTTTAAGCTCAGTCAAATTGTGACCTAGGTGACCGATGATGGACTGCAACCTTCAAGTCGTTCCAGAGATTGACAGTTGGATCGAAGATCAGGGCTCTGCCTGGGCAACTCGGGGACGTTTACCTTTGTGGTCTTTAGCAGCTTCACTGTTGAATTATTCTGTGTGCTTTGAGCCACTGGCACAATGAAAGGGTAACTTCCATCCCTGTTTCAGGTTCCTTGCAGGAGGCAGTAGGTTTTCCACAAGGACTTTTCTGTGCTTCATTTCCCCTTCTTTCCTGACAAATGCCTCTGTCCCTGTCGATATGGCAAACACGGCAGTAACATGAGGCTGCTACTGCCATTCTTCACAGTAGGGCTGGTTTTCTTTGGGTGACGTGCTATGTTGGGTTTTGTGCCAAACGTGTTACTTTGCATTTGGGCCAAAAAGTTCCATTTTAGTTTTGTCTAGCCACACAACATTTTGCCACATGTTTGAAGTATGACTTTAATGCTTTGTTGCTGTTTTTTCCAGCAATGGCTTCCTTCTTGTGCTTCAGTGATACATGCCAGATCTGTGGACTGTTTGGTATATTGTTGTCACATACACGCTTTGACCAGTCTTGGCCATAAAAGCCTGTAGCTCATTCAAAGTTGCCATTAGCCTCTTGTGAGGGTCTCTGATTACTCTCCCTCTTGTTTGGTCATTCAGTTTGCTGGGATGGCCTGATCTAGGCAGGGTCTTAGTGGTGCCATACACCTTCTGTTTCTTAATAATCATCTTGTTTGTTCTCCTGGTATAGTTAAGGTCTTTGAATCTTTTTATATCCATTGCCTGATCTGTTCCTTTGCACCATTTTTATCTTGGATTTATTTCGATAGCTCCTTGTTGTCCGTATTTGAGTCTGCTTTCTGCACTTCCCAGCGAAGGAGACCTACAGGAACAAAAATCATCAGCAAGCTGAAGGCTCAGTAGTTTGTTGTTATTTACAATTGCTGTTAGTAAGGGGTGTGTACACTTATCCAACCCATTTTTCTAGGTTTTCATTCGTACTTTTCGAAATGTTTGAGCATTTGTTTTTCATTTTGAGGCTCTGTTACAATGTCTTAAATAAAGGTAAAATACATTCTGATTTAATAGGTCTTAATTTCAGGCCAAAAAATGTTACTTTGGAAAGGATATGCAGACTTTCTAAGGGCACTGTATGCCAATTTTCCAATAGACAGCTCTCAAGTTAAACCTCCACAAGGCTGAGCTCTAAAATCCAGTTTTCCAGGATCTCTTCCTGCGTGCGGGGTTTAATTTGGCCAGGAACAGGAAAACCTGTTCTCTTTGACTTTAATGCATCTTGAATTTTATTTATTAGGTTTTATTCCTACTGTCGGTGAACATATGAGCCTTTGAATAAAGTGTAAAAGGATCCAGTCTGTTGGATAATATTAGTCTGAGTCTGGGCTTCTCTCACAGAGCAGAAAGTAGAAATAAAATAATAGAATCTGTTGAAATATACACCATGCCACCCAATAACCACTTAACTCTACCTGACCAGAAAAAAAAGGTTTCTGTAATCTTTACTCAGCTGCTGTTACCATTAGTTGCATCATCAATAAAGACCAGTGAATCAGGTAGAGAGCTGGCCATGCACGGTCAAGCCAGGCCACATGATACAGATGAGGTGTCGTTTGCAGCATCTACAGGTACTTTGGCTTGGTAAAGATTTATCTTGGTCTCCTTTGAGATTCCTCATCCACCTTTAATCTAAGCAATATCTAAAGTCGAGACTGGACCTTATCCGTCGAAACACTACAGCAGGTAATTGGAAGTTTCTGTGCTGTGCCACTTGGCATTGTAGCGCCGAACTTTTTCTCCACTAGAAGGCGCTGTGGGGCTATCGGAAAATACACATTTGTATTGTTTTCAGTTTTGTGAAGCTGCCTGTTTAAGAGACGAGGTATTTAATTAGGCTTGATAGCTGTCAGTCCTCACTTACAAAACAGGTGTTAACAATGTTATTGTGCCTACTTTGAATGGCTATCCTTATGATGGCTTCATTTTACCACCTCTTAATTATGTAGCTGTATTGACTAAATTATTATATTTAACAAGTTATATTTATTATTTATTGGATTATTCTGTCACATGTATGCTGCAGAAAGAATAAAATGTTATGTAAACTATCAAAACTACTTAAACTCCATTTGCATTCGGTGGATATCACCACCTTAAACAAGTGACCTAGGTAGTTTAATCCATGCTAAGTGCTGTTATAATGTAAATTAAACCACCCATATGTAGAGTTGAAATTAATTTGCTCGCATTCCTTTAAAGCAGGATAGCAATCTTCAGGTTTCACACTATATCTTTAGCTCAATATCTATTCACACATACTGCTTTGGTTGAGCCAACTGAATTTGTTTTGAAACCCCACTGTGTTGCAACTTCTTGGATTACAGTGGCATTGCTGTAATATGTAAGTTAACTCAGTGGTTGTTTAAAAAAAGGAAATCTTGATTTCTACATAAAGGGGAAGTCTTTTTCTCTTTATGATTTTTAGTGCTGTTGGCCCTTCAATGTCTTCTCTCTCGTCCGTCTTCTTCCACACTGGTTGGACTTGATAAAGCTCTGCCAGGCAGGTCTTCAAGGAAAGCACAGGCACCAGTCTGTGGTAATGTACGTCGGGCTCCACGTGTGCCAGCTCAAAACAATGGATCTGTGTGCCCTTGAGGAACCACATTAAAGATCTGTGGGTGCCGGTGGTGTTCTGCATTCTTACCACGCTTTGACAAGAGCACCTTCAATGCAGGGTTTCTGATGGGCACAAAGAGGAGCCCAGATGTGTGGCGCTACAAGCCAGTGTACATGAACAAAAACATCAGCTGAAGGACTTTCACTTTCTCCCAGCAGGCACCGGGGCTTAGGATAGCTTCCTGCTGCCACACTTACCCGGTGACCTGCAATTTCCCAAGAAGTTTCCAAAAAAAGTAGAATGGTAACACTCTTAGCCAAAAGTGGGTACAAACATTTGTTGAAAATGAAGTAGGTGTTGATGCATATTGTAAAAAAATTGAATGCTAAGAAGCTGTAAGTAAAGGTGAAAGGACTGAAAAAGAGAAACACTAGGCCATGAGTAGTACTGTGAAGGCACAGTAATGGCTGCAGTAAAACGTTTTCGAAAAAGCTTGTGGTCCTCTCACCTGCCTTTCTCCTTTCACTCCTTGGGTGAACTGAAGAATTTAAGAAGCTGCAGTTTGTGTTGTATGGGAAAATCACAACTTCTCACGTGTATCTTAAACTGCATGGCCAAAACATTGCAATCACTCCTGAGGGGAAATAGATTCTTTCTAAACGTTCTGGTATGTGAGTAAATAACAAGCTTTCTGTTATTACACTGCTGTGGTCTATTTTTGTTGACATCAGAGATGTATCTCATCTGTTAGCCAAAGTAATAAAGATAAAGATTAGAAGAATAAAGAATAAAGATCATCCTGTATTGGGGAAGAATGTAGCATGTGCTGACATTCACGAATGCTGACACCACGCATTAGTTGTCTACAAACACAAAGGAGAGAAAGAAAACATGGGCAATGGGTTGTTCTGTGATGAAATCCTTCTAGATCAAGGTCCTTTGCACATCAAACTGTAGCAAATCCTGAGAACTAATCACGAACAAGTCCCATGCATTTCAACTTGAAAGGAAAGAAATCAGAAATGGAAAGAAAAGTTTTATTCCTCTGCATCTGAAATAGAGCTAATTAGTCTTTATCATTATATTTCCTAGGTGTTTATAATTATTTGCTTGAGTGGACAATGGTAACCACTTTTGCCAGATTTTAAATAATGAGTGCTGTAAAAACAGAATTGCTGCACTGCAGGGACATAGCATCAGAGTGGTGCACTACTTCTGCGCCTAACACCAACGCTACCTGAGGCCTCCCTGACCAATCTCACCCCTGCTAACCCAAGCACGGACAGTGGAGTTGTTACCATACTAAGTTTATATTCAATCCAGTGACCTTTGAGCTGTGAGACACGCCAGGCTCTCCAGTCAGAGCTTTGCAGAAGATGAGCAACCTCAGGAGGTGTTTTTTTTTCTTTAAGCATCTGTGAGCTTTTAATGAATATGTGCTCTTTGCCTGGTGGGTTTTCTTCTGCCATGCTGCACTTTAAGTCATCTGTGGGTGCTTTTGCATTCCTCATGAGATACAAAAGGCAATCAGACTTCCTCCTGTAAGTGTCAGGACATAGATGTTTGGACACGCACTGAATTAATCAGCTGCCATTTCACCTTTTGAGTCTTTTGTTTGCCCGTAAAGTATAAGGGTAAGTAAATGAATAAGTATTTAGAATGCTTCCATCTATCAAAACAGATCCACAGTCTCCTTAGTCTCCTTTTGATTTATAAAAATGACCAGAAATAGATCTAGAAATGAAACTGCCTGAACCTATTGATTAGGACTCTGGTCTTTCCATCAGAAGGACAAGGGTTAAACTCCCAGCTGGCAGGTACTGCTGCTACTGTATATCCTTGGAACCTCCCAGTGTCTTGATGTACTGTACATAAACCTTTTTTCTCAAGAGTAGCATATAGATAACTACACACGTAGAATGCTTTCAAAAGTGAGAGGACACAAAAATTACAATTAGCCTGAAATCCCTGTAACCTAAACTACCATTTTCACATCAACACTCCTTAAACTGAACAGTTTTAAAACTAAACATTTGGCTGCACCACAAAACTAAGTGCGCCAAAAAGCTCTGGCGTAACAAAAGTGAAGTTTACGTCACCAAGAACACCAGAGCAAGCCCTCCGTCTCACCCCAAGCTATCTCCTGCGGTTTTTATAAGTTCACTGTGCTTGCTGTGGAGGAAAACACGTTTGCTGGCTTTTGAGCTTTTGTAACATGGGGAGGGGGGTCTGGACATGTGCAAGATAAACCGGGGAGCTCCAGAGACATGTTGGCAGAGAGCAGCCCTCCAAGTGCTGGTGCTACTGTGTGCTCTCACTGGCGGCAAGCTGCCTGTTCCGACATCCAGTCGAAGTTTTACTTGTCGAACAATTTTGTCGCAGCCTTGAGAGCAATCGCTGTCAGGTGTTTTGTTTCAACCACAATTATTTTTTCCCTTGGCCGGCTGTGCCTCTGGCCTGCAGTCTTCTTCACAGTGGCTGGGCCGAGCGAAGAGGGGAAGCCTGCTGAGTTCCAGCACACAGCTGCTCTGTGTGCACGAGTTGCAGAAGTTGCCGATGTCACTGAAGGACAGGAAGCCTGTGCTCAGTAAATAGCAATGCTTTCCTATCTATTGCAGCCTTCCACTTCCTTCCTTTTTTTCATTCCCAAGTATGACAAAAAGTTTCAAAACCTTGAAACTGAATATTGCTCAAGAACACGTCGGACATCCACTTGCAACAGTCCCAGCTCATGTCCTAGTATTCTGGGGCATGTTCCGTTCGACTGTTTTGTTTCGACTGTGCCCACATGGGTGTTTAACTAAGAAGTGAAAGATTTCACATTTCCATTTCTACTATAAGCAAAGTTGTGTAACTCTTCGATCAACCCATGATTTTAACCTGAGTCCTTAAGTGAATATGCAGAAACGAATAGCAGTTACCAACCTATTTTTGCCCATTTGCTGTTTTGCCCATTTGTTCCTGTTATCTAAATGATACAAGAATTCCATCGAGCCATTTTCACAGAAATCTTTTTTTTTTCCAACTTAACTTCAGCAACATGGCCAGGGTGTTCCTCCAGAGCATGTGATTCTGTGAGAAGATGGGTTTAATCTAGTAGACTGTAGTAAGGAGGATGTATGTTCTTGGTGCAGAGCTGGAGCATTTAGGAGAGTGTGTGTATGTTCCAGATCTGTAGAACTACTGTATTTGTGCTCATTAATGATCATCAGTGTGCTTACTGTGTGTATTCATCATATATCTGTCTGTGTAAAGGATTATAGTATGTGTGTACTTATCACAGGCCTGTAATGTGTGTATATTTAATACAGTTTTGTAGTGTGTGTATTTATTACAGGCCTGTAGCATGGGTGTATTTATGATTGGTATGTAATGTGTATTTATGTGTTTCCATGTGTGTGTTTACAGTATGACAGGGCTGCAGTGTGTGCGTATTCATAACAGTGTGTCAGTGTGCATGCTTTTATGACAGGCCTGCAGTATGTGTGTATTTATGCCAGGGATGTAATTTGTCTTTATGACAGGTCTGCAGTGTGTGTGTTTATGACAGCGTGTCCGTGTGTGCATATTTCTGACAGTGCGTCAGTGTGCGTGTATTTATGACAGGGCTGCAGTGTGTGAGTGTCTTGTGTTTGATACAGAGCTGAGGTGAGCGTGGGTGGTGTGTATATGGCAGGGCTGGGGGAGCTGGTGTGGTTCTCATGGCTGAGCTCCGATCTGTGTGTCCTCTCTTTCCTCCAGTGCAGCTGAAGGAGGGATGTAGCAGAACTGCTCGAGTGTGCAGCAGGGCAGGAAGGGTGTGAGCACCCTGCGGTTTCCTCCCCAGTGGTATCTGCTGATCAAACCAAGCGGTGGAATGAGAGGTAAAGGGGTGTGTGAGCAAAAGAGGCTTTGCGGTCTGTAGCAACTTCTGCCTGTGCGAAAGCTAGCATACCATTTTTCTGGGGTAGCCATTTTTTTTATCAGAAGAACCATACCCTCGAACCAGAGCACTTGCATTTTTAGATGCAGTAAGTGCATGTATATATATATGGGTATAAATAGAGGTGGATATGTGAAGAAATGTAAATGCTTATAAACGGTTTTACTGTGCAATGATTGTTGCCATGGCTAATGTGTACAGGGGGGCCAACGTATTGAAAGGCACAAAAATGCAGTTTCTTTCGTGAATAGGAGAAAGGCAACGTTACCAGGTAAAAGAAAACAATCTTACAATTTTACTTCCATCTTGTCGTCTTTTGATTAAGTAATCGATAATGCCACATAAGGAAAAGGCGATATTATACTTCACCAGTATATCTTGAAATAGGACACTTTCGGCAAATAAGAGTCGCATACTGTATGAAGACGTATTGATTGTGTAACGGTACACAAGGATGTTTCAGCAGAGTTAAAAAAAAATGAGCAGGAATTTGTCATTCGCACCTGCAGACTTCCAGTTTCTAGAAATCCTTCTCTTGCTCCTCAAGCCCAGCCATCCTCCACTTGTCCCACTGCAGGGCCCACAATGCCTTGCAGGAGAGCCAGCTTCAGCTTGGAAGAGTGGTGTTCGCAGTGAAGTCACAGTGCTTCTCAGTGCAGCTCTGAAGTAGGTTAATTAATGGCCATCCAGAGAACAAAGCACTAGAAGGACATTTTATAATCCACGCACAGCCCAGGTCAATGTCTTGTGTTACTAGAAATGTTACATTTAATACAAGGGCACAAAGTACACCTGAAGAAGGCTCCACGGCCGAGACGTTGTGTTTTCTTTCTTCTTTTTTTTCAGCATGGAATAAACCTATTACTTGTTCCTTTGCAGCCTACGAATGCTGACGCAGCTACCCACCTGAACGTTTTAGACACAGGCATACATGGTATAGGAATACTTTTAAACACATAGACAAAATGTCCATTCTGACGTATAGCTGTTTGGCAATGTCACATACTCCTTCTAGTCAGTTGCACAAGAACTGAATCAGAGTCCAACAACAGTTTCTTTCTTAACACAAAGTAACTGTGCCTGACTGAATTCCACATGTGCCCCTCTCCATAAGCCAAAGAATACCCAGGTAACACTGTTCCCTGCTAACACTGATTTCAGTCCTTGGGAATCCAGGATTCAGGATAAGAATGTAGCGCTGGCTCAAACCAGAGATGTGTGGACTCTTCACTGGCAGATCTGATTGGAAACCTCCAATTCCCTTGGTTTCTCATGGCTTTCCACTGCCCAGAGAAAGGTTCATTGGCCTGCTTTTATAGCAGACGTGGCTATCAGGACATATCAGAAGCAACCAGCTCAAAAAGCCCTGCCTACAGGTTTCAGCATTAGGCTAAAGGCCCTTTTTGGTAACAGAAATCGTAGCAGTATTGTTCATCTCTCTTGGTGTCATGAAGTACAGATGTTTAGAAAATAAACAGCTGTCCTAATAAGCATGCTGGACACCAATCTAATTGTCTTACTACTTTTGACTAGCTACTGGAGTTTATTCAAGTTGGACGGTATTGAACCGAGACAGTATTCTGAATGTGGTGTATCATCATATCCCTATTTCTGAACAGAACGTTTTTTTATCTTCCTTATTTATCAAATACCAATTAGTTTATCCAAATAAAACCATAACTTTCATGTAAGGAAGTGGGGTTTATTCAGTTTTTACTTAATGTTTTTGCACTTTATAAAGAAAGACCCATTGTCCGTGGACAGACATTATTAACCTCTGCTACACAGAGCAAAAATGCACTGGCTCAAGCTGCGACCAACCTAGACCTGAAACAGGGCAACTAGCTACTGGTCACAGGAGCCGAGATAATCACATTTTGTTAGACATCTGTCTCATCCTTTGAAGAAAGTAAGCAATCGCAGTTAATGATCGATACATTTTTCTCTTTCAAAGGAAGGCTTGCCTGAGCTCCCCTAGCAGACAAAAAAAGCCAACTATCAGTAAGCAACGTTGAGCACGCTTCTAGTGGCGAGCTGGAAGCGCCTTTAAAATACGATGTGGTTTTTGGATAACTTGAGAGAAAGAACGAACAAACAACAGGAACGAAAACAGTGGTTTTCTTCTGACCCCGCTCTGCGAACCTTTCATGATCTTGGCAGTTCATGTGACTTGGTTTCCGCTGCCTGCCTGCTTCCGCAGATACTAATTTAATCCTTGCAGAAAAATCAAGCAGCCGTAGCCCAGCTTTGATAGTGAACTTATACTACGGCGGACAGAGGTGTGCAAGCAGCAGCTGAAGTCAGAGGCACCATGGTAGCGCGACGATCTGCCAGGGACATAAAAGGAGGTTAAAGCGATCCACCCACGTAAGTGCAAGCAATGAGTAGTAACGATAATGACAATTCTGAAGCTTTTGCTCTTCGCGGAGCGCGCTTGTTGCTTCGCGCTGCGGTGTTGACCGACTCAATTATTTGAGGAATTTGCATGTCAACTCACGAGCCGCGACCGCTGCGCGAGTTTTGCAAGACCGCCTGGGGCCAAAGTCTCTTCGGTTCAATCGTAGAAATCGTAGCCTTAACAAGATCTGTTTTAATTAAGCAGGACCGGCTACGAGCTATCGTTTAGATAACGATTGCTTTTGCATGTGTTTTTCTTTTTATTTTAAATATTGTCATGAGAAAGATACTCATGGGTGTTATTCCAGAAATGAATGAACAAAGGATGGTTCGCTTCTGTGGAGCGCACACTTTGTAAGGAAACCTGGCCTGAGAGAAATGTGGTTATAACGGTTGTTTCTGTAGCTAGCAATACTAGCAGTGGAGGTAATCAGAGGTTTCTGTGTTCACAAAGCATGACTAATTCATAGAGTGCCCGACCTAACTGTTTCAAAGTAAAGCTTCAAAGGACGGGCCAGGGAAAAAAATTAAAATAATTTAACATCGTGGAGCCATTTAGAAAGTGCTTGCACTTTTAATATGATTAACAACTGCTTACAGCGTCTTTTCTTCTGTAAAAAACACTGCTCTTTCGACAGGCAGTCCCTCACACACAGGACGCTTACTTTTTCGATTCAATGGTGGAAACGTCTTTATCTTGATCAGTCATTTCTGCATAGCTTTTAATTGTGGTTGAAAAAAATGTGGAAGGTTAGCAGAAAAAAATCACTTGCAAGAATACAAGAGAACCTTGCTTTGGCTGGCTGAAGCGAGGCACTGTCAGAATGACATTATCAGGCACCGAGACTAAAGGCCATCATTTTAAAGACTAAGTCAAGACTAAAGGCCGTCCATTTAAAGACTAAGTCAAGACTAAAGGCCATCATTTTAAAGACTAAGTCAAGACTAAAGGCCATCATTTTAAAGACTAAGTCAAGACTAAAGGCCGTCCATTTAAAGACTAAAACAAGACTAAAGGCCATCAATTTAAAGACTAAGACAACACTAAAGCCAGTTGCAGCCAGTGAAACGTCAGATTCTCAAGCTGAATCGTTTTCTTCCACATGAAATCTGTTTTGAAAATGGTGAAATGGCATCTTCATTCTCTTGATTTTGTTACAGAAAGACAAAAATGTCCTTAGAATAAGTTATATGAGCTTGGCTAGTCAGCTGGGGGTCTTGAGTACAATAATTAACATTAATTGGCTCAGTTTGAAATATTTCAGATTCTCACAAGAGTATTTTATTTACCCAAATAAATAATTGACTCAACTACATTGGGTGCGTCTTCTGATTTTTTGCGATTTTGTTTTCTTTTGTGTGCACTTTGTTTTCTTGGCTTCATCAGTTGCGGAAATTGTAATTTGCATCTCTTTCTGTATTGTAATTTGTGCTCTTTATGAATTGGAGACCTCTTTGAGATTGTCCAACAACCAAGTAGAAGAAAGACTAGTATTATTATTCTTTGGTTTCATCCTTGCAATTCTAGATAAAGAAATATAATATGCAAAACATATTTGAACAATCCTTTTACTTTTTCAAGCAGTCGGGAAATCCAGAGCCAAGCTGAAACAAAGACTTGAAGCCTGACCTTTGCAGAACGTAGACTGTAATTCTGCGAAATAGTCAGTTCTTTCACAGGGGCTTACACATGTACCATACACCACCAGCAGGGGTCACTGGGGGCACCTGCAGCCTATGCCCCTTGGGCTGTGTGTGCATGGGATATCTTTGGGGTCCCGACAGCCTATAACTGAGATCCTCTACCAAATCACACCCTACTCCTCCCAGTGACTGGCTCCAGTGTACTCCAGTGACTGGTGTGCTACGGTACACCTCTTTCTACTCAGTCAGAAATACACAGTACCCCTAGTAAAAAAAGCCTTAAGTTACATTCACTCCATGATGACAGTTTAACACAAATCAATCCAACAAAGTCTGTAACACATTTGTGTGCACTCCACTGCTGTAACCAATAAAAGAGCCACTCAAAGAGTAGATCCAGTGGACCAGGCACAGTTTCCAGCTTGAGTTTTATTGTTAGCTCGGTGTTCTAAAATGGTGCTCAGAGCACGAGACTGCATGGGCTTTGATATCCTTGTTTTGCTGAGCAACAGCAACTCCTGGGAGCTGCCAGGCTCCAGCCTAATTTCAGCGCTGCCAGGTAGCGACATACCTCCCCTTCCATCAGTGCTCACTCTGGAGCAGCTGCGGTGTCACATGACGACTGGTTCTGGCACGTGGGCTGGAGACATGCCCACTGAGGTCCTTCTTCTTTCTTTGCAGAACAGAGGCTGTGATGTTCCATCAATCTGATCAACAATGGATGATCACAGACTGGGTGGGGGGATTGTAGTTGAGCGTTCAGAGACTTTTTAGAAGGTTGGGCCAAAGGACGATTCTGTTCATTAGCTATAAGGTAGAATAAGAGAAAGTAAAGAGCTGTTTACCACTCTGATAATGCGAACTGATAATTAATGTCATAAAGCTGGAGCAGGAAAGCGATCTCCAAGCATTTGGGTATCCCAATGTCAGCTCTTGTGCCCATTATCAGTAAGGACAAGATACATGGTGCTGCCATTAGGCTCCCTTACAGTCAGGAAGAAAGAAGGTGCTTTAAGAACAAGCTAATTGTAAGATATTTAAGAGCTGTGCTGAGACTGACAGCCAAAGACATTCAAAGTGAAATGACAGCAAGTTGGATCAGGGGGATCCCATTTCAACCACAGAGTGAGTATTGCGTGTTAAAGATCTCAATGTTCATAGGCCAAGGAAAAAAGACATTCTTGGGAACACTTCAGAATGACAGTCCTTTCAAGGCAGCAAAATGGCATCTAAGTGATGGATATGATGTCTTGTCAAATGGTTTGTCCAGTGATGCACCAAGGACGTTTAGGTCTCTTTTAAGCACCAGCACCTGAAAAGCGGGAAGAAGCAGTTAGGTTGGTACAAATAGCCTAGTATGAGTTGTTAACAAATTGCTTAAAGCTAATCTGGACTGAAAACCAATAGACACCACATGCCCTACAGAGCCCTGATGCACATGGTTAGATGGGTATCATAGCATACATTGCCAAAAACACTGGTCCAGCATCTGAAACTATCTGTGGCAAAAGTTGGTTTAAAGCTCAACTAGATGTTTCAAACACATTCAAATCTACTTTTGAATGGTTCAAGAACAATGAAATTGAGGTTTTTTTAATCACCCAGTAAAAAAAATCTCAGTCTGAATCTGATTGCAAATTGCAGTTTTTGCACTAGAGAAGTTGCTCAAAATTTTAACAAAGTGTAACAACTTGGCACTGAAGAACTTTCAAAAACATCACTCCACAGGTTTTTTTAATAAATATCCTAATTGTTGTAATGTTTTTAATATAGTATTAGGATTATCTTTGTTTTCTTTGTCAGGACAAAAACAAAGTCTTTTGTTTCCTTATTTACAAAGACTAAATACTTGCAAAAATAGTTTGTTTAAGTTTAAGTTTAAGACATTTATAAACCTTACACCGTATATATGCATTGGAGTATAAATTGAGCTATGTAAACCTCTCACCAAAACATCTAGAAATATGTCTATAACTTTTATGTCACATCTGTTTCAAAACATCCAAAACAGAGTACTGTGTTTTCAGCATGGTATTTACACCAGACAGGCTATAGAGTTATTCCACGGGGTTCTCCGTCTCAGAAATATAAATGGAGAGCAACTGCAAGGGATCTTCAACTCCCTGTCAGAGTTAAATGGAAAAAACAAAGCTCAGCACTCAGTCAGGTAGAAAGAGGAACTGAGAAGTGGGACACCCATGTATTTTCAGCCCAGGCTAGATGGGTTAGAGTAGAGGTATGGCAGTAATGAATCTGCAATATTTAACACAAAAAGAACAAGCCCATATTTGGATATTTTTCAGCCTTTGCAGCTCCAGATTGTGTCAGATTTTGATTTTCCTGCAAAAAGGAATATTTGAACTCATTAGCACAACACTTCAAGATAAATGTTGCCTTCGGCTGACAATAGGAGAAGCACATTTCCAAAAGCTGTTTCTGCATTTTTGCTGGAATTGATTACATACATTACATATAAAGATGTAGCATTGTAATACATCATATATTTATGAAGCAATACAGAGAAACAGAATTATATTATGATTCTTACTGTTTTTAATTTCAGTTCGAACTGGTGTCAGCAAGAATGTGACGTTTACAAAATACAGATAAATTTTACAGATAAATTAGCTTCATATGGCACTGCTGGTGTCTTTACAGAGATCTGAACCCAGTGTGGAAGAAGTGCTTCCATATAATTAATTATTAAATTCATCACAGCACTAGTACTAGATGGCAGTTCAAAGTTACATTATTAAAATTAATGTTCCTCTCAGTGCGAAAAAAATAAATTTCTTGAGTGCACTCTGTTATATAGTATATAGAGCGTATTTTTAAAATGCAGCAAAATGAGCACTGAAAGATGTTTACATTAAATGTAATTTAAGAAAAATGCTGATTTTTTTTTGTGTCAGCACATGAAAGATATTAAAAGCTTTTTTCTTCTGTCCAGCTTTGGTAGAAAAGGGAATGTGAGGTGTTTCAATGTACTTGAATAACTAAGATAAAAAATGAAAAATACAGGTGCAGACATGCAAATGAAAGTAGAAAATAGAAGTGTTTGATCAGATCCATTTTAACATTTTTAGATTAAAATATTTTTTTTCTGTGCAATACAAAATTGTGTCATATATATATAATATATTTGTATTGTAAGTTATATCCTGATAGTTGTTAAAAACTGTTTTTTTTTTCCAAATTCCCAGACATGATTTGAATAGCAGTAGTCTTGAACAATAATGAATCGGATTTTCCATTGTGGGCACATTTCACAGTTTTCACATTTCACATTTAATTCTGATCCATCTGCTACTGTATGTGAAGGGCAGATAGCCCCCAGGGAAAGTTAGGTCCAGACTTGTATCAGGTTCTATATTTATGGCTGACAGGAAAGATTTTTAACTTTAAAAGTAATACTTAAGTGTTAAACAAAAAGCTTTATTGAAAAAAAAAACAATACACTTTAACAAACATTTTACCAATATCAGTTGCTCTTGTTTTATGCAGTCTGTGGTGTACATTACAATCTGTTACTTTACTGAAAGTAATAAAATAGATTACTTTCAGTATTCCAGGTGGAATTTTAGTTTGGTAGAATTTGTACATTTTATTTTTTCTTGAATTTAGTTACATTTCTCAATGCAATATTTCTCAAGGGGATCAGTTTTTCCTCTTAACATGTACTAAAGCTATAGAAATAAAAATGTGCAGTGCCTCAACTGTAATTGTTTACAGATTGTTTTGTTCAAGTATTATTCAGTTTCTACATAAGGAAATTTACATAAGGTATTTACTTAAGGAAATACTTTTAATCTTATCTGGGGTTGATAAGCTTATTTATATAGTTCCTTTTTATGCAATCTTTTTTTTTTTCATAAAAGTGGATGATTCTAGTAAAGTTGTCACTCTGCTGTAGGTAACATTAAGGCTTTCCATATACTACGTACAGCCACATAGTGACAGAAATATATTTGCAATTAAAATGCATAATGTACGGTGTTAGTGAAATGTTTGTACAGAATTAAAGAAAAATGTTTTACTTCAAGCTGAATTTCTCATTACTTGGATGGTGTATATGTGCAGCTGATGAAAAAAAATTGCTCTCGGCCCCTGTATTTCCCACTTAAACATGTTGAGTATCATAAAGTATTAAAAGCAAAACATTTTGGAAAAAGTAGTCTATTTTCATTCATTACGTGCTAAGTTTCACTTGACATATGCATGCATTTTTAAAGCAGCAAATAATACAGTAATTTTGGTAACGTTTGCCAAATTTACACGTTCATTTTAAAACTACAGGAATGCAGCACAGTTTTCATGCACGTAATGCTGTTACAGAAGACAATGAACAGCCCTGAGACCTATTTAGAGACACTGATCTTTATTATAACATGCAGACTCTGGTAGGCTACTTACTTCATTATGTAAAACTCTGTATTAGGCTAGCAAATAACTAGTTCAGGTGGGTAACTGCGTCAGCATGTGTAGGCTGCAAAGGAAAAAAAGAAAGAGATTTATTCCATGCTGAAAAGAGAAGAAAAAAAACACAACTTTTCGGCCGTGGAAGCTGACACGCCTCAGAAGCCCTCACACCTGAAGGCTCCATGGCCAAAATGTTGTGTTTTCTTTCTGCTCTTTTCAGCATGGAATAAACCTATTATTTGTTCCTTAGCAAATAACTAGGCAAACACTCATCCTTACATCACAGCACACTAAGCTAAATATTGCTGATACAGCATTCCTTTTTTATTTCGACAGCATCTCTGTACCTGCATGTAAGGAGCAGCATTCTTCTGTAAGATAAATTATCTTTAACTTTCCTTGTAAACCTTCAGTTGCTTCTGATAAATTCTGTGTGCCTTGTTTTACAGTGAGGAGTTTATAGATCTTACTTAGTGATCATATTCTGAGAGTCAGCTAGCAGCCCTTTCATCCAAATGATTAAAAAAAAAATTATTGAGTGCCTCAGTGGATAGAAACGTTTTGTTAGTCAGGCATAAGTTATTCTGCATCAGTGGAATATGCTGTATAATGTAATGACTCATATATAGGAGTCTGAAAGTTTTCCATATTAACATTCCCCATATCTTCAGTTCATATTTTCCTGGATTCACATTTTGTTACCCTGCATAAAATACTTAATTCCAGTCACTTCAGTAAAGGCACTGCTGTATACAGGGCTCTCCGTGTGAGTGTAATTTATTTTAAATTGAATTATCTGGTAAGATAAACAAATAGAAAACAATAACTTTACGACTTTCTATTGTAATTTTGTTAACACTTTGTTAGGACTTCATAAAGTGTTAATTCCTCTGTGTTACCGAACCTTTCCATAAAGTTTTTGCTTTTCATGTCAAACAAGGGCATAGACAGATGAGAACAACAGTAAGATTAGCTCGGTGCTGAGGAAGGACATTCTATTTAAGGAGTGCATTAGCAAAAAGAATCATCCTGAAGTGACTGGAATGCTGAGAAGAACTCAAAGTCCCATCACCCTGCCTACTAGATTGTTCTGTTGGTGTGGGTGCCTATGCACCAGTTCTTAACAGGCTTCCTCAGTTCCTTTTGTAATGTTCTGGAGTGCAATCAGAAATCTCTCTCTGTGTCCTTCCTCAGATTTCTCTCCCTCTGCATCTTCACTCAGAGCTCTTTCTCTGTATGTCCTCACTCAGAGCTCTCTCTCAAATTCACAGAGCTTTATTGGCATGATGAGTAAATTACTGTATCACTAAGAAGGAGGAATTAACAGACATCATATAAAACATAATGATGAGACTTTATTACTATGCTCACTGTCTGCCCCCCAGGCTATGACAGGAGATCACATACTGGGCTGCCAGCTCTATTGAATTACCAGCTTTCTGTGTCCTCACTCAGAGCTCTCTCTTTCTATCCACAGTGATGGTTCTAAGATGCCGGTTCTGCACTACATACTCTGCCTGCTGTGTCTCACTCTCGGTCAACACTGGAACATACTGACCTCAGCTTCCATTTATCCCCATCATGTCTGCTGCAAACTGGTATGTACCTAGCCACCTTCTCAGGAGGCACTACGTTCTGGGTAAAGTATGATAGTGGCTGAAAAGTGATGGGTCAATCCTCATATATATGTACTGAATTCAAGAGAAAGTTGCAGAGGTTTTGTATCTGTGATCAATGGGGTTTGTGTCTGTGATAGTGACTTCTGTTATTTCAAACAGAACAATGTAATGTAAAGTGTGGTGGCACAGTGGTTAGCATTTTTGCCTCACAACGGTGGGGTCCCTGGTGTGACTTTGTGTGTTTGGGTCTGTGTGTGCTCTGGTATCCTGTCCAGTGTGTCCAGTTACTCGATAGGATAGGCTCTGGATCCCCTGCAACCCTATGCTGGATAAAGCAATTAGAAAAAGAATGGATGGATTTCATAATGTGTAGGATTACAATGCATAATAAGAACAGCCAAGTTTATCACTTTAATTCGTAGGAGGGACATTTTTGGAATGTATCCAGCAGCCATTTCACCCTGCAACTCACAACTGGCAACCCACTGAAGCTCAGCAGGTGGCAGCCTGGTCAGTACCTGGAAAACTAAGGTTGCTGCCGGAAGAGGTGTTAGTGGGGACAGCAGGGGGCACTCACCCTGCGGTCTGTGGGGGTCCGAATGCCCCAGTATAGTTACGGGGACACTATACTGTAAAAAAAGGCGCCATCCTTCGGATGAGACGTAAAACCGAGGTCCTGACTCTCTGTGGTCATTAAAAATCCTAGGGCATTTCTCGAAAAGACTAGGGGTGTAACCCCGGCATCCTGGCCCAAATTTCCCATTAGCCTTTACCAATCATGGCCTCCTAATAATCCCCATCTCTGAATTGGCTTCATTACTCTGCTCTCCTCCCCACTGATAGCTGATGTGTGGTGAGCGTACTGGCGAACTATGGCTGTCGTCACATCATCCAGGTAGGGCTGCACATTGGTGGTGGTGGAGGAGAGTCCCCATTACCTGTAAAGCGACTTTGAGTGGAGCGTCCAGAAAAGTGCTATATAAGTGTAAGCAATTATTAATTATTATTATTATTATTATTATTATTATTATTATTAAAGAACATCATTAGTGCTTCAACAAGGCTCATTCAGTAAATAACTTCCTCTCAGGATACAGGAGATCCTTTTTAAGCTGATTTAATGTACTGTACTTTACAGGAATAGCTGGGACTGGATGGGAAGGTAGTACCAGCAGTGTAATAAGAATTAGGTGGCTTGATGATGTGAATCCTAACCCTTTTGAGCTTGTACAGGTTTTGGAGTGGCATGTCAGGCGATATAATAACTGTCCGTTCCAAATTGGAGCCGAACATACAATTGACAATTGCAAATTTGAAAGAAAGAAGAAAACTAACTATACTCATTAAGGTCATTTCATTTTTTTCTGAAGTGTGACAAGCTCTGCATTTATGCTGCAAGGTTTGTAGTGCCTCATTATATTATCAGTGGCAGTGGCACATTGCAAACTGTAGTGAGAAGTATAAAATGTTCAATTTCTTGTTTTCTTTTTATTTACTTATTGGGTTTCTGAATATTGATTAATTAAACATGCTTGCAACAAAACTAGCCAAACGTCTTAAAGGGCAGCCAGGGGGAATTGTCTGAGGGGAACTGAATAAAAACTCTGAAGCCCACTGCTGAAGATTTGTGCATTGTACCTTGTGCAAAGTCAGGAATCTAACTGAAAACAAAATCAGAGAAGCTCGGAGGTCTCAGATGAGTGTAGGATGCCTCTAGAAAATGGAGAAATGTGAACAATGAAATGTTAACAAAAGAGATTCAAAGGCACTTCATGACAACAGGAGGAACAGAAAAGAAGAATGAAGTGGGGAAATGTCCTAAAGCAGTAGCCTCCTACACAGTCCTACACAGACTAAGGCTCGTTGCAGTTTGGCCTTTCGTTTAGTTTTGTAACTTTAGGAATAAATATGTAAGGAGAAATTAATTGATCATAAGATACAGGCAGATCCAATGTTTGAAGCTAGAGCATATTTTTAAACCAAGATCAGTTTCTGCCTTAACCAGATGAAAAAGTGTAGGAGTCTGCCTACGTGTTTTCGTGTGTGCAGTCACGGGGTTCCTATTTGCCAGACAAGAGGTAACAAAAATCACAATATTGGCGTTTCCAAGGCGGGTGGGTATGACAAATAAAAGGCAAACCTATTTTTTTTTGTTTAAACAATAATTGGCTTTATGAATCCAGTTGATAACGGCAGATAAAACTCACACTTTCCTGAAATACAAGATGCGTTTGTGACCCTCATATATGCAAATTAAAGATAAAATCCTGAGATTCTGACACCACTGGGCTTGTTTAATCCTTCAACTCTGGTCACGCACTGCTTTATGGGACACAGAGACAGGTGTTCTATTCCTCGCTTTCAGAAAGTGAGTTAATGTGCTTTACCCACACCATCAACCAGCTATTATGAACGAATACACAATAGAAGCCAAAGAAGAGCACAGAGTGTGAAGACGTGAGACCCTAGCTATAGGTAATGAGATTAAAGCAGGCAAAGGCAGCTTCTACAGAGGTGTGAAACCAGAGAGGGGTGCTCTCCAGGCCAGGGCTCTCTTCTAAACGTAGAGTTGTGGTGTGAAAACTGCTCTAGGTGTTAGCATTTACCAGAACGTTGTCGCGTGATGTGTCTTAATAAACGGGAAGAGACACAGCTAACCACAGCAGCACCCTTGCAAATGTGAGAATAAATACATGCCTAAATTTAATTATAGAAAACTGTTAGAAAGTTTCAGCAGAGGTTATAAATGACAAATTATCACGACATTTTACTTTGTTGTTTTGCATCCTTGACAGTACACTACAAGTGGTTACAAATGTATTCATACCCCTGGTACAATGACAACACGGTAACTGGAAGTTTTGGTGTGAGAAAAAACGCAAATGTTGAGGGAACAAAACCTGATTAAAAAAATGACTTTGAGAAAAAAATGTTGTATGCTGTAAAAACATATCTGATCACAATAATTGCCCTTGTTTTCCAAATACACAATGTTCCAAATTATTCAAAGGCATATAATCAGTACCAGGTAAATAATCAGTACCATGTCGATGCTCATTATTTTTGATAAAATAGGTGCTTTTCAGTGGTCTTTTAATAAGTTCTCAGTAGGGAGTGTTAACCATTTAGATCTGGTGGTTGTGACAACCAATCAAGAAGACGGATCTTATCCTCCCTTAACATTTAGGCTATAGGTTTGGAGGTGTGCTTCAGTAAATACTGAAAACATCAGTTCAACTAAGCTTCAGCTTCTTAGCAGAGGGAACCAGGTGTTTGGATACAACCTGATACACTTTAGAATTCACAATCAATTCTGACAAGGTGGCCAGGACCAGATGGATGAAAAACAGGCCCATCCCCAAACTACAAAGAAATTACGTTTCTGTGTAAAACATACCACTGATGAATCTGTCCAAAAACTCAGTTGGTGCTTCATTGTTTCATCCAACGACGGCAAAATATTCCTCCCCATTTCACTTGGGAATAAAGTCTTCTCATCAGCAATATCCCCTTAACCTTAAACTTCTAGATGATGGGCCCACAGTTAAACGTGAGATGTCTTGTGGATTTCTGATAGTCGTCACTCAATCTTGTTTCTCAGATCTTTGGCCAGTTCTCTGACTTTCCCCAAGGTGACGCAATTATGAGTGTTTTGCTTCTGTATTCGGCCTCCTTTCATACCAATTGGCAATCAAGAGACTACCAGAAGCTTCTCTTAATGTTTTGAAGTTTTGTGAAACTTAAGTAACTCAAAATATATATTTTTAATTAGCCTTTTAAAAGGGCTGAATTTGCTGCATTTCTTTAGGAGAAATATGCATGTAAACACTTCAAGTTGTCTATCAAAAAAATGTAATTTTGCTAAAACCATCTTTTAGTTGCATTGCACAATCATGGACATAAAAAACTACACCAGCATCCAAAGAATTAGCATGACTTAAGCACTATTATAGAACTTGTTGTAATAAAAATAATTATAAACCTTAATTAGGATTATTGGGTTTGGGGAAATTAATACATTTCACTGGTCAATTGATTTGTATTTGCATGTGATATTGGTCATATCAGCTCTGTTAACATCACAAGGTGTATTTTAGAAACTTTCTGAGTTTTCAAAAATTTCCCATTGTGAACATTTTTGCAGTTAGAGAGAACAATTTGGTTTACTTTCTTAGCTACAGTGTGATCATTTTTTCTGTGCCCGACTTTGTTGTGGTTTCTTTTGATACAGTTTACTATTATATTTCTCACCAAAGCAAATGAACTGTTATTTTTCTAGTTTTGATAACTGTATTTTAATCTTGTAAGAAATGGCTCTGTAACCCTTCTGTCTCTGATCAGGTGCAGCGGACCGCGGTGTGCAGTGGCTGTCAGTCGTCAGGTGTACCCCTAGACCTTCCAGAGAACATCGAGGAGCTTCGGTTGAACGACAACCACATCAGTGTGCTGAGGAACAACACACTGACGCGTTACACTCACCTCAAGATCCTGAGCTGCGCCGGAAGCAGTTTGGAGGCTGTTGAGCCAGGAGTCTTCACCAGTGCTTCTCGCATAGAAAACCTCAACTTTGCCAAAAACAACCTTCGTTCAGGCTTCCAGCAGACAGGCCAAGCTCTCCGGCTCTTGTCTGGATTGAGAATCTTGGATCTTACTCAGAATGGTCTGACTGAAGACATGGCATCTTTCCTTCTACAAAATCTAACCTCACTTGAGTACCTGTCCCTCTCCAGAAACCTCCTTCTGAGGCTTGACCAGTCCATATTCAGCAGCCTTCATCAGCTGCGAGAGTTGAACCTGGAGAGGAACATGCTTTTTGAGATCGAGGACGGAGCCTTCCACAGCTTGCAGAAGCTGCAGAGGCTCAACATGGCCTTCAACCTCCTGCCTTGCATTGCCAACTTCGGGCTCACGCAGCTAGTGGTGCTGAATGTCAGCCACAATTCCATTGAGTGGTTCATTTCCATCCCAGACATGGATGAAATCTTCCAACTGGAGACTTTAGACCTTTCGGATAACAAGTTGTTTTTCTTCCCTTTTCTTCCAAACCGCAGTCGCCTTCGGAATTTGATGCTGTCCAACAATATGTTGAGTTTTTATGAACACCTCACAAACAATAACTCTCTAGACTGGCCCACCACTGTTCAGTTTTATAATTTGAACAGCAATGTCACTAATGTTACCACAGCCAAGCTGTGGGATGAAAGCCTTTATAGCGTAACCTCATCACTGGACTTGCTGGACTTGAGCCGAAACCAAGTGCGGTACCTGCCCCCCGGTTTCTTGAATAAAATGCCTTCTTTGTCAAGGCTTAGGCTAGGAAAGAACTGTTTGGAATCCTGGGATTTAACTTCTGAGGAGATCCCAGCTTCTCTTTATGAGCTGGACCTAAGCAACAACTTGTTGACAGAGCTCCGTGCCAACCAAAGTTTCCTGCATGTGCTGCCCAACCTGACACACCTCAACCTCAGCTCTAACCATTTACAAAGAATCCCTCCCAGGGTGTTTACTGGTCTGCACAGCCTCACCACTGTGGACCTCAGTTATAATAAAGTTGGCATCTGCTCCATGGAGAAAGAGAGCACAGACTACTCCGACTGTGCTGTGTGGAGAAATCTCAGTTCGCTGCGCCATCTCTACTTGTTAGAGTGTGACTTGCAAAAGATCCCGCCATGGGCTTTTCAGAAGACGCCAATAACACATTTGGAGCTTTCAAACAACCCAGAATTCCTACTTGAACAGGATACTTTGTTAGAGCTCAGTACAACTGTGCAACATTTGGGCCTTGGAAACACCAAGATGAAACATCTTGACTTCACCCCATGCAGAAACCTAAGGTCCTTAGATATATCCAGAAATGTCCTGAATCACCTCCCAGACTCCATACTGAGACTCAGTCTTAAGTGGTTGAACTTGAGAGACAACAAGTTGTCCACAATCCCTGTTGACCAGGCAAGAACATTAAGCCACACAGTACAGACTCTTCTCCTTGGTGGGAACCCCTTCAACTGCTGCCATCTGGCCTGGTGGACTATATTTAAGGAAACAGGGGGCATAAACATTGAGGACAGGACAGAGGTGTCATGCCTTCATTCCACACCACAGATACACAAGGTGGAACACCTTGACCCTCACATGTGTGGAAATAACAGTGAAGAACCCACTTGGGTATACATCCTGCTTTTTCTCCCAGTGTGCCTCTCTCTCCTGGGCATCTGCACTGTCTTTTATCTCTCCTTCAAGCCCACATTGCTGCCCAAGGTGATCAAGGAGAGGTGCTGGAGACCCACGCCGTATTAGCATTAAATACCTGCCGCTGCTTATGAGAGAAATAAATAAAAGTTATAGTTCCCCATAAAACCTTTGCCTGCTTTGAGTGTGTCTTCCATAACAGTGCGCTCAATTGAGAGCTACACTGCAGTGCAGACTGCCAGGCTGTTAGTGCTAAGACAAGATTCTGCTGAATCATACTTGGCTTAGCAGGAGAGCACTTAAATCCTCATTGCTTTGGTAAACAATAGAAAAGATGAAAACAGGACAGAATCGGAAATGTGACCACAGCAAAAACTGTACCTTTCTGCTGAAAACAGAAGCAGGAGTTAAAATGTGCAAATTCAAAAACAAAACCAATAAATGGATAACACATCATTAAAAAAAGTGGAAAATAACTGACTACACAAAAAAATTCTACACAAAAAATCACCTTCTTCGGCATTCCTAATCCACATCCTTATATTAAACCAAACCCTTGAGCCTAACATGAACTCTTCACACTAATTCAAAAAATATTACATCAGTATTCTAAAATCTATTTAGGATTTTTTTGTCCTGTTTTACTGCTGTCCTTTAAAATAATATGCATGGCAGATTCCCCCAAATACATCGGCAGATTTATTTCTGCACTAGGGGGTGGTAACTGCTGTTGGTCTTCGAAGTCTCAGAACACGGGAGTGCTTTCAATGCATTTCAAAGCAGCAGCGACTTTCAGATTGCTGATTCTGCTGTGGTTGGAACAGACCCCTGGGGTCATGGTGGTGTTGGGAGACACTGTGGGGAGATGTACTGTAGTTTCCAAACACAGTCACTGAAATAGAGGGCTGAAAGGAGAAGCCCAGCTCAGATCATGACCCCCCCCAACCTCCTGGCTGGCTGATCGGTCAGTATGCGGTTTTGATCAGGGAGCTGAGTGTGAGCGCTTGGTGTTGTGTGCTTGTAGAATGTGGTGCAATATGTGTCTTAAAGCAGCAGAGGAAACTAGAAATTTCCTGTTTTGCTGCCTTCTATGGCAACTGGCGAATTTCTTGGTTGTTTTTTTTTTTGTATCTCAGAAATGATTGTGGTGAGATTTTCCTTGAAGTTAACTTTCCCCAGCGTTCTGATACACAGCTGCACCCCAAGTCTGAATCTTTACCATTAAAGTTACCTCTCTGACCACAACAAAGTTAATTTGTGAAGAGCTGCAGAGAAACTTTAAGCAGAGCTTTGAGTGGAACAATGACTTGGTCCCAATTTCCATTTTCACATTAAACCAGAGTGTATTAATCAGAGGCAGAGACCAATTTTGCCACCGAAATTTATTTTTTTTACACTTGTCATATAGTCATTACATAAGTGTTTTGTTCAAGGAGGTTGGGGTTTGTACTGTAGAGACCATTTTTAATTAAAAAATCTGAGTCTCCAACAAACAAAAAAATCATTGCCTGATTTTAAAAATATATAGTAGAAAATTCCAATGGACAGTAACTCTTATCCACGAAAGTAGAGGTTTTAAGTGAAAGATTTTGAGATATTTTCTGGCTCTTTAAAATAAAGTGTTAAGGATGTGTTTGCTTTAACATTGAGGGAAATATCTCTTTACAAAAATAACCTTTTTGTGTTTTATTAAAAGGGTGTGAAGTTAACTTTTGTCTGAAATGGACCATCTGTGTAATAGAGCTTTTGTTGTATACTGTAAATTCAAAATGATTGTAAGCTGCAATATTCATGACTGGTAAAGTAATTTAAAGGACTTCAAGGGAAGTTAGAGGGACAAGATTTACAATGAACTCGTAAGACCTCATTTAGAATATTGTGATCAGTTTTAGTCATCATAATAGACTAAGACACTGAACGATTTCAAACAAGAGCATGCAACTGACATCCTGGTGTAAGGAGATGGTTATATACAGGCATATTAAGTGAGCTACTTGTAAATCTCTTCAGTCTAGAAGAGAGGCAATCATATCCAAGTACATACTATCCTAATGGGTACAAGGTAAGGTTACCCCAGCGGACTATGTCACCCTCAGTTGTGAAACAAGGGCACAGGATTATAATTTGAAAATAAAAGATGTTTGTAATTATTTTTCCACTACGTTGTGTGCATCTGGAACAGGCTTTCCACTCAAGTGGTTGAAGCCCAAACTTCGGGATGTGCCACAAGACTGAAGAAAATTTCAGACGCATTCAGCTCCCAAATAATTAAGATTGGAGCCAAAAGCCAAGACCAGAAGGCTACCTCTCATTTGCATATTTTCAGATCCTCTCATGTACATAGCACCCTACTAAATATTAGAATTTACACCTTACAAGAAGAGTGGTCAACCTTCAGCATCTACTATAGCTGTAAAATATGATCATTTCAATTACAAATCTAATTTCTTCTGATTTTCAGAGCTGTGGAGATGTGGCAAACCTCAGTGGTCTTCGTCAGCCGCTGTTTGATTCGGTTCAATTTTGATGTATTAGCCTGGTCTGTTGTTCCCTCTCGTGATGCATCAAAGACGTGTCCACCAGAAATCAAGCTCCTTACGAGTTATTTACATCAGCCTTATTTCTTTTATCAAAGCACTAAAACGCAATCCTCAGGAAGCATGGAACATACAGTATCTGGTGCTGGAGCATTCATACTGCTTTGGACTCATTCCTATGAAGTTTGCTTTTCTTTAATAATTATTCAGTCGTTGCATTATGAATATAAGAGAACTAACTGCCATTGCTTTTTTCATCATCTATTAAAATGCTTTCTTACACTCAGCTCTACAATTCATGAAAGAGCTAAGGATATGCAAGGGGATGTTACTTTATAAATTTATTGTTACTTTATATTTATATACAGAATATTTTACATATTTACGCTCAAGATCTATAAGGAGAATAACCTGTATTGCTTTATTTTTTATGGAACAATGTTAATGATGTCATTGATACTGTTATAAATGATAAGATATATAAAACAGCTATGAAAAATAGAAGAATCCCAAGTACTGTACCTCACAACATCTGTTTCAGAGGAAGTAGATTCCTTTGAGAAATGGGATACCTGAAGGAAGCATTTCACCTCGTTTTTTTATTGAAACTAGAGCTAATTTGAGTTCATCGTTAATTAAAAGTAACAAGACTCCATGCATTTGCACAAGAAATCACACCATGCAAAACAAAGATCTCCTATTAAATTTTTACTGCATTGGTATCAGTAACACATTCCTGTGAATCTAAGTGAAGTGCAGAGACAGGGCATGGAAGTTAAAGTAAGGCAAGAGAACAGAGTACTGAGCAGTGTTTGGGACTCTGGTATACCTCTTCTGCTCCTGCTCCTGCTCTGAATAATGGGCAGAAATGTGCCAGCATGGATGTGGCATCACTATAGGATCAAAGTTTAATTCATCACTGTCAAGACGGACTGTTTTTTCGAACAGCATAAAAAACCCTAAAACAGGTCGCTAGTGATGTTTAAAAAATTCACTGGCACATTTCCAATATTCCCAGAGGCAGTAGGAAAATCATGGGATGTTGCCGAGACTACAGTCGAGATCAAACAGCAAACGGCGATGGTGTGTAGTGTTGGATATTAAACACGGCCCATATCTTCCTGGAGGGCACAAGGTAGCAGGAGTTAATTTCTGTGTTCCTGAATCCACAGCTTTTTTTTTTGTCATGACTAGAAAATCATACCCCTTGATCCAGTAGTCCCACACTAAGATTCTTGCCCTCGTCTACTAAATACAATATATATACACTATATACAAGTGATCTCAGTAGTTTTGTAAAATCAGGCTGCTCAGTTTCCACCAAGGAAATTTTACCTAAAAGCGGGGCATTTTGCGATCGGCATAATGAGCACTAAACTAAAGCCACAATCCGTCAGTTACCCGCCACATGACACAGTCCCATGTGGCCACCCTCATCATCCACAATGACCAGCGCGAGGCATACCTCACCTGCTGCACACAGCCCGGTTGTGCGGATGCATTGTCCTGAGACCCGCTGCTCATTTCGTAACGAAAAACAATGCATCCCACGTAGGCAACGGGGTGCTTCTTCCTCGCCTGTCTGGAGCGGGGTATCACCCGTGCGAGGGTAGGGGTGTGCGCGGGCAGGCGTGGAGGTTAGAGGCCAGGAGCAGCGATCGGAAGCAATGTCTGCCTGCAGATTACCCAGCACGTCAGCAGGGAGTGTGCGCGCAAACCAGAACGTAACCAGAATACCGCTGTGGTGGTGCTCTGGGTCATGGCGGTTGGAACAGAGAAAAGAGAAACTGGATAACGTTTACAGAAGCCTGCCTTTGTAAGGACTTGTATACTGAAACCAAATTTCTACTGCTTGTTAAACGCCGTTACTTGCAAAGCAGCATCACTTTTTATCACTCAGTTTTGAGTCGACGTCAAACACAGGAAATAATATCTTTACAAACCATCGTTTTCGAGAGCTAACTTAAATAGCCACAAAGCTACCGGCTCACAAACACAGAGCAGCTGGTGTTCAAGTTTTCTCCACATTTGCACATCTGATTCGAAAATGGACACGTTATCAACAAACCTAACATTTACTTAACCTCTTTTTGTTTTATTTTTGCATAATGAACTGCTTTATGTAAAAAAAGGAATGCCAACACCAATAAGGGTGTAGTGAGAAAAAAGCTGCCAGCAATGGTTTGGTCTGTAAGCTTTAAAGTAGACATACTGACAAAACACAACCTTAATTTAATACACCCATCTATGTATATCTCCCCTGTTCACACAACATTTAATACTAATGTTTTGGTCTCTCTGGCCAAAGAAGCACAAGTTTCATCACATCTCAGTAGTTAGCAGTGACTTTGGCTCAGTCTTACCATTTTCTAATAAAACCCACCGTCCAATGGAACCAATCCATCTGTAGACTGAAAGCCATATACTGCTCATGTTCACTGGCTGAAGATACTGTAGGACAGATCGGGTCTTACTGTAATCAAATGCTACTCATACAAGGATGACCTGAAATGAGACTGAAATTAACAGAAATCAAAGAAATACTAGAGACCATAACTGTTCTAGCAAAGCCGTTTCTGTGCATGTTGAGTGTGCATGAATAGAGCAATAGCATTTGGGAAGTTATTTGTATTATTCATAGCCATTCTGTTCCCGAAGAAACAGAGTTCAAGTTACCAGATGCTTCTTGTTATCCATCCAGTGGACACTATCGCAGGGCACACTCAGACACAAACACCCTCACACCAGGGCCAAGTTTCCCAGAAGCCAATTAACCTACCAGTATATATTTGGACTGTGGGAGAGAATGGAGCATGAAAATGTGGGAGAAAAATCGAACTCCAAGCAGAGAGCATCCCAGGTCCGGAACTGAACCAAGGGCCCCAGCACTGCAAAGCAACACTATCCTCCATGTAAAAAGACGCAACACCGTGCCACCCTGCATCCTGATGTAATTTATCTTTCACCTGTAATTTTCTCTCTAAAAATTAGTTTCTTTTCTTTTTTGGCTAGGTAAACGTCACTCTCTTCATTTGATAACACCTTTCTTTGCACTCTCTCTGTACAATGTGGATGAAACTTTCCACTTGCTAGTAATTTCTCAGAGAAGCGGGTCACACCATGAAGCCCAAAGAAAACGTTGTAATTATAAGCTGATATTGAAATCAGGATCTGCAGGATGAGTGGCGTAATGAGACCTGAAGACTTCACAGTAGAGACTGGATGATCCAGTGTGAATGGTTTAGTACCCAAGAAGGGAAAGCATAAGAACGGGAGAAAATTGACACAGAAGAGGGGGAAACCTTAGCTTGTTTGGTAATTAGAAGCTTATCGATCTGAGGAGCTCAGACAGGCATTTCTTATGGTACCAGTTTTTGGAACAGCAGCAGTGTGGAGCAGTGGGTTCAGGACTTACAACTGAAAGGTTGTAGGTTCAAACCCCAGGTAAGATGCTGCTGTTTGGCTCTAGAGGAAGATACTTCTAAATGAGTGAATGAAACAACATGGCTGGGAACCTTTTCTCATAATTTGTTTTTGTATAGAAAGTGCCTTCTGTTCTCGGTTTTAAATGCTCTTTCCTGTAATTTCCACCTGTGTGGAATAAACATTAAAGACGTTGTGAGATGAAAAACAGCAATGCTTATCTGCCCATCACACTGAGAGTTTAACTAGGTTATCAGCAGCAACTAGATAAGCCTATGACATCTGACTCAAAACGGGTGTTTTCAAAGTTCAGGTGAACCTGTAGCATATACAGGCCTGACATTGTTGTCAAGCCATCAGACTTTGATTTGCAGTTTCCATACTGAAACACTGAAGGTACTGAAAAGCCCTGAAAAGGACAAGTTGAAATCCTCTTGGGTGTGTGAGTGTCTTGCCAACTGAACACCCAAAAAGACGTCTGATCATAAAGAAGCAGATAAAGCTGAGGTAACAGTGATA